>NC_064418.1:34279285-34605714 GCF_023375975.1 Astyanax mexicanus
CTTTACAAAAACAAATATTAAAACAGATTTTACATTCCATAATTCTAGGAATTCAGAAAATCTAACTGAAAGCACTGTGTGAAAAAGATGAAAAACTGCTCTATGAATGAGAAGTTCAAAGTGTTCACATAACATGCAGCAGAGGGGATGAGCATGATAATAACTAAGAAGAATCCTGTGTAAATACCTCCTGCTCGTCCCGAGGTGATGAGGTCAATCCATTTCATATGAAGCAAAGATAGAGAGAGAGACAGAGTTTGCCTTGAGTATGCATGCTGACAAGTACAACTTCTCACACATTATACTTGATGTGTTCGAGTCTTAGAATTCTGACAGTGAATAGAATAAATGTATACATTGTCCAAAAAAAGCTTTTGATTTTATATGGTAATGTTTAATATCCATCATATACAATATGAATGAATGAAAGATGAGGTAACTTTATGGCGTCACATCAATGTTAAAAGTTGAGGGCGCAAAAATACAAGCCGGGGGCGCAAAAATAACAGGTGAAAAAAAATAACCAGAATGTTTTAACATTTTGCGTGTGTAAATTAACTTCTCGTGAGCACAAACGTGAAACTAGCGAGCAAAAAAAAGTGAATAGTGTGCGCACTGAAGAAAATGTTGCCCTCTAGCTTATTTTTCTCTTTTTTCAACTGAGTGTTTTGCGCTCGAGTTTTGAAAGGGGTGGTTTTGACAGTTTGGGGGCGGTGCCGAGGTCTCCTCCCTTAGCGAACACTATTGGCTGGTATCTCCAGGGTTCGTGACGGACCGCCTACCTCCACGAGTCGGAGGAGGGCGGGGACAGAAGGACGGCAGGAGAGTTAGCTAACTGGCTATGCTAACATCCAAACAACCCGCTCTCCGGTGCGGCGGGTCTGTCTGCCCGGGTTTAGTGCTCAAAGCGACCCGCTCTGTCTGCCCGGTCTCTCACTTGGAGCGATCGGCTTGCCGGCTCTATATCTGCCCGGGTTAGCCTAGAGCGACTGACTCTCTGGGCGAACAGCCGCGGTCACTACAGGAGAGAGTCCGGGCAGACAGAGCGGGTCGCTTTGGGCACTAAACCTGGGCAGACAGAGACGGCGCGCCGGAGAGCGAGTGGTTTGGATTGTAGCATAGCCAGTTAGCTAACTCTCCTGCCGTCCTTCTGTCCCCGCCCTCCTCCGGCTCGTGGAGGTAGGTGGTCCGTCACGAACCCTGGATATATCAGCCAATAGCGTTCGCTGAGGGAGGTGACCCCGGCCCCGCCCCCAAACTGTCAAAACTGCCCCTTTAAAACTCGAGCGCAAAACACTCAGTCGAGCACAAACCGCTGCTGCAGGTAATTCACACAGCGCGCGAGGAAAAAAACACCCGAGAGGAGAAAAATTCTTCTTCAACGCGCACACTATTCACTTTTTTTGCTCGCTAGTTTCACATTTGTGCTCACGAGTAGGGCTGCCACGATTAGTCGACTAGTCACGATTATGTCGACTATTAAAATAGTCGACGACTAATTTAATAGTCGATTAGTCGTTTTTTTTTTTCTTTGTTTTTCTCTCCAAACTGCTGCGACTGCCTTTCTGTCCTGGACGCACATGCGCAGTAGTGGAAACCGGGGTAGGTAGTGGACGACATCTCAGGACATTATACAGACAGGCTCTGGTTTCATGGCTACCCCGCTACAGAACTCAAAAGTGTGGGATCACCAAGAAAATAAAAGTGAAACGCGTGCAATGCAATATCTGCAATGAAGAACTTGCCTTCCTCGGCAGCACAACCGCGATGCACGAGCACCTGAAAAGGAGGCATGTTGTGGCTGATTAAATGACGAAGAAGCTAAATTGCTATTTAGCTGCTAAAATTAGCGTAAACAGAGCGTTAACTTAGTACTTAACTTACTCATCTTGATAGCTTTAAAACAGAGGTCACTAATAGGCGGACCGCGATCCGGATCCAGACCCAGACGTTGTCACAAATGCCGTCCCAAACCGATAAACTACAGAGAAGGATTTCATTCTGACAGTGGCTTCTGTTTTCAGTGCTTTTCGGTGCAGTAAACTCACAGATCAGTCATGTGTGGTGTACAATCACCAAACGCTCTCCTCTGCCAATCAGATCTGTGCAGACCGCTGCCCTGGCTAGTGAATTGGGACGCGGACGGGGAAAAACGCCTTTATAAAGAGATAGGGAGCCCAAGAACTGGCAGAAAAACAAGATCGGGCAGAAACTAAAGACACACTGAGTGCGACAGAGAGACGGTAATGTACACAATATCTGAACAGAGAGGCATTTTTTATTAATATACTTTTTTTTCATAATAGTTCAAACAACCTCACAGTTGAGATGTTTCATAAATGCCAGTGCCTTATCCTTATTTTACACAGTTGTTTACACTTTATGCTAAACAGTAAAATAATTGTCTGTTACAACAAGCTGCATATTTCATTAAAGGTTTAATGAACTATGATTTTAATTGTTTTTATTTTTAGTTAGCATATAGCTGAAATCTAATGATGGTTGTATAATAGCAGCTGCATTCTATTGTGATAAACTGTGTTTTATATTCAATTAACGTATGATCCGATTAGTCGACTAATCATAAAAAATAATCGGTGATTAGTCGACTATAAAAATAATCGTTTGTGGCAGCCCTACTCACGAGAAGTTAATTTACACACGCAAAATGTTAAAACACGCTGGTTAATTTTTTTCACCTGTTATTTTTGCGCCCCTGGCTTGTATTTTTGCGCCCTCAACTTTTGACATGGATGTGACGCCATATATCTCATGTGGTTGATCTTCTACAGTAACGCACCGTGTTTAAGTCGATGCCATTAGTGTAGGTCCAGGAGTGCTGGAAGTACTCCTCCAGCCTCTGCCTGAGCGGGTTTGGTATTTGGTGGAAGCGGATAAACTCTTTCACCCGCAGCATCTGCATATGATAGCGTGCTGTTCCTGAGTACAGACGCTGAATGATGGCCGACACATTCCCAAAAATGCTGGCGTACATTAGGGCTGATCAGGGGAGATTTAGAAACAGGGATAGCAGAAATGTTATAACACTACATATGCAAATTTATGACACAAAAAAGTTAACATGTAAAAAATAAAGCATGCATTATTAAGACTGATTAATTACACTGGGGGGGGGGGGGTCCTTTCTAACTCATAGAGTATTTTCTTTTTATAAATATATGCAAGTCTACATTTATGAATTATGATGAAGTAAATATGAGCATCGGAGATGCTCATGAGATTACAGCCAATGAGATAATGGTACCAAAGGTACCAAAGCTTAAGATAAATACAATGTTGGTCTTTAGTTTCCTGCCGCAGAAAACATGATTAGATATATATGAACAGAATAAACTTTTATTTTGAGGCAAACAAGGTAACTGAGGACATTATTATTGAATATTATTGAAAAGTTTCTTCATTTAAAAAATTCAGTTAAAAATGTGAAACTCATATATTATATAGATGTATTACACACAGAATGATCTATTTTAAGCCTTTATTTATTTTATTGTTGATAATTATGGCTTACAGCCAATCAAAAGAAACCCCAAATCAGTGTCTTAGAATCAGAATTATAATACATAATATTATATAAGAGCAACTGGTACTTTTGGCAGTGTGGGCAGTGTGCCAAGTCCTGCTGGAAAATAAAACCTGCATCGCCATAAAAGTTGACAGTAGAGGGAAGCATCAAGTTCTCCAAACCATCACTGACCAGTAATCAGTAAATTTTGCATTTCATTTGGAAATCAAGGGAGCAGAGTCTGGAGGAAGAGTGGAAAGACACACAGTCCAAACTGCTTGAGGTCTAGTGTGAAGTTTCCACAATCAGTGATGGGTTAGAGAGTCATGTCCTCTGCTAATAACTTTTTCGGAGATTCAGATTTCATTTTCCAGCAGGATTTGGCACACTGCCCACACTGCCAAAAGTACCAATAGGTCTTATATTATATTCTAATTTTCTGAGACACTGGCTGTAAGCCATAATCATCAACCATAAAAGAAATAAACGCTTAAAATAGATCATTCTGTGTGTAATACATCTGTTTAATATATGAGTTTCACATTTTGAACTGAATTACTGAAATAAAGTAACTTTTTAATGATATTCTATTTTTTTAAGATGCACTAGTACACATGTGTCAAACACAAGGCCCGCGGGCCAAATGTGGCCCGCCACGTCTTTTTATGTGGCCCGCGAGAGCTTGTAAAATCTTAGTGTCTATAATAAATAGGTCAGAAGCGTTCTTTGACCAAAAAATACATTTCCCACAATGCTTGTCGATTGTATTACCCGCAAAGTTACGGCTTACTGCCACTACACGGCAGTGTAGTCATTGATGTGGAAACCCTGCCGGAGGGAAGGTGTAACTTCGCGGGTGGAATTGAGACATGTTTATCCCATAATATCCAGAAAAAGAAAAGTTGATGCAGACGGACGGCTGTGCTTCAAGGCGAAAGACCGGTATGCATTTTGTGTTACTGACGAAAATAAACGCTTTTTAGAAGAGATATAAATTATGTGTAAATATTTATAAGACAATAGCTGATAAAATCTGTTTTAATGAGGTTAATAAACATCACTGTGACATCGCTAGTCGCAGTTTCACCTCAGCAAAGGACGAGGAGGTGAATCACTTATCTAACCAGCCTTTACTGATTTCTTCAACAGTCTAACCTTGCAGCCGTGGTGTGTTCTAAACTCCGTAGTTATAAACATCCTGAGGTTAGCAGCGCGCTAACTGACCTGTTTATAATGTAATCCGAGCAGTGACTCATGCTCTAAACCACATGTGTCAAACACAAGGCCCGCGGGCCAAATGTGGCCCGCCACGTCTTTTTATGTGGCCCGCGAGAGCTTGTAAAATCTTAGTGTCTATAATAAATAGGTCAGAAGCGTTCTTTGACCAAAAAATACATTTCCCACAATGCTTGTCGATTGTATTACCCGCAAAGTTACGGCTTACTGCCACTACACGGCAGTGTAGTCATTGATGTGGAAACCCTGCCGGAGGGAAGGTGTAACTTCGCGGGTGGAATTGAGACATGTTTATCCCATAATATCCAGAAAAAGAAAAGTTGATGCAGACGGACGGCTGTGCTTCAAGGCGAAAGACCGGTATGCATTTTGTGTTACTGACGAAAATAAACGCTTTTTAGAAGAGATATAAATTATGTGTAAATATTTATAAGACAATAGCTGATAAAATCTGTTTTAATGAGGTTAATAAACATCACTGTGACATCGCTAGTCGCAGTTTCACCTCAGCAAAGGACGAGGAGGTGAATCACTTATCTAACCAGCCTTTACTGATTTCTTCAACAGTCTAACCTTGCAGCCGTGGTGTGTTCTAAACTCCGTAGTTATAAACATCCTGAGGTTAGCAGCGCGCTAACTGACCTGTTTATAATGTAATCCGAGCAGTGACTCATGCTCTAAACGGCTGCTGTTAGCTGATTGGGCTGAAAGATGAACTGTAGAGAGCTGTATTATCCGGTTAGTGGGGTTATTTTATTTCATACACAGAAGAACTTAAAATTTTAAAAACGCTCCAGACTGGCTCAGCTGAGTCCTGTAGCCCGTGGCTGGGCTGTAGCTCTGACTCAGTAAAGACTGTGGGCTTGTGCTGCTGCAGCTCCCACTAGTGGTTGGATGAGGAAATGCTAAATCTGTCACAGCTCACAATTTTTGATTTTATATTTATTAAGCCTCTTTTCAGTATCAAACGTTTTGATCAAAGTTAATATAACTTGTATTTTATGTCATTTCTATTCACTTGTATAGTTTGGTTCTTGATTGATGGAGTTTTTGGATTTCATAACAGGATTTATGTTAATAGAGCAACAAGCAAACATTTTTTCCATGCAACTGTAATATTTGATTGAATAAGTAATATATTGAGAGTTATTTAACATTAAGGAGTAATTACATTCATTTACATATATTACATTTGGTTACATTTTCTTCTATTTATAAGTTACATCTGGCCCTCGGAGGACAGCCAATATGCCAATGTGGCCCTTGGCCAAAATGAGTTTGACACCCCTGCACTAGTATATACATGGCTCTTAATTTGACTGTTCTTGAAAAGTCTATAGAACCCGTTGTGGAAACACCTTAGATACCAAACATGTGAGGCTTCAATAAATGGCAAGGTAAATGTGAGCATGAGAGGCCAGTCCTAATGAAATAGTATCAGATACTAAAGTGAATAAATTTCACATTGTTAGTTATTAAGTTATATTAAGTATTTGATTCTATGTATTTTTACATTAGTTTTTTTTATTATGGACTTTAATAATAAAAAAGCTTGGCCTGCATCTGACCTCCACACCCCCACTGTTACATCAGTTTGCCACATTACTCATCAAGTGTTGGAGTAGTGGGCTGGAGAAAGCGGAAGTTCAGGTGATGTTGTGGTCAGCACAATTTGAGAAACTTGAGAAACTGTGTTAAAGAAAATGTGTGGGGAAGAAAAATACCATCATTATAGGAGCTGTGTGGACAGCAGTGAAAAATGTGTGGGAAGCCATTCATTTAGACCATTTTAAAAAAGATAGAATAAAAAATTAAAAAAGTGAAGTCATGACCAGAAAATAAACTATACAATACGGATGGTTTTGGATTTCCATTATGTATTAATGACAATTATAAAAAAATGCTGCTTTTTTTGCCAGTGTATTGATACGTAAGGCAGTATGTAAAGGTAAAGCACTGATTCGTGTAACATTGCCATTGTACATCTCAAAAGGTCAAATGTTTGGACACACATTCTCATTAATATTTGTCCTTTATTTGTACTATTAACTACATTGTAGATTAATATTAAAGATTCAACACTATGAAGGAACACATAAAATTAGGTGGTAGACCAAAAAAGTATTTGACTCAAATCTGATTTTTTTTGCTCAATGTGGCTCAGATCTGATTTTTTCATGGCTGTGTGAACGTGCCAAATACGTTTTTTTTTTAATCAGATTTGAGTCACTTTTATATGTGGTTATAAATCGGATACGTATCCTAACCATGGACATGCAACATATATATGAAAGGTCAAATTGGAATTCCTGTGTCTTTTTGCTTTTACGCATTCACTACGTGCTTTCTTGGTGCAGCTGTGCAGCTATAGCTGCAAAAACAGCAAAAGCAAGCAACCTGACTGTCTGCTGTTTCTCCACTCCAGCAAAAGATGCTCCACATATGAGCTGCTAACGCATTTATTTCCCTTTATAAAGCTACGAGTCGTCTCTCAAATATAATGTTTTTTGTTGTTGCTGAAGAAGGCGACGTTTACACACGTATCAATGTGCTCATGTGAGGAGTTTCAGGGACAGATTTGTTCACATTACCCACAGATACAGCTCACTTCCATTTGTGAATGTGAACCGTTAAGATAGCCAAATCTGATCTGAGCAAAAAGTTGGGTTTGAGCAATGTGGCTTATAACGTGAACGTAGCCTAAAACACTATTTTTTTGTTTACTTTATATTTGCATATGCGTTCCTTGATAATTTTGATGTCTTCAATTTAGATATTAATCTACAATGTATAAAAAAATAAAAATGAAGAAAAAAACAATTACAATTACATGAAAAGTGTTCAAACATATAATGTCTATTTTCTTGAATTTTATTATGCTTATATCCCAGTAGCACAGAATTAGAATTTCATTGCATGCACTGTCCTTCAATCAGATTGATATAGCAAAGTCATACTCACATCCAATGAGCATCACACAGATAGAGAAGACCTTCTCAGGGTTGGTATTTGGTGAGACGTTGCCAAAGCCCACGCTGGTCAGGCTGCTAAATGTGAAATACAGGGCTGTGACATATTTGTCTTTTATGGAGGGTCCAGAGCTACGGTCACTGTGGTTGACCCGCTTTCCAATAGACACCCCGAGGTTATGCAGCCAGCCAATCTTGTCGTCTGGTTTCTCCATATTGCCAATGGCATACCAGATGCAGGCCAACCAATGAGCGATGAGTGCGAAGATGCACATGAGGAGCATCAACACTGCTGCTCCATACTCCGAGTACCGGTCCAGCTTCCTGGCCACACGGACCAATCGCAGCAACCGGGCTGTCTTCAACAGGCCAATCAGAGTCGTTGTCTAAAAACACAAAGGGAGACACCAGTTTAGAAAGTCTGCATAACAACGGTAATGCTGTACATTTTTCAGTAATACAAAGGCAATACTGTCACTGAGAGATTTTCTGTCTTTATTAATCCCAAATGAGGGACGAAATCTATACATTCCCATTGAATCCTGCCTCATGACAAACGAGACAGCAAAATAATAAACAGCACATACCATTGATTTATCACTTTTCATTGTACACTGTGTAGCTAAATCCTGAGATAATCCTCTTCATTTCCTCGTTCATCTTCTTTTCATCTATTTATTTGATTATTAAGCAACAATGAACAATTAAGTTCCCCTGAAAGAGCCACAAATCCCCTGGATTAATACACTGTATTATATCAGCTAATCATTACTACAGTGGTCACTTATCTCAGTTTCAAAATGATGTGTAATTATAGACTATTACGCACTGCTATGTGTATACATTACCACTAGAGACCACCGCAATCCAGCAGAAATGCAGCAGTAATGCCCAGAACACATAAAGAAAATCAGGGATAGGGAAAATCAGCAGATGAGAAGCGCTGGTAATCGAGAATCTCCATTCATTCAACTTTAATTCAAATATCTCTCACTTGCCAAGCTCTAAATACAAACAGGCCACGGGTCAATGAGCACTATTGTGTTCACTAAAGGCAAGTAGACATAAATTCTCATTTGTGGAAGGCTTTCCTTCAATGGTACAACCTGTGAATGAGTCCCTTGGAGTTTACAAGGCTCCTGCTACACTTTAAACTGGCCCCTGGCAGGAAATCATTTATTTACTTGGCAATTACTCTGCGAGTGTAAAGAGTCAGCAAGTGCTGTGGGTATTTTTAGTGTTCGTCTGGAAGGCTAAGTCTGGCAGTGAAGCTTAGTCTGCATATAGGAGCTGACAGTGTGTTAGCAAGAGGCTTGTTTAAAGGTGTTTTCAGCTTCAATCTGAGCTGTGGTAGCTAGCAGATACCGTTCAGCAGAAGTCACGAGCAAGCCATTAAAAGCTCATTTGCAGCTTCTGCTCACAGTGAAGCACAATTAGAACCACTCCTAAGGATGGCAGACAAAATAAGAGCTGCAGAGAAACCATCAGGCTTCATTTTCAGTGCTGATAATGGATGGAAGCTTCTCTGTAAGATCAGATATTATTGAGATGATAATATAAATACTTAGAGTGTAGAGTGGTACAATTAGGAGATAAACATAATATTCAGCTGTTGGCCTGTTTTATTTTCTTTATTCTCTTGTCTTTTTTATTTAGTTTTTATTTTACTGTGACATGCCTATTCTACATCTAAAAGTACTTGCTCAAATACAACAAAAAATGCACTTTTAGTATTTAACCCTCCTATTATGTCACGGGTCAAATTGACCTGTTTTAAACTTTGAAGATCTAGGAAAAATAGTTAAGAGTATTTTAAGTAAAAAAAAGAATTTGCTTGCCTTAATTAGTGTAATCAACTTTTAATATGAAAATGGTACATCTCACATATTTGCAACCACCCCCTGCAAAAACTAAAACTAAAACAAAACTGCAATTTTATGTTTTAATGTTATGTAATGTTTTTTTTTATATGTTGGTCTTTTAACAGAAATAAAGTAGTGAAAGTAGTTTTATGAAAAACGAGTGAGTTATCCTAATTGAACCACTACCTGTTAGAGGTAAGGAACACCACTGCACTAAATATTGATAGAATATTTAGAAATGGAGTTAGTAATGAAACATTCACACTGCTTTTTAGGATTTTTGGGGTAATTAAACTGGATGCACTGGATCAATATGACCCAGGAACACAATTTCTGTTCCTGAGAAATGGACATAACAGGAGGATTAGAGAAAAAATATGCTTTCTTTGAAAAGCAACACAATATTAAATTTATGCAATGGTAAAAATTGGCAAATGGAAACAAACTAATTGGTGTTTGGAATTCAGCAACATGTAATTTTTTCGATAGTTATGGCCAAATTAAGCAAACTGCCTGAAAAAAAAACTGAGTACCAGCATCTGCTGTGCATTTCATTAGGATTAACCTGCTGAATGGATGTGCATTGTGCACAGTATGCATTCAGTGTCCTGTCAACTCTGAAAACACACAAAGCCCTAATATGAATGGATATAACTGGGTATGAAAGTGTCAGTGTTTTTCAAGGTCACTGTCAAAAAAAAAAACACTGCAATTCCTAAGAGGCGTAAGCTACAGCTAGCTGTACAGACACTACAAACACAATGGAATAGGACCTGAGGTTCAGGATAAGGCTGATTGATATGAGTGAAGCATTTGTTGTGAGATGTAAAGTCACTTTAAGTTAAATTCATTCTGTTAAAGAGACATGTCCTGATACCACCTATCAACTATCTGTGTCGGTCCCATTCTATCACAGCTATACAAACCTTACAGTACACCTAGGCCTGTCATGATAACAACGATAAACGATAATATTGTCATTTTAAAGGGGAATTATAAAAAAAAATGCTTTTTCCGGCTTCTGGGCTCCCGAAGGAGCTTTAAGACAGTGTGTCACAGTAATAAAATACTAGCATAATAATACTATTACACCATTTTACAGTTAAACTAACTTTTTATTACTAAGAACAGACACTGGGCTTCCAATATACAAATATTTTAATGTCCAAAATAACTAAAACAATTAAAGTACAGGCACTCTGGACTCTGAGAAAAAGGCACTAAATATTAAGTGTCCATATATGTCCTTATGGTTCAGCAGTCCATAGCTCTTGCAATAAATGTATTTTTAAAGTAACTGTCAGACAAATTCAGAGCAAGGAACACCAGCATGTTCACCCTGTGGGGCTTGAGGCAGGATCTCTTTGGGGTAACAATATTCATATTCAGTATTCAGCTCGGAAAATCGGGCTGGATGGTTGTGCTTTAAATGAGATCTCAGCTTCGTTTCCACTATTTTGAAACAAGTCAACATACCGACTGATTCACGTTGATGGTTCTCCTTGCTCATTTGGCTTAAAGCCAAAATACTCCCACACCGTAAGTCCATCCGAACTTCTAAAAAACCTTCTAAACGCTCTCTAGAGCGGTTTAGTTAGGAGAAAGTCCTCGAAGCACACGTTTGCTCCGCTGTGTGTGTGTGTGTGTGTGCGCGCGCGCGTGTGTAGACGCCGTCACTGATGAGCTCCGCCTGCCACTACACTGATTTCCTAACCGATAGATGTCGCTGTCGGACAGATTCGTCAAAAGTCGTCGAGAGAGCCGCACAGCGCGACTGGTTCTCATGTAAACAAACTCATGCGCCCAATGGCTGTTATAGACGTCGGCAAAAATTATCGCGGTTAAAAAATTATCGTACGATAAGTCAATAACAGTATAGTTATCGCAACAGGCCTAAGTACACCCTCCACATACGCAGACCGCAGACACACACCATCATAAAACACACTCAAACAACACACACTGAACAGCACACATCCCATCTGTTCAACTGCAGACACAGATACAACCACACACAATGCTGGCAAACCTAAACCAGTCCATTGGGAACAGGCTTTCCTCAAGCCGGCCACTTTAGATTTGTCATTCAAAGCTATTATAATAGGCAGACAGGGTTTCGACTGCACACTGCACTTCATAATACACGATACACATTGCTGACTGGTGTTTATTTTAGTTACAATATGCTCAATGACGCATCAATGGACAATTCATATTAGTGCCCTGACCTACTGCCTCAATCCAATTACAGCCACTAAACCGGCTTTGTTTATTTTGGAGGATGCAGAGGAAGCAAGCAAGGGTTTGGCATGGTGTAGCACAACAAAAGTGGAGGTTTCACTCTGTGGGAGGAGATTTGACAGATGAGGCTAGCAGGCAAGCGGCGGCAGCATGCAGTCCTGCCCGTTAGCACCTGCAGGATCATTGTTCTCCACGATACCAGACAGGCTCTCAAAGGGCAGCAGCATGAATGCATTACCCTCACAGTTCCTGACAGATAGATTCCAGCACCTTGCTCTTGGCTGGTCAATAAAGTAAACGCAACCCAAGTAGTCTCCAATTACCCTTTCTGCTAAGCCTTGGTCGGCTAGCTAAACAGAGAAATCGGGCATTTGTTAGGGTAACTGGAGACATCGTTTCCAAACTGTTCCTCCGCGGGATGCACCCTGAGATAAAGTGGTAGAATTCTTCCTTAATTGGGCTTCAGGCAATCCTCACTGCTGGAGTTCGATGGAGGTTGCCAAGGAGTTTTGCTCAACAGTGCAATTACTTTCACAAAGATGAAAGAAACACAAAGGAGAAAGCAGCAGGGCTCCAAGTGTAAAATGCCTAACTCTAACGTCTCCATTCACAGCCGTCCAAAAAAAAATAACTGACAAAAAAGCTTTGGCTGGTTTTAAAGCCGCATCCAAAAGCTGATTGAGGCTGATGTGCCAGAAGCGCTTTCTGAGCCACCGCTGAAACATTCCCACACAAATAAACAAGTGGACGAGCCAGTGCGCCGGCCGGCCGGCCTGCCAGTAGTCCTGTAAGCTGCACAAACAAGGGCTAGGCCTCCCTTGCCTCATCTAAATGCATCATTGATCGCCATTTGGTAAGCCATTAATCCAAATAAATGGATTCTGAATCACATACCATTCAGAAAAAAAAAAAAATCTAATCCCTCTCTGACCACGACAAATACATTCAGCTTTTAAGAAGCAGCTCCTGGCAGTTAGACTGTGTTTGCTGGATATCAACAGAACAAGTGATGATCCCAAATGGACACATAAGACCTTGCAGGGTAGAAAAAACCCCCCAAAAAGGAATACATACAAATATTTGCTGTCCAATACAAGAACATGCATCTCAAAAAGATTGTAACCTTGGAATGGAGGTTAATGTAAAAGAGTTTATTACACACATTTTCATATTTTTTATTGGTCTATTCAATGACTGTATAAATAGACAGATAAACAAGATGGCAGTGCGCACTGACACACTTTAATATGTTACTGCTCTTCATTCATACTCATCCATGATGCTGCTATAGAAAATATGACTTGGGCACATGCACTCTATATTTCATGCTGCTGCTACTTCCCAACTCATGTATGCTGTGTACTATATATTAGGGGTGGGCGATATGGACATTTCATTGTATTTTGGAGATGATATGATATGATATTATGATACTGCACACCCCTAACAGATATTGTAAAAAAAAAAAAAAAAAAAAAAAAAATTAAAAAATTGTAAAAAAGATTTGTAATAGAATTTAATGATCCAGAATGTCATGATAATAATGAATAATAATGCACTCTAAATATCTCCATATATCGATGATTAAAGTAAAATAAATGATACTGGACAGATACATTGTATATAATCTGTCTCTAGTAGATATATCATTAAAAATGAGAACAGTGAAAAAAGTAGTACCCTGATGTAATAATTAGAGGTGGGTGACATGACACGATATTTTTTAGAGTATAATATCGTTCACAATATTCAAAAATGTTGGCGATATTAGTGCGTACAATACCATATGGCACACCCCTAATGTTATCTATTCTATGCTTTATTTTATATTTTATACTTATTTTATTAATTTTTTTCATAATAATTGATCTTTCGGGTGTAAACTGGACTGTGGGAATACGATTTCATTCCACCTCATGTACATACAACATGCAATGCAAATGACAATAAAAACATATAGATAAATGTTTTTCACCGAATAGCAGTGTAATATAATTTTACTACAAGACGATAAAACAAAGCACATATAAACAGTTACTTACTTCATCCGTGCCTGAGCCAAAGATGAGCAGGTCGAAGGGAATAGCTGCCACCATGTCTATGAGGAACCACCCCTTAAAATAGTGAACAGCAATCTTCCCCGGGTGGCTGACCACCTCCTCGTTGGCATTCACATACGTGGTCCGGAAGTTTATGAGGATGTCAATAATGAACATGATGTCCACCATTAAATCCACCACGTTCAGAGGGCTGCAGGAGTAGCCGCACTTTCTCCTCTTCTCCTCCTCAGGGTCGTTGAGCAGGAAGGCAGCGGAGTATGGTGTGAGGATGGCTGTGTAGATGACCAGCAGCAGTATGAGCCAGTCCCACATGGCTTTAAATGGGCTGTAATGGAGGATGGTGAATTTATCCATGCGTGGAGCCTGGAGCTTATACTCTGGTAATACGTCTGCACCCAGTGACAATACCTGGATAGGGAATAAAGCATATGATTATAGAGAACTTTTAGTTTAGTCAGAAGTTCTTATAATTAGGGCTGCATGATTCTGCAGTACATTTTTGCCTGGAATATATGCGGCAACATTAAAAATACAGAAATTTTCACTAAAATTCATTAGGATGTAACGACAAAATTTTTGGCCTAATGTTGTATACCGAACACAGTTTTTTTCAGGTTTTCATTCATTTTGCAACTTTTGACACAATTTCAAACAAAAAACAATTACTAAATCTTTCTCTTGTAAATATGTCATGTCAAATGAGAACAATGTAAAATTTCGTCCAGCAAACATAAAAATATATATATATTATTTTAATATGCAAAACAGGTATTTTTTGCTCCTGGGCCTCCCCTACAGACAGGAGTTCAAAATCAAATTTAATTTACAGTAAAGTAACAAATCATGTTTTGAGCTCTCTTTAAAAAAGTCAAACGCGCACATGCATTTCTGGACAAGCTCTAAAATAAAGAACTGCCATTGAATATAAAAGAAAAATGAGGACTGAGGTGGTTAAATAAAAGAACATGAATTTACACAGAGTATCTGATCTTAGGCTCTCTTTACACTTGATAAGCAGCAGTTGACTAGACTGTGTGCCACTCTAGACTCTAGAATGGCACAACTGTCTAACTGCTTGCCTTTATACCCAATATAATATACACCTCAGTATATACACCTCAGCCCTCCATGGTCTCTGTGAGAGTTTGAGAATACAAAGGCCTCTTCACGTAACTGGGGGTCCTCCTAAACAATGGAGGGCAATAAATGGTAAGTAGACTGAGGGGGAGAGACACAAATTAAAATCTTACAAAATACTTTTTTTTTTTTTGAGTTGACTCAACTCAAACAACATGTATTGTTAGAAGTTAAAAATGGAAAAAACTTTTAACTAAAACACAAAAACAACAAAAAATGACTATTCTAAGATCCTGCCACAAAACATTTTTTACAAGCTGTAAAAAAAAAAAGGAATCTTATACAGAATGTATAGAAAAGCAATCTTCTGAGCTGTCTATTTTGGAGCAATTGCTGAAGTGATCCGGGTTTAAGTGCCCCTTAAGGGCACAGCAGTGGAAAGAAAAAAAAAAACGATGATACTGTGCTGAAGGTCTGTAGGGAATATCTCATTTCACTCACATTAACCGCTTTCTGTGGGCTAACTACTTACTGTTCAACAAAAGGACAAGCTGAAAACACCAGACAAAGAGCTGTAGCACTCAGCAAGGCCCGTAATTTGACACGGCATTGTGTGTGTGTGTGTGTGTGTGTGTGTGATAAAGAGGGGGGGGAGGGGGGTCATTATATAGAGAAAAAAATTCTCTGTCAGATTTGACATGATGGTCACCTGTGATATTTCGGAGTTTGCAGATTCGTCCCTGTGGGTTGCAGCGCACAGACGTATGACGATCATTTTCAAAATAGAGGCTGACAATGCGTCCTGCTTGTATAAGCAGACTGTAAGAATATGATTCCTGGGGTTTGTAAATGCTAAAAAAAAAAAAAAGGCTGAGATGGTAAACTGGGCATGTTTTGTTTTAGTAGACATCCAGCAATTTCAAATTGCCTCAAGGAAATGTCGTAAGATTTATACAATTTTTTTCCATGTCTCAACATTTCGTTTTTTTTTTTTACAAGGTCAGCAAGATTCAGACTCCTAAAACACACTGGTGTAGACAATCTGTACTCGAGGGAGTGCGTGACTGGGACTGAGCTTGCAGAAAGCTCATATCCACACACAGACACAGAGACACACACACATATGTACACACACACACACACAAATGGATACACACACCTCCTGTGGCTCTCATCGGCACAGACAGACAGCAAATGAGGCCTCTCTGCCTGATTAATACTTCATTAGCCATCCGCAGCGGCAGCGTGAGGGGGAGCCTGTTTTGTGCTGCCTCCTCAGCATTTCCCCTCTCCTGATCAGAAATGGCTGAAGAATAGATAGTTTCCTCTTATCTGCCTCTCACACACACACGCGGACTGTGGCAGTGAGGTAATGTGAGAATCACTCAAAGGTTGACAAGCCAAATGACTGAATCCTCAAGCAAGAAAGACTTGAGGAACAAGAGCTAGCTGGCCGGGCTTCCTCGAGGTGAACACGTGTGTTTTTCTGGATGGGCTGTCAATGTCTTAAGCATTTCTCATTTCCTCCTCAGGCTGTCCAAGGGAGACAGTGGTACACGTGAGTGGGGCTCTAACCCAGCGCCCCCCAGAGTATGCACAGAGCACAGAGACTCTCCACTGACTTTCACTGGAGGACACTTTCAGCAGTTATCTCCCCTCGAAGCCAGTCGTCCCTCTGTGCGAGGACCCAAATCTAATTTTCAACTTGCAGCTGCAGCAAAAAAAAAAGTGGGTTGGGGAGGGAGGGTTAATTCACGCTGTCTCACATTTTGAGGCTGCCACAGCACTATCGAATTCTGTTTTGCCAATATTGGGACATATATTTCCTCACAGCAGTAGGAAATCCATCTTCATGCCTGGATGGTCTTTTGATACATCGCAAGTGCCAGCAAGAGAGACAGTGAGAGATGGACGATGAATACTGGAGGAAAAAAAAAAAAAAAGAATCCAGAGATTCTATAGCCTACTAAAAAAAGAGCCTGCAGTATATGAACTCAATTTTAAAGGTCTCATTCCGCTAAAATCCACTTGTGAAATACTATAGGTCTCTCTGAGTTGTATATGCATGCTGCACATGAAACTCATGCTCTTTAGCCTCCCTTGTCTGCATTAGCTAGTAAAAAAAAAAAAAGGAAATCCTCAGAAATACGGGTTGATGAGAGAGACGTCATGGCCTCGCCCACCTTGGCTCAGGACCACCCACAGGCGGTGCTAAACCCGGGCTACAGCATTAGGATCTATAGCTAAGGAGCTGCAGGAGCTAATAGCTCTGTGTACAGCTTCTGTTTACAGAGCTAGTTAGCGTTAGCTGTCTTGTGTAAGTAACTCTAGGTTTACACTAGGGAAGCACGGTTTGGCAAGGCAGCTCAACTCGACAGAACACCTGTGAAAGCGGGTGCTGTTCCCGTCAGATATTTATGATATAGAGCGGACTCTGGGGTTTCGACTTGGTAAAACTCCCCAAGCACCGTATCACCAAGTCTGAGGTAAAATTTTAGTAGCGTTAGTTTAGCTGAAAGAAACGTTATCCATGGCGCTGGGATGGGGGAGCGTGTCACCCTTAATATTTACAGGGTTAAGCTTCATGCTTATCATCAGTACACATTTCAATTCACTAATTTGTCTTTTAGTGTGAATGTGCAGTCTATGACCAAAATAACACATAGAAAATTGAAAGATTATGAAAGATTTGATCTGGTTTAGGAGACCACTGACTTTGCAATAAAACCATGCAGCACTTAAAACTTGCACTATATCAAAAAGGCTATTTTTAGAACACATAAGCCTCTTTTCCACAGTAGAGCCAAATGATTGCCATAGTTGCATTAAGCTGTTCCTCGTCCGCATGTGACCACTCGATTTATTAATTAATTATTTTTTTTTTGGTCAGAAGTTGATATAGTGAGCACATGTACCCTGGGGAGCAGAGAGGGGTAAAGGCCTTGATTAAGAGCTAAACAGTGACAACTTTAACCACTAACCCACCACTGCTCTAACCCTTCTGCTCTAACCTTATATCTCCCGACTGAGAAAGCCGGGGTCAGCCATTATTTGGTGCTGCTAGAGCAGGAAGGGTTAAAGACCTAGACCAACGGCCCAACAGTGGCTGTTTGGAAAGCCTGAAGATTGAATCCACAGCCTTAAATTTTGATAACACAGATTAGATCCAGTTAACCCAGACAACGTAATGATGACATTCTGATTGAGTTTATTTTTTTTGTCGTTCCGCATTCTGCTGAATAAAACAATGGACAATTTTGAATTATTTGGGTGTTTGCTAAACTGCTTTTGGTCAGAAAAGTGAAGCAAATACTTGAGATAAATGTTTTCATTGAATTACGATTGAAGGATTACGATTTTTGGCAAACAAATGATCTTAAACCTTAAAGGAGCATTAAACCCCCTGATTTTAGCTGACTCCACCCTCAGCACACATTTAAAAAATGCAAAAAATGGGAGGGTTAGTTTGGGAGTGGCACTGGGTGATGTATGGGTTTAGAGGGAGGGGAGAGGGGAGAGCTGATTTGTTGAGCTGCAGCAGCAGCAGATGCCTCTAATAGCAGTGAGATCCACATGGTTGGACGTCAGAAAGGGGGGTGATATTATTGATTGATTCATCTTCATATACCAAAGTACACAGACACATCATTCATTTTTATAGCACAGTTGAACCTGTGAGGGCAGGACTGGTATGTTTCAATACTTCAAATGAACACATTAGGTTTAGGGTTTAGTGGCTCTGAAAACATCAGATTAAAAAAACATATGAGGTGGTCTGGTCAAGTCTGACATACTGAAGGAAACTCAGGAGCATATAATAACTATAAGCAAATCAGCTCTGGCCACCATAGGTTTCCATGATGTTTCCTTCTGGATATGGTTGTGATAAAGCACATCACTGTTCCGTATAGTTAACTTTGCTTAGCTTTTTTGCTTATTGGGTTTACATTATGTAACTTTTTGCGGTATCATCTGATAAATATCAAATCATATCATAAATATCAAAAGCAATTATTGTATACACATTTATTTCTATAGTTCCTAGATCTGTGCTACAGTCACGCAAGTCACACAGGTTGCTGCTATGGAAGACACGTCCCACCAGATGCTGTGATACAGTGATTGTGTAAAATAAACTGTGCTGGGCATGTTTTTTAACATGCTTTAAAGGGCAAAAACTGTGTCCATGTGTAAATCTAGTTGAATCTGCTATATATTCACAATTCAACTGTTCAGCCAGGCTACACAGTGCGATGAGATAACGATAAGTTCACCCAAGGACAAGGGTAAATACAGAATCATTTCCATACTGATCCAGAGAAACCTAATCTGTTATTCAACTGTTGGAAAAAATATCTTCGTGGTTGTAATTACAGATTTTACTGGACATCAATACTGCGGTGGACCTCACAGATAAAACCTAGCTGCATTACATCACAGATAGATCTTACCTGTGTGACTTTCTCCGTGACATTGTGGGTGCGGTCTTTGACCTTGGGAGCGATAATGGTCTTCTCAGAGCCGGGAGGGGAGGGGACTTTTTTGTCGTTGGTCTCGGAGAAGTTGAGCGCGATGAGGGGGATCTTGTTAATGGTGCTGTATTTGTTGAGATTGGAGTCTGAGGTGGAGCCCAGCAGACTGGATTTGAGATGGTTGAAAGGACCTGAATGAGAGGAAGCAGCTCAATTAGAAACATTCGTAAAAAGACACTCAGATGCAGCTCATTAGAGGATATAGCTTCTTAAAGGATGTTTTCTCTGCACACTGTTTTCACTGCAGTGTGCTTAATGACTGGTGCTGAATGGAAATTCCTCATTACACTGGAACAAACAACCGTAAAGAGCAGCACGGCAGCATGTGAATTCAAAAGGAAACCGAGGAGATTGAGGAGATGCACAAGATCGGCAATCATGTTGACAGTTCTTGCTCATGCTTTCAAGCGGTGAAGAGTGAATAGTGAAACAAACCCAAACCGAGGGGAAATACGAGGAGGAAAAGAATTTCTGAAGAGGAAAAATGGTCGGATTGATTTGTGAGGAGAGTGAGATATGGAGCATTCACATGTAGCATTGATTTCCTGTCAGACTGCAGGCTAAGAGCACATCAGTCTCATGCGAGGAAGTAGTACAGGGAGGAGGAACCTCCTCCAGTTACTCAAGAGCTTAGAGCAAACCATCATTCAGAGAACTAGTTAACCACGTCAAACCCCAGGCACACACAAAAGTCTCATTCCCCACCCATTCTACACACCCCACACAATAGAACAGAACATCCTCAGGAGCATCCTAGTTACACCATGTACTGTATCGCCATTACTGTACTGATACTACAACTGAAAAAGACTTAGGTTTGATGTTCAGTTAGTAGAAGTCATTAGTTTAGTGAGTCCTGCCCACTAAATAACAGTGTTGTACCATACTCAAGTCAATAGATCCCTGCATTCATTTAATACTTTTCTGTTTTAGTATTTATTTTGTGTAGATTTTATAAATACAATAGTGTTTTTGAACAGTTTTCCTAAAAAAATTGTTTTTATATTTAAACAATCGCAATACATCTCTGGAAAAAATAAGAGACCATCATGTAGAGATTTCTGAATCAGTTTCTCTGATTTTGCGATTTATAGGTATATGTTTGAGTTAAATGAACATTGTTGTTTAATTCTATGAACTACGGACAACATTTCTCCCAAATTCATAAAAATATATAGTCATTTAGAGCATTTATTTGCAGAAAATGAGAAAAGGCTGAAATAACAAAAAAAGATGCAAAGATTTTAGACCTTAAATAATGCAAAGAAAATAAGTTAATCAAATTCATAAAGTTTTAAGAGTTCAGAAATCAATATGTAGTGGAATAACAATGGTTTTTAATCCCAGTTTTCATGCATCTTGGCATGTTCTCTTCCACCAGTCTTCCACACTGCTTTTGGATAACTTTATGACACTCCTTGTGCAAAAATTCAAGCAGTTCAGCTTGGTTTGATGGTTTGTGATCATCCATCTTCTTGATCACTTGATTATATTTCAGAAGTTTTCAATTTGGTAAAATCAAAGAAACTCATCATTTTTAAGTGGTCTCTTATTTTTTTCAGATCTGTTTATCGCTTTGCTTACAGTATTGCAATATATTGCGATATATTGAATTGTAACACCTGGATCATGTTACACATCGCATCGCCAAGTTCTTACCAATACATGGCCCTAATACACTTTGACTGGATGGAGCTTCTCTTTTCATTTCTGTATGTAGTTGCTTTTGATAAACCAATCCAGTCATTTAGTCATTTTATATTAACTCTGAAAGGAGGGTCTAGAATTAGGTTTTGTAGAGAATTAAGCTAAAAGAGTTAAACTGTTTGGAGAAACACATGATTAGTTTTAAACTGTCCTGCTTCAAACACATGCAGCAAGCAGCAAAAACAGTAAAGCATTCCACCATAACACACTGTTACCTTTCAGACTGCGGCCATGGTCTGAAACGCAGGAGAACAGCCATCACTGATTAGAGCAACCAGATTCAGACTACAGACAATATTCAACCAGACTGTATAGATAATGTAGCAATATTATAAGATTATAAGATTCATTAACTAAATGCTAGTATCTAATAAAAACTATCTTGTTATATTACCAATTTCTTTTTTTTTTTTTTTAAATAATTTATGTTTAAATAAGTTAATAACAAGTTGAATAATCTTATAATGTTTCTATAAAAAAGTAAAAATAAGAATACCACATACTTAGACTGTGCTTATGAGAATCTAACTGAGATACTATTATTTGCATACAATGGCAATGTTATCATAGGAATCACCTGCATATTGTAGGCAGATGAGACGTTCCAATAATAATGGTAACAATAACAATCAATATATTACGCAGCCCAGGCATAAATAATATCAGATAAATTGCAATTAATCAGGCCTTTACAAACTTAATTAACACAAGGTTTCTGCAACCTTGAAGTGGTAATAAGGCTGAGCAATAAATTATAAATATCCACATATTTAAAATTGTACAAAATATTACAAAAAAATCATATTCATAATGTATTACCCACGCTTTGCAGGTCACCATATATGTGCAATTTAAATCTTTAATATTTAGGGGTTGTTTGTTTGAAAATTGTGTGGTTTCTGGAGGTTTCAACAGTCTTGTGTGCAAACATAATTAATAAATTATGTAATTAATAAAACAGCACGATGACAAGTGAGTGTAACTGTTGTAAGTTTATTATTATTATATTAATGATATCACATCTTATATTACCATTTCTCTAAAAGAACATGAGAAACATGAGAGATGTTTTTTGGTCATTATTATTATTATTATTATTATTATTATTATTGATGCTAAATCATGTTAAAGTCTTATTATAAATCACTTTTAATTGGTTCTTATTTTTTATCTAATTTACTCTAATTATCTATTCAGTCTCCTTGGTGCTAGATGTGATTAACACTCAATTTAGACACTGCATACACTAGGAAAATCTATATATTTTCATAATATTTTAGAGAGTATTAATTATGGTTCCAACCTCAACATTTCCCTCAATTAACAAAAAACAATGCACCACTCCCTCATCTTACACTACAGAAGAGTAAAGTCCAAGGGTTGATTTACCTTCGCTGGCGTGTCTATCTCTTAACAGTCGTTTGGTGTTGCTGAGGCCTTCGATGTCATGCACAGACGAGGCTCTTCTCCTGCTATATACACTGTCTCTGGAGACGGACTGGGCCAGGCAGGTAGTGGACTGGGCGAGGGAAGGGCTTGGGCGGTCCCACACCTGCTTGGGGGAGGAGTGGTCGAGGGGTCCGGACACGCTCACAGGGGACGAGTGGGGGCTGGAGCTGATGAGGGCTCGGGTGTCGTTGGCATCGGCGGGGCTGCAGCTCTCCTTGGTGGGCGACTGGAAGTCCCTCAAGGCCACCGAATCGTCACTGGCTCTCGGGGAGTCCACCATCACCGTGTCTGGGTCCTCCTGGGGCAAGGTCTGCTTGTTGGAGCCCAGCAAGTTCAGCGACGGCAGGCGGAACCTGAAGAATCTCCCTTTTCCTGGATGAGACAAGGTCAGAAAATATGTAGGCAATTTTAAGAGGTGTAGCTTGCAGCTTTTGTTCACTCTGTGCAATCATCGTGAAAGAAATGGAGATGGATTTTAACAATAGCAGCGGAAAGTAGGTTTTTATATGGAGATGGAACAATGGAGAAATGTCCTTGGCTCTAGCCTGGAACACGTTCTGTCTCTTCGTGAAAACAAATGAAATGGTATAAAACCATAATACATAATAATAGGAGACCATACAGTGAAAGCATTAAATCACAATATGTCTGCAACTCCAGTCTCTTAGAATGTAAATATTTAAGCTAAAAGACATCCTAATATCTTAAATATAACAAAGATTTACAATGGCAAAAAAATCAGCTTAATTAAATTTCTTGAAATAAAAAGTCGTATATAAGATAAAGATATAACAGCTAAAGGAGAGATAGAGGGCATATATTTCTACAGTATTTCAACCTCACAGAGTACAAATCTGATTAGTCTACCTCTGAGTCATCTTTGATAGGCATCAAAGACCACAGACCCCTCACTAGACATTCCCAGTCACAGACACCAGCTGAATAAAACATATTCATTCTCATGGCAGTGAAAAGGCTAGATTGAATTTGCAGGTGCAGACTGGGCATCAAAGGGCCTTCAGTGAAGCAAAAGTAAGTCAACTACACTTTTAACACAATCCCCTTAGAGTTCAATTATACACGTCTGACTGGCCTTTGGTCCTGTTCACTCCTGACGCCATAAGCAGCACATTTTAATTAAAGTGTGGGGTTTTTTAATAAGGGTTTTTTGGTAATCAGGACATGATCAAACAAAAAACAGCAACTCCCATGGTATCGGATGCTCCCTATGTGTCGCCGCTTTGAAGATTGCCGCATTCATCATTTTGTTGATATTGGAAAAATGTATTGACTGAGGCCCCCTCTGGGGATTTTTATTACGGCTTTGCGTTCTCTAAAGAAAAACCCAGAAGGAGAAACAGAGCCTGCTTTACATAAATAGCTGATCCTACCATTTTAGCAGCAGGATACATCGCAGGCTGTGGAATTGTGAAGCTTTATCAGCAGGTGAAACCAGACAATCCCTGTTCAGTTTTTAGTCTAGTCACGAGTTTAATATAACCACCGCTGTGGAAACAGACTTGTTTCCTGATGAGGGTCTGCCATTTCTCTAACAAATTGTTTAAAATCAAATACTGTAAAGAACAGGGGTGTGCTGGTCCAGCTCTCAGTATAGGAAGGGTCAAAAACACTGTATTGAATAACAGATTACAGACCATTATCCTACAATATCGTGTAAATGCTTAAGATTGAGCATAATTGAGCATAATGTTTTATATATATAGTTTTATATATATATATATATATATATATATATATATATATATATATATATATATTTCTATGTTAAGCAAAGTGCATTCAGTCTAATGTATTATTAACAGCTCAGTAAAACAGAAGGAAAAATACAGTATTTGACTGATATCAGTATCGGCAGATACTCAACAGTCTACCTGCCTTATCATCAAGTGTGACAAGATTTCAAGTTTCCAGCCATGTGATAGAGGAAGTTCTAACCTGTAGATGGGACAGTAAACAATTTGAGTAAATATTTTACAAAATATTAAATCAAAGTTACTGTTTTTTTTGAGTAGGATAAAAAAATGCATTTCTGGCCAAACCAGAATAAATAAAGAATACGAGTTAGAAGATTTTTTAAGTTGATTTAACCCTTGTGTGGTGTTCATATTTTTGTTACTCGTTTACTTTGTTACTTGTTTTTAATTCAGCAAAATTAAGCAATTTTACATTAAAATGCTTTACACAAGCTTGCTTCACCTAAATTGCAAGCAATATAAACAGCTTACATGTTTAATATTTGCCCTTTACCTTTCTTATGTTACGTTTCTTTCAAAAAGTGCTACTCTTTTTTTTATTAGTTTTTTAATAAAATGTAAAAGAAAATTAATTAAACTCAAGACATGTGTAGAAAATTTGTTTAGTTTCAAATTTATAAATGAAGCAATGTTTATTAGCCCTTGGCCAAACATACTGTATGTAATATAAATGTGTAGGAGGGTGGGGGGTGGAGGGTGGGGGGTGTACAGTGTGTGTTTATCGAAAATGTGTTTTGATATATGTTTTTCACAAAAAATGAGACAATGCCAATGAGTTTGAGTTAGAAAAAATATTTTTTTAGTATCATTTGATGAAAAATGAAAACGGGTCCCACAGACCCGAACACCACACAAGGGTTAAACTCGTAATGCCCTGAAATCAAGTTAATTTGTAATTTTAAGCAGGCCTTTCTCCAGATTTATTAGATTAAAGAGTGAACTCAAACAAACATGGCAGTAAATTTAATTTTGAAATCAGTAACCCAACTAAAGTGCTGATTTTTTTTAAAGCCAACTAAATAAATAAAGCGTACTTTAAAACATACCATTTGAAATTCATCTAAATCAAGCAGATTAGTCATCTTAGCAAAAACTGACACCACACTCTGCGAGGGCTTGTCTGATAAAAGCTCTCTAAGCAGGTGTACAGGTAACACTTTCCACTAACAATCCTTGGAGTGGTGTCTGATCACATCTAATCAGATCATTCTACTTTACTGCAAAGTTAAAACTTCCTGCCATCAGACAGACGTTCTTGTGTAGCTCAGTACATCTGTTTCCAGGACGTGAAACTTGAATCTAGCACATGACCTTTTACCAACTCTATGGATGTTTATGTGTAACAATATGTTTATTTTAAAGACAATTAAACCGTGAATAAAAAAAATTCTCTGCATAAAGCACAGGTAAGTTCATTCAGAGCAGGGGTGTCCAAACTGCGGCCCGTTTTCTTTTTTGGAGCGACTCGCGAGGTATTTTAGAAATAGAATGAAAGTTGGCCCGTTGTTAAGCAGGTTTTTATAATGTGAGATTCAAAGTTTGAATACTAGGTGTCAGAAATGGGCCAAAGAGTCTAAAAGAGGAGAGGGTGCACAGTTGTAGCGCAAAAAATGGGCCAATAAGTCTAAAAGCGGACAGAGTGTGCAGTTGTAGCGCAGAAAAACAGGCCAAAGAGTCTAAAAGCGGAGAGGGTGCGCAGTTGTAGCGCAGAAAAACGGGCCAAAGAGTCTAAAAGCGGAGAGGGTGCTCAGTTTTAGTGCAGAAAAACGGGCCAAAGAGTCTAAAAGCAGAGAGGGTGCTCAGTTTTAGCGCAGAAAAATGGGCTAAAGAGTCTAAAAGCGGAGAGCGTGCTCAGTTGTAGCGCAGAAAAAGGGCAAAAGAGTCTAAAAGTTGCCGTAATTAAGGAGTTTAATATTAAGAGACTTCATGAAATGAAGCATCAGTTTGAAAAATCTTAGTTTACACAACACTGACAAAGATAAATAAAGATAGTAAGTCAAGTAAAATGGTGTGCAAATGAAAGTAAACAGGAACATTTATTATTTAAACAGGTATTTATCATTATTTGTTTTATTACAGAGTCTGTGGCACAGGACTTCAAATATATTTCTCCTTCTGGCCCCCAACAAAAAAAAGTTTGGACACCCCTGATTCAGAGAGTTGAGCACATTTCTGCTGACACTGAGGGGGTCAGAAGCTCGTTCATGCAGTGGTACAACGTTGCAGGTCATGTGGAAAAAGCTCCCTGGGAGGGCGGATGTGGCCGTTCAGCTACAATGACAGTGGCTGGACACTGGGCAGTACACGAAATCCTTCTCTCAACAAGCCCTTCACTTCATGTCACTACAGTGCACAGCCACTCTCACATGTACTGGTGTTTCAACAAGCTCTCCACATGATCCAGGCCCCTCTCTCTTTCTCTCTCTCACACACACACAAAACACACACACAGCTCACCTCCACTGGCTATTGGCCAAGAATCTCTTTCTCTCTTGCTTCATGTTTCATGTTTTATGTTTTTTAATATATACAAGCAGCAGTCACAATGTCAAATTCTATTGATCAGTCATCCAATCCACTTAAAAACCTTTATAAAAGCTTCTATGGAACAGCTTTTATTAACTGAATTTCAGATGTCATTCCTCCCTTATCCCACTCTGAGAGACTAAGGCCTGACATGTGTGCACACACACACACACACACACATACACACAGCACAAACATAAGTGATGGATATTGGGTTTGAGTAACAAAGCGTAAAACCACAATCATAAAAGGGAAATGACAGCTTTGCCAATTTAACCAATTAGACCAATTACATTCCCTTCATAATCTGATCACTGCAGAGCATTGGAGTGCATCAGTAATCCAAACAACATCTTTACATAAAATAAACTTGGGTAATTAGATAATGTGAAACCTCTTTTTAGTTTACATTGGTCAAGCAAAAATCAAACCAGCCAATAAACTCACAGAATAAGATGTGATGTAACCATCTAAACATTTAAAACCCATACTTCACATCTCAATATGAATATGTTAGAAGACAAAGTTTATTTATATATACAGCTCTGGAAAATATAAAGAAACCAAATTAGTTTCTGAATAAGTTTCACTGATTTTGCTATTTATTCATTATTCATTTATTCATTTATTTGCAGAAAATGAGAAATGGCTAAAATAACAAAAAAAAGAGCAGTTCAGAAATCACAGTTTTCATGCATCAAGGCACGTTCTCCTCCACCAGTCTTACACACTGCTGTTGGATAACTTTATGCCACTCCTGGTGCAAAAATTCAAGAACTTCAGCTTGGTCTGATGGCTTGTGATCATCGATCATCCTCTTGATTATGTTTCAGAGATTTTCAATTTGGTAAAATTAAAGACACTCATCAATTTTAAGTGATCTCTTATTTTTTTCCAGAGATGTTTGTCTGTCTGCATCTTGCGGATGCTGTGTTAAACAGTGCACCCTGGATACATCTTATTTACAAAAATATGTGTCTTTATGGAACCAGAAGTAGAAGGACCTTTGAAACACCTTTATTTTTAGGAGTCAACAATTGTAAAGAAAAAAAATCACTAGTTACAGAAACGCCACTGCCACATATTAGAACTGAGCTGTGTTAGGTCCTGTAGTACCTGATGGTACAACTGCTAACTAGCCAATTCTATATATAGTCACTGTCATGATATCTCCAAATTGCAATGATACTGGAAAAAGAAACACTTTTTTAAAAAAACAATGGGAGTCAATGTGTGCATGGATATAAACTTAAAAATATGCTCAGAATCAGAATGTTGAAGTCAAGTAGTTATGTAAACAGTAAAGTCAGATTTCTTCGATTGGTCTTTGTATTTCTTAGACCATGTATAGACTTTACTTAGAGTATTAAGTATTAGCTTTGAATATTTCCCGTATTTACATTAAATCTTACTCTGGAATGTATAGGCTGGTTTTAGATTGAAAATCAGATTATTTCATGACTCATGTTTTTTTTGTTTTTTTTTGTTTTTTTTGCATTATCTGAATACCAAGTTTTTACAAACATGTACTGAGAAACTCAGCTTGTAATCCCATGTGAGCCAATGTAAATGTCAATTTGGAGCATTTCTATTGGTCCATTTATGATTAATTGTTTTGATGTAAAAAATGAATCATTAGCCAGACTGAAAGACATTATGATATTATGTCAGAAAGTAAAAAAAAAAAAAAACGTTGTATAACGGCAAAAATATGCTAATTATTATATTATTGCTCTCTTTTCTGCTTTGACACAGAACGTTCAGCACCATGGAAAACAAGTTATGTTATTTCTTTTTTAATAATTGATGATCCACAAGCTGCACACAATGTGAATAGAGATGTTAAATCTGACAACATTGTCCAGAATCACCATAAGGGTCACGTTTTCCAGAACTCTTCACAAACTCATTTAACACACAGCAGCTTCTCATGCACTACACATCCTAATGTGGGTCTGTGTGATTCTGAGTGATGCTGACAGAGGGCATGCGGAGTGAAGCAGAGGAGGTTAATAATGTATTATGAGATATTAAACCATCATGGCCACCTCCTTTCTCTTCCTGTGTCTGTCATCTTTTCGCACTCAATCAACCCTGGCACTAAAGAGCCTCTTTATAGCCTCCATTTACTGTTGTGCCAAGTGCATTACACTCCATCTTTTGCAAACTAAACTCCAGAGTGTGTAGTGTGTGTGTGTTTGTGTGTGTGTGTTTGTACATCCTCACACAAGAGTCTGTTTTTAGAAACTGTGTTCCGATTTCCAGCAGGCAGACGATGGGAAAGGTTCTTCATAAGCCATGAAAACTAAAACTAAACTAAGCTGGTCAGATAGTGCTGCTGGTGTGTAACTCCACATTTCCCATAATGTGTGCTTCATCCTGACCTGTGACCCTAATCCAGAATCCAATCACAACACATCAAACTAAAACCACAATCATAAACCCTACACTAACCTTCACCTTAGCACTTTAAACCCTGTAACCACACCGTGAGCCACAGCTAAAGACATCCAATTGCATTTACTAGAGAGGTCTGAGAGTGTAGTAGTGAAATACGCAGTCAGAGCACACTCGGGTCATTCTGCTACACAACCTTCAATTTCTTCATTTCCTTTACAGACTTAGTCAGCAACTAAAAAAAAAATGCATCTTTGCCATCAAACTGCCAGCACTCAGAGGGAGCAAAATTGGCTCTGTTCCCTCCAGGTGGGTAGATGGCGCTCTCTCCCCACATCACTACTAGAGTAATGTCTGCAGCACAGGACATCTGTGAGCTGATGTATCGGAACCGAGTCGCTGGGCTTTCCTCCAAGCGCGCTGGCTGCTCGGCAATGCTGTATCAGCAACAGGTCAACAAGAAGCGGTGGCTGACTTTACATGTATTGGAGGAAGCATGTGTTAGTCTTCACCCTTCTGGTGTGTTGGGGCATTACTAGTGATAGGGGGAGTCCTAGTGAGTGGGTTTGGGTAATTGGCTGAGAAAAATTGGGGAGAAAATGGGAAAAATTTGAAAAAAAAAAAAAAAAACATCTGCAATTTTTTTTTCCTGTAATATACAAAAAGGATCGCAGGTTGAATCCCGGTCATGCAGCTTGCCCTGAGAGAGCACTTTCCCCACATCATGTATTGGAACCGAGTTACTGCGGTTTCCTCCGAGCGCATTGCGATGCAGCTCAGCATTGCTGCATCAGCAACAGCAATTCCAAGCAGTGGATGACTTCACATGTATCGGAGGAGGCATGTGCTAGTCTTCACCCTCCTTGTGTTTTGGCATCACTTGTGATGGAGGATATACAGCTAAGCAGCAGCTAAACAGGTGGGACAATTGGCCTAGCTAAATTGAGAGAAATTTTTAAATAAATAAAAAATAATAACGATAAATTTAAAGAAATATTTAAAGAAAATATTAAGAAAGGAATTTATTATTTATTTTTGTACTGTAACTGTAGCTGTTCATTTACATTATTTCACTGTTTATTTACAAACTATAAACTGCAAAAAAACAAACCCACAATGAAGTAAGCTATACTACTGATTACTTGTAGGAAATTAAGATTACTGAAAGTGCCTCATTAAGGCTTCATTAAGGCTTAACCACAACAGGTCCTACACAGCACATACATAAACAAGACTCAGCTCTTCTACAGAAGGAACACACTCTTCTCACAGGGGGCCTCTAAAATAGATAAAGGTAACCCATACTGACACGCCCCCAAAAGCTTAGTCTCAGCTTATGCTAACCATGTGCTAGAAGACCTCGAAAAAAGACTTTCGAAAAGACTTTTAATAGACTGAAGTCTGACACCCTCTTGCATCTAAATACAAGTCACAGACTTTTTACTCACAGACTAGTCACAGGCTAGGGGATCTTGCAGGGTCACTATTTGCAAGACTGCAACTACATTCTAAATTATTTTGAGATTATTTAAAAATAAAATTGTATTTATTTTATTTATTTATTTATAAAAGATGATCTTTTTTTTTTAAAACTCTGTTGTGGTAGAAATGGGAAGACACATCAAAGAGACAAGAGACACTCTTGCTCACTCCACAGCTCCTCCACCAGTTTTTCCTCCTTTTGTAGACTACAGGAGAACCATGGTTTCCATGCCACCACCAGAGTTTCATCCATGTCCAGTTCCGCAAACGTTCCAATGCTTGCCACGCCACTTGAATGACTAAGATTACTTAAAACTACCCAAAATATCCATTCATTCACAATGAAACACCTCTTAAAACATAAAAAAAATGACCATGCAGAATAGAACTAATAATACAATTAACTTAAAAAAATAATTTTCTGACAGAAAGTGTACCAGAAAATGGCTGTAAAAACAGCAACATTCTGGAAGCAGGGGTGACAGTAAATTATTGTTCATTTTTAAATGTCATTTCTTGCTTATTTACTTGCAGTAAAATAGTTAAATCTACATTAATTATGTGTACAATTACAGAAAAAAAGTATATTAAACTGTACAGTTAGTGTCTGTAAAATCATAAAGCTGTTAAACAGGGAAAATCCTGTAAATTTACTGAAAAGAAAGCATGTAAATGTTTTTCAGACTGCTGCAGAAAAAAAAAGAAAAAAATAAGCAGTATATTTGTTTCAATATTAACAGGTCTTTTTCACTAAGACTGACAGTCATATCTGTGGCCAGGAGCAGTACATGTAGTATGCAGTGAGACGGCAGCGTATGTTTGCTCCATTTTAAAAGGTCATACCATTCTCAGTGAGAACGCTGATGATATGGATTTACATGTAAATGAATTCCAAGCAATGTTCTTATCCCTGCTCAGAGTAATAGAATTTCTCTATATCCTAGGAGCCTGAAGCCGAGGCACAGTTATTTCTGCAAGCGCAGGAACCTGAGGGATTACTCTACGTTATTTACGCCGCTCTGTTTGTCGTTGTGATACCAGAAAATACACACACACTCACATAATTGCTTTCTTATTGCTCACTAAGGGACTTTTCAATGAGCCGGAATTCGGCATATGGATATTCTCTCAGAATGCGCGAGCGCGGGGCGCTAAATGAAGAGAGGCTGAATGAGGCAGATATGTGTGTGTAGTCATGGCTGTAATGAGCTGTCATGCTACATGCTTATCGCTCGTGCCACTGCTGTCCTTTCCTTAACCTCTGAGGAGACCTCAGCTGTGGGAGCAAACAGTCATCTTTCATTTAGGCTGTCAAGATCTACACACGTCAACACACACACACACACATATATGTACATATATGCACATACATACAGTACATCATGGCCTAGCTAATACAGTACACCCTATGGCCTATATATTTCAGCAGAGATTTAAGTGACGTGTGAATTGATCATTGATGACAATCACTGTGATGACAAAGCACTGATATTCAGAGACAATAATCACGGTGATGATAAGTGATGTGTAATTATTATGATGACCATGACCAGTGGTTATTCAGGATTTAATGACATCCCTGGTGAGTTTTCCATTCATCCATTTTTTGAGAATTTTAAAAATGGGCGTAAAAAGCTGAATGTAAAAACGTAAGCTGAAATAAAAAGTAATAATAACATTGGTAAAGCTTAGTTTGTATTGCTTGTTTCTCCCACACTGAGCTTTACCTGTGATCTCCAGCCTCCAGGCTACACTACACAGAGCGCACCACACACTGACTCCACTCACTTATCTGATCACATGACTCTACTCTGCATGCTGCACCTCCAGGAAGCCAATCACCAGAATACTGAACACCTGTGGACTCAGTATAAAAGATCCTTCAGAACACACACTCCTTGCTAAGTGTTATTTTTTGGATTTGTCCTGCATTATAACATGTTTTTTCCTTGCTCTTGTTTACTCTTGTGTAAGAGTTTTTTTTCTGTGTACCTCTTCTCTGATTTTTGCCTGCTCTTGGATATTACCTGATTCATGTATGACCTTTGCACTGTTACTACTTTTGGTTTGTCTGATGTCTCTGGCCGTTGTTCGACCACTCGTCGTGATTTATTGAATAAAGTGTTTATTCTTTAAAATCAGCACCTGTCTAAGTCCCTGTCTCGCCATGACATTGACATACAGCACACATATGTCACGCATGTCGTTATGCTTATTCCAAACATTTCCCCACTACTGTATACTGCCTATACTACACTATATTACATCATGGCCACAAATAAAAAGATTGGTTAGGTTCTGAGCAGGTTCTAGTCAGCAGAGGAACCACCGCTAATGATCAAATGCTTTATATAGTCTTTGCACTGTATGGTATCTCAAAATTGCAACCTTACTGAAAAATGCTGAAAATGTAAGTCATTGTGAAGCATTTCTATTGGTCCTTCATTCCTGAATTGTTTCTGTGCAAAGAACATCTGCCAAAATAGCAGGTTGTCATTATGCTAAAAAGTGAAAAACCAGCTTGTATAAAGAAATTGTGATTCTCTTATTAATTGCCACGGGCAGCTGAAAAGCAAAATCAAATGGCCCCATAAATGGTCTAATTATAACATGCACAGCTTTTTAAAGTCTGTTTCAGACATTCTGAAATGCTGAAGCAAATGGCTTTACAGACGTTTCTGTTAAAAGCAAAACAAAAGAGATAAATCTCTCCATTCTGCCTGTTTTGATGTCACTTCTAATCAATCACAGTATCCTATATGATCAAAAGTTTCTTTGCATATCTGTAGTTGATGAAAACAGGACTTATTTCACATTTCTGCTGAATTTTCATAACTAAGAGTAGCATATGCAAAATGTGTGGATGGAAACCCGGCTAGAGTTTAAAGAGTCTGCTTATCTCTTTCCTGCAAAGGATTCTAATAAGATGTTTCTCAGTTCTACAGTATTTATATTAGGCTTCTTGGGTTCTTCTGTTTATAGAGTTTAAGAAATTTGACAGGAGAAAACTGACAATCATTGTGACGCCTCCCGGCTGACAACTGACAGTGATATCAGCCAGAAAACTAATACTTAAATAAAATTATTAGACTCTGTTTAATGTAGGACCTTTTTAAAGCAACCAGTATTGAGTTATATTTTATATAAGAATATTTAGCACCCTAAATGGGAATACAACTTTTTGAGTTTTTTAAGTTTCTGCATAAATGTATTGCCCCAAACTTGTTCCCAGCATGAATAAACACTGATGTATGAACTAATTGTGGCTGGAAAAGAACAGAAATATTCTTAAATACTGTTCTCATTTGCAGATACCATATCTATTTTAATGCTTTATATGGTATTAGTAGAGTTGTAGTCAAGTTCATTGCTCATTGCTAATGGTAATTCTCTCTCTGGTAGCATTAGTATTTTAGCTAGATTGTTGCTAAGGTTAGTTAGCTCGTCGCAAGCTTTAGTTCTCTTCCCTGTAGCATTAGTATGTTAGGTAGCTCATTGATAATGTTAGTTATCTCGCTAGTTTGCACAATACATCTCCTTGTGCTTTCTTTCTAGATGTCTGGAAAAATTAGTTGTGGTCTCTGAGGTCTCTGTTATTGAAATGTGGTAGAATTTACATTCTGCTGAATGTTTCTTCTTTAGGGAAGTCCTGCATACAAATTCACAATGATTCACATAACCAGAGAGTATAACTCCAGCAAGCCTGTAAAAAAGAGCATGTTTAACTTAACATCAGACTATTTAAAATAAAAAGTGTTCATTGATTGGATACTAAACGAAAGCGTAAGTAGCTGTTAGCCAATCTGTGTGCAGATTTTAGGCACACAGAGAAAGGTCTGATTCAGTCCGTTTGAATGAATTCTTGATGTTCAGTAATGATAAAAAATGTTCAGTTTTTAATGAGCTTCACATCAGACAGAGGATTAGGACTAGGTCGGTCTCGTCCACAGCCTCCGAGTTCACCTCACCCTGAGACCGAGACAAGACCGATTCCAAACAAGGTTGAATCCGAGACGAGACCAAGACCACTCGTTTTTGGACTCAAATGCTACACTAGGTATTAGCATTGTACTGCAAAACTTAGCAGTGCACTATTCAACAACGTACCATTTAAAAGGGTTAAAAACTTAGAGCCACTTCCTTTTAAAATTGCCATCAGTGTCAATCAAAACATTTTTTTATATACATGCTCACAAAAACGGAAGCTGATAAAGTGATTGCATGCTGTCAACAAGCTCACAGAAATGTTCATACACACACACACAGTGAGCTAAAACATGCATCAGTGTGGGGGTTAGCTGTGGTGTGCAGACTGACGCTCTGCTTTAACGCCTCAGTCGTGACGCCTTGTTGACATTCACTCCCCAAAAAGACCCAGGAGCACTGCAACTCAGGAAGCCGGCTGTGATTCTACCCAGAATTAAAACACACACAGACACACACATACACAAAGAGCTAAAAATAACTATAGCCCAAAAGAACATGCCATGCTGAGAGTGGAATTCCAGAAATGACGAAGTCGACCCAGAGCAAAGCAATGCTAAGCGGTTAAAAGGCCTGAGGCAGCAGAGACATGCAACATCATCATCCCTCTCATCCTCACTGCAGTCCCCCTCTGCTCCCTCAGCACACACAAACAGGGCATACTTCACCGCCTGATAATGAAAACCTACTTCCTGTTGCTGAAATATTGAAAAAAAAAGTGCAATAAATGGAATGAACCATGACATATATACAGCTTTGGACAAAAATAAGAGACCACTTAAAAATTATGAGTTTCTTTGGTTTTACCAAATTAAAAACCTCTGGAATATAATCAAAAGAAAGATAAATGATCACAAGCCATCAAACCAAGCTGAACTGCTTGAATTTTTGCACCAGGAGTAAAGCAGCATAAAGTTATCCAAAAGCAGTGTGCAAGACTGGTGGAGAAGAACATGCCAAGATGCATGAAAACTGTGATTAAAAACCAGGGTTATTCCACCAAATATTGATTTCTGACCTCTCAAAACTTTTTATTTTTTCCAGAGATGTATACTCATCGCAAAAACAAAAATAGCTGCACCTAGAAGAAATCAACTGCCAGGAATGAAACTTGGATAGTCATGCCAGACTGTCATGGAGTGGCTCATAATGGCAGCAGGTTATCTTTAGTGATGAATTCCATGAATCTTTGTGTGGAGGTACTTTGGTCTGGGAGTCATGATGCCATATCGTCGCTGTCCAATGAAAAACACTTATCTCCAACAAAACAGCAACTTTCCAGGAGAGAGAAAAAACATTGTACACTTTCAATGGAAGTCAAGGTAAAACGAGTTTATTTCAGGTAACTTTGAATGGTTTCTATTGGTCCCTTCTTCAAGAAATTTTGTCTCGGTGTAAGGGACAGTTGTCTGTTCAAATTATGTAGTAAATTATGTAGTTATTTAGTAAATCGACAAAAATGGAGATAAGTGTTTTTCATTGGACAGCGATGATATCCTCTTTGGTTTTCATTACAGGGCCTAGTTTGGTTATGTCTCCACTCCACTACTATTGCTAACATATGCAGGAACTGTGTTCAAAAAAATATGACCAAGATTTGCCCATATCAGTTTAATTTCTTAATCATTTATTGTTTTTGGTAACCTTTCTCTTCCTTTCTAAAAGGAAGTAATAGTAAGAAATATAGTAAGAGTCAAAGTTTAGACACACCTCTTCTCATTCAATGTGTTTTCTTCCTTTTTCTGTTTTTTTTTCATTGTAAATTTAATACTAAGGACAAAAAGTTAAACCAGTGTAAACCAGAATTTGTTTTATACTTTATATTCTTTTAAGTACCACGTTTAGCTTAGGGGACAGATCTGCACCCTCTTGGTATTTTAATCTCAGTATCTTAATGAGATGAGTCCCCTGGAATAGTTTTCTCAGCATCTTGAAGGAGTACCTGGAGGTGCTGAACAATAGTTGCAACTTTTCCTTTAACATGTGAAGCTCCAGCTCATCCCAAATCGCCTCAAATCACCATCTCAGTTGGATTTAGTTCAGGGGATCGTGGAGGCCAAACAATGTATATTTTGTTTACTGCATAATAATTCCACATGTTTTCCGTAATATAAATCTACAATGTAGAAAATAAATTAAATAGAGAAATAAATTAAAAAAAAAACATTGAATGAGCCCAAACATATTTATACATATGCAAACTGTATCCATATATTCTAACATTTTTTGTGGTAACTGCATCACAATAGCCCCAATTTTCCCCTCTAAAAAGGAAACAAATTGTGCCGACCCATATTTAACAGCCGCTGTCCCAGGTGCTGAAAGCAGATTCGTGGCCCAAATTCAACACCCATGTTTTAGACTTTCCATCTGCACATGCCCAGAATGTGCAGCCAGGAAATGAGCACATGTTGGATCTTCCTCAGCAGAGGCTTCAGTTACGCGTCTTTCTGCGTCAGAGGCAACAAAAGCTGCGTTCTCTGAAGGCTAGACGAATTAAGGTTGTACACAAACATCACTCACTTTCCTTTTTACAGACTCTGACACAAAGTCACACTGGAAACAAAACGCCGATTGCCACCAGAGACAAGAAAGTCACATTTGTCACCACCGGCAAACCCCAAACAGCCAGAACACCGCTTTAGGATTTCTTTGTTTTTGACACTCAGTCCCTTTTCCAAAAATGAACCTGCTAATAAGCAGCTTCCTCCAGGGCCTCTTTCTCATGTGTCTTCTGAGTCTCCTGCCCTTGTTGGCTGGCAGAAGTCCTCGCACTTCTCATGCTAGGACATTCACATTTATGCAACATATTAAATTATTGATGTGTATGTTGTCTTTGTTCCACAATGTAACCTAATTTCAATTTAGAGCACATTTACAAAATCTTGTTGTAATATTTTGACCAGCTTGTTTCAACGAACAATGCCCATCTTAAACAGTAGGTAATCCAGCCTGTCAATTTCTCAGAGGACATCTGAGAAAAACATATACCTGGTCATTCTGGACAGCAATAAAATCATAAAGGACCCCCCTATTAAAGAGAAAATGAACCCAGGACCCCCTGAGAAGCAAATCCTGTCAGGATAGGGCTTAAGTATACGGATGGACAGTTGAACACACATTGCACGTTGAATTCTGCCGTGATTTGGGCAGCCGTGGTTTTATGTTTTTTTTATAAAATCCGGGTTAGCACCTGAACATCCCTTTCAGACAGCTTCCTCTTGCGTCCACAGTTAATCCTGTTGGATGTGGTTCGTCCTTCTTGGTGGTAAGCTGACATTACCCTGGATACCGTGGCTCTTGATACATCACAAAGACTTGCTGTCTTGGTCAAAGATGCGCCAGCAAGACGTGCACCAACAATTTGTCCTCTTTCGAACATTATGTCACCCATAATGTTGTGTGCATTGCAATATTTCGAGCAAAACTGTGCTCTTACCCTGCTAACTGAACCTTCACACTCTGCTCTTACTGGTGCAATGTGCAATTAATGAAGATTACCCACCAGGCTGGTCCAATTTAGCCATTAAACCTCCCACACTAAAATGACAGGTGTTTCAGTTGCATTGTCCAACCCCTGTATATGCTAGTAAGTTTGGTACAATACCATTATAGGAACTACATGGATGACATAATCTTCCAAAATCAGTCAATCAAAACAACCGGATGTGATTTAAGCCCTTTGCAGCAGTTGTTAGGACCGTGGACACACGCTATGACATGCAGCTTTAATTCCGCTTCCCCACCCAGAGTGCTAACAAGGTCAGCCAAGGTGACTTACACTATGTTCACAGAGGAAACAATAAGAATACATCATCGGAGTTAATCTTGTTCTCTGGCACGGCGACTAATTCTCCCCACGCAGATGAGCATGTCTAATCCTTTATTAGTACTCAAGCCAATTCTGCAATTGCCCGTGTATTGGGCGAGGAAGGGAGGATGCCAGCTCGGTCCCTGTCGCTCCCCGCGCAGCCTCTCCGAGAGCCTCCTGTCCAATTAGCACGCTCCAGCGCTGACCCCCTGTTGTGCAGCGGTACACTGGGCCACGCTGTGCCTGTTCTTTACACCGGCTCGCTGAGCTCCATCCGGCGGGTTCTGACCCAAGGGAGTGGCAGACAGGCCCGGCACAACAGCTGCATTAACACGAGAGAGCGATTCAGCTGTGAAGGACTCGCTAGGGACGCACCTACGGGCCGGGCTACAGCTTCCTTCTGCAGCTCGCTGCGTGACATCCTAATCAAGATAGGTTGTGTCTGACTCTGAGGTCACTAAAAAAAAGATAATAGCACAATTAGGGTAGAATGCGGTGTCAGCACGAGACACTGTTCACTAAGCCTATTAGCTCTGTAAAGTGTCAGACAAAAGCAAAGCCAATCTTGCTGAGGAAACATTGTCTTCTGATGTCTAATCCTTTAACCTCAGCCACCCTCTTTGAGTCCTCACACAGGATGCAACAAAAATGCGACACTTATGGGCCAAACCAGGTCATGCTGATAAGTGAGAATATTCTTTTGCTCTCAGGGTTTTAATACAATAACATAAAATACGATATTTTACATAACAAAGTTATGAGTTAAAGATCTCATTTCATTGCTTTTTCATAAATTGCATGGTGGTCTCTCGTATGAGTGAATGCTCTGTGAGCCGTTTTTGTAAAGAAAGTTCTCCGCTTCTCCCTTTTCAGGCTGTTTTAGTGCGGTGGATAAGTGGGTGGGGAAGAGCGACAGGATTTCAGCTATCACTCATGAATATTCATGACATGCAAACATATAGCCTCTGATTGGCTAACCGCACTGTTAGCCATGGCTCTGCAGTGGGGGGACAAGCCAAGATGGGCTAAGCCATAAATCATAATTTACAGGTGATGTCAGTCCGGGGGCTTTTCCTGATCCACTCATTTTTCTGCCTATTTTATTTTGCAGGCAATGGGGGTAGAAGAACAGTTTAACGTGCAGCATGCATCCACAAGTCACAGTAACCTGTTGTATCTCGAAAAACGAGCAAGAACTAAATGGTTTCTAGCAAAATGAGTGCTAGAAGTGCTGTCTACTCCTTCAATAGCAAATCCAGCATATCTAAAACAGGGCTAAAGAAAGACCCAGTCCCAAAACCCCAAAACTGTTCCATAACCATCTCAATCTATTAAATTTACACCCTCAAAACTTATGAACACCTTGTTCATTAGAGCAAACTGTACAAAAAGCTGGAAAAGCAGTAAAAGTAACGATGATATTTGAGAATGTGAATGTGGAAACTGGCCTAATTAACAGGCATTTACAGTTTATTTGTTAGTGTCAAATTAACAATATTAAGGCCTAATTTAAGCAATCTATATCGCACTGGTCGGTTGTGTATCATACAGCTTTATTTAGAGCGCATCGGTGTGTCTTTGTGCGCAAAAAATATGCCTTGCATGGCTCAAAACACGCTGAGGGTGCACAGTTCTCACGGCGCTCCTGCATGGTTAAAATAGGTTTGGGTGGCTGACTGTTGTCAGGGTTTAAATCAGTCAGTGCCGCACCAGTGTTTCCCACCGCTAAGATAAAAACATGCCAGATATATACCTGAACTTGATTCAAGTTGGAAAACGATACAAGCTAACCCACCTATAAACTCTTCAGAGTGATAACAGCACACTGCACTGAAAGGACACAATGAGAGAGCAGCAACACTATCTGATAAGACTCAACAATAGTTGCTACAATGTTAAAACTATGTTATAATATGATGGGTCCGTAAGTGCTGGTGATGTAAACCAGCCAAAAAAAACAACAACTTTATTTTATTAATTCTCCATAAAAGAAGATTTTTTAATCGCATCCAAAGCCTGAATGTTAATATTTATACTGTAAAGAACTATTTAAAATACTTAGTGAATGCATTATTTGGCACATTTAACTCAATAAAAAAGGATGATCTTATCTTCATAGCAGTTGTCTAACAAAATAATAGTATAGTATAGTATAGTATAGTACAGTATATTTTAATCAATAAATTTCCATTATTTTTTCATGACTTTTCCATGCCTTCAGGGCAAATTTTCATGTCCATACGATTTTTAAAACAGTGCAGACATGGACAATAAAACTAAAAATGAACTAAAACTATAATAGAAATTGATTATAGTAGGCCTAAAATGAATCTGACACTGACATATTTGTTTGCTCAAAACAAATTTTCTCCATCAATAAACTGAAACACAAATATTTGTAGACCAAATGTTCATGACTTTTTCAAAACTTTCTGGGTATTTTTAATTTTCTAAAACTTATCCAGGCCTGGAAATTGCTATTTTCAGATTCCATTACTCTTCCAGGTTTTTCAGATCCCAGTTATTACAAAAAAAAACATTGTTTAACAAAAAGTAAAAAAAAAAAAAAAAAAATGTAAAATTGTGAATGAAACTCACTAATCTCTGATTTGGCAGGAGGAGTCAGGTTGAGTCCCTCCATTGAGTCACTGCTCCCCTCCTCCAGCACGTAGTCAAAGTTCAGAATAAACATCATCACCACGCCCTCCTCGTTCTTCACCGGGATGATGTGCGTATTGCAGAGGAACTCTGATCCTGGAAGGAGAGAGAGGGAGAAAAAAGAGGAATAAAGACATCTGTCGTTCTTCAAACCTCACTCCATCCTGCCCATTCCTCCCTAATTAATTTATCTCCCTTATAACCCCCCCATCTGCTGCTTTAATTGCTATGAATCCACTAATGAACATGAGTCTTGATATCTGAAGCGAGTAGAGCTGAAATGAGGAGATGAGAGGAGAGGAAACGGTTAAGCAAAAATAAATCTAGGACACACCTTCCCGTCTGTTGTATGTATTGTTATACAATATATTAAAAAATAACAGTACACCAACTAGTAGAACATGAGCACTGAACTATGTGGTAGTTTGAAATTAATTTTTACATTTATATGACTGTGGTACAGCTGTTGAAAAGCTTTTCCCAAGTTAAGACTTCTTCCACTTGTCACACATTTCCTCTGAAATAAAATATACAAATTATAACCACAGTTATTGACAAAGTTGCTGTTTGGGATGTACAGCAACCATTAAAGCCAGGAAACAAACCCATTAACATTAAATGTAATCAACTGTGTAGAGTAAGAGCTGCACAAACACAATTACCGCTAGTTGCAAAATTTGATTCTGTCCATCATAGTGTCTGTAATGGTCAGATCAGACAGTCTATTTATGATGAGAGAGAGAGAGAGAGAGAGAGAGAGAGAGAGAGAGCCAGACCACAACAGCATGTCTTACATTAATGCATGAGACAGTATTGCAATAGTTTTGTCTATGGACAATATGAAGGAAGCATGACTGTAAACTTCAAAATATATCAAAATATTAGGCAAAAAAACATTTATAATAAATCTATTTAAATGTATTTATTTCAATCTATTTTTTTCAGTTGTATCTCAACCTTACCCTGGTCAATTTTCAATGACAAACTATAATTTTTAGTAAAAGGCCTTTAGTTTAGGCAATGAATATTGAAGTCCAATGAAATTCTAGAAGTGAGCGCTAAGCTTACAAAAATACATTTTTGCTTTTTGTCTGTTTTATTGTTTTTGTTATTTTTGTCTTTTCGACTGTAATAAGCAATCTTTGCATACAATGTTTTATATAATATATATATATATATATATATATATATATATATATATATATATATATATATATATATGAAATTGGTTCCAACCACTACAAATCAACTTGCTATTGGTTTATTCCTCATTAATCTGATGGCACTGCACTGTCCTGTCTGTTAAATTGTCTCTTGTGTTCATTGTATTTATTGTATTGTTGTTCCATGTTGCACCATGGATCTGGAGGAACACAATTTCGTTACACTGTGGGTAAGGTCTTTTGTTCTGCTTGTAAAAATCAGTGAGAACACTCGCTAAGAAAAGTTTAAATACAATAAACAGTTTAAAGAAAAAAAAACTCCCAGAAATCAATGGGCCTCATTTGAAGCGCTAGAAGGCCCTGAGGTTGCCTACACAACACCCATGTTCCTTACTAGTGCCACTTAAAATGTGCCATATAGTCTGGTGCACCTTATGTCTGGAAAAAGACCAGAAAACAGACATTATTAAAATATGGAGTGCCTCTTAAAAAATTCAATATAGTATCAATTATTACATAATTATCAATCTTCACTATATAAAGCCCATATAAAGTGTCCCTTATTATAACTCCTATCAAAATATCAGTAAAACAGCTCTTCTTTAACTGTTTATCCTGTTAAGCAAAATCATGCTTTCTGATGCAGCGTTTTAAACATGGTGGGTCAGTGAGGGGGTGATGTAAGCATGCTGCTGGTGGGCTGTGAGTGTAATTGGTGATAGAAGCAGTAAAGCGCAGAGAAAAGTCAGGGGTCGCGACCTGTCCTGAGCTTTTTTTCTGTGGTGTAGCTGTGACCCAGTGGCTGCACACAGCTGCCCCGGCTGCGTCAGAGCACTGCAGGCTCAGCCCCGCATGAAGATGAAACAAAGAGAAAATAGTACAAAAGAGCACCATGAATCTGTCCCCTTTGACATTAATGTTCCCTACTTCTGTTCTGAGTCCAATCCAGCCCCTATTGTTCATTCCTGCTCACAGTGTCCCTTTAGAGACCAGGGAAGCCATTAGCAAAAGAGCCCCTCCTGCCTGTCGCTCCCGATGAGGAGATATCCGGAGCCTGTGAGGCTCATAAACAGGACAGGAACAGCTTTATTCACCTTCCCGCAGAAGCTCTGAGTCTGGGGTTATGAAGCGTAGACACATTTGTCCATAAATTCTGATAGGAACCAAGATTACATTATAAATCAACCTCTGAGTCCTTAATAATGAAAGAGACTGATGTGATTGCAAAGATGATTGAGGTCGCTGTGTCTCAAACGCATACATTAATACACCTCATAACCCGTCTGAAGTGCTCTCCGTCTCTCTCCAGCAGCCACTTACCCTCTTTGTTGATTTTGCCGCAAAATCCACTGATGAATCTACATCATTTCAGTGTAATAATGTGAATTCAGAATGCCTAAACTTACAAATATAATAGCAGTGGAACTTTTAGTTCAGTGATTGAGAGGGGTGTCGGCACCAATTTTGAAAAAGACAAAATAATGCAGCTAGTCTTTTTTTAAGCCTACATTAACATTATGACAGACTGGAGCAGAGAATGAGGCATTTAAAACAAGAAAAGCAGGTTTGGCTGTGTGTTTACTGGAGTGTATAATGCAATGTAAAAGTGGTGAGATGAAATAACTGAATTCTAACACATTTAGTGTGCAGAGGAATGACACATGCTGTTTTGATTTAGACAGTAATTGTATTACCTCATTTACAAAACAATTACCTTAGGATAATGAACACGCACACATGCTATTTAAATTGGATTGTTCATGGAAATCCTCCTGAGAATGCATGAAAACGGAATTGGACAAAAGTTTGAGATTGATAAGCCAAACATCTTTTATGCAATCGATTTCAATTCTGAAGTGGGTTTTTTTAGAGAGGCTTTAATATTGGGAGTAGGGGTGTGCCATATCGCATCGTACGCGATAATATTGCCAACATTTTTGAATGTCGTGAACGATATTATACCCTAAAAATATCGTGCCATAATCACCCACCTCTAATTATCACATCAGGGTACTACCTTTTTACTGTTTTTAGCAATAGAAAAATACACACTGTTCTTATTTCCCATTCTGTATCTACTAGAAACAGAATATATCTGCCCAGTATCATTTATTTTACTTTAATCCTGGATATATTGAGATATTTGGAGGGCATTATTATTAGTATCATGACATTCTGGATTATTGACTTCTGTTACAAATCTGATAAAATTCTTGTATTTTTTAATGTCTCAGGTAGGGGTGTGACATGAATCTTATGCAATTATAAAATAAAATTTGAATTTTGTTGCAGTAGTGTATTCTTGAAAAAAAAAATAATTAATTTATATCGCCAAGAGTATCGTTATCGCGAAAATGCCATGAAATATTGTGATATTATTTAAGGGCCATATCGCCCACCCCTAATTGGGGGTGTGGCAAACTTAGAAAAGATACTTTCTTTTCTAAATGCCAGCTCTCATAGCTTTTATTTTATGATTCCAAGAGGGGTAACTGATCGATTTTTACAGACATTATGTTTCTGTTGATAATGATCAGATTGTGTCTTTAAAATGGGATTCTTCACATTCTTCTTTAACAATTTTTTGAGATTTCCGAAATGTACAGTAACCTCCTACAAACCACAGCTATAACTCATTTAGGCAAGCTGTCAACAGTGCACCACACTGCCTGAGTACAAACTTTGAGTCTCCTGGTTACTGCACACCTGGTGCTGTGTTCTCTGGAAGAATGAGTTGGGATGGTGTTTGTTTGTGATCCTGTACTCATCATCTATCATCAGCAACTCAAAGACAAAGGCAACAACAACCATATCTACCATACTTGTGCTAAACAGACAGATGGAATATGGCCTCTGCCTTTAACACATTCATACACTGAATATTAATGTTGTAGTACTCAAGTCTGGCCTCAGTCTCGGACTCGACCTTGTTTGGAATCGATCTTGTCTCGGTCTCTAGGTGAGGTGGACTCTGAGACAGTGGACGAGACCAGCTGAGCCTAAGTCCTCTGTGTGAGGTGAAGTTCATTAGAAACTGAACCTTTTTTTCTATAAATCTGCACACAGATTGGCTAACCGTAAAAAAAACAAGCTACTCCAGCTTTCGTTCAGTATCCAATCAATGCATTTTTCATTTCAGTTAAGTTAAATGTGCCCTTTTTCACCGGCTCGCTGGAGTTCTTTGGGTTTTTTGGTACTCTTTGGTTATGTGAATCATCATGACCTCGAGGACCAAGCTTGTAAACATACTAATGTTACCGGGAAGAGAGCTAAGCTAACCTTAGCGACGAGCTGTTTGAGGGCAAATTGTGATTGTTTTTACATTTTATACAGACAAACCAAGTCTCCCTGAAGCTACCCACCCACGTAAGCGGAAGCGCGGAAAGAGAGCCGGGATCCGCGCGAGGCTAAAGGCTAGTCCTAGCCGGCCGGCTATACCATCGCTCTTTCTGGCAAACGTCTGTTCCCTTGACAATAAACTGGACTACATCCGACTCCAGCGAACAACCCAGCGTTCAGAGACTGCTGTGCTTTGGTTTTTGTGGAATCGTGGCTGAACGACAACATTCCGGACAGCGCCATTCAGCTAGCCGGGCTAACCACGCTCAGAGCGGATAGGAGCGCGGCTCTATCCGGGAAGACCCGCGGTGGAGGCGTGTGTGTTTACATCAACACGGAATGGTGTAACAACGCTGTGACTGTCGCCAAACACTGCTCTCCGCTGGTGGAGTTCCTGATAGTCAAGTGCAGACCTTTTTATTTAGTACGGGAGTTCTCCGCCGTGCTAATAGCTGCTGTCTACATCCCACCCAGCGCTAGCATTGGTGCTAATGCTAAAGAGGCTCTGTGTGAACTCTATCGGTCTATCAGCGATCTGCAGAACAAACACCCAGACGGACTGTTTATTATCGCCGGAGATTTCAACCACGCAAATCTCAAGTCAGTGCTCCCTAAATTCCATCAACATGTGGACTTTGCAACGAGAGGAGCGAGCGCGCTGGATCTTGTTTACACAAACATCCCCAGCGCGTACCGGGCGGAGCCCCGCCCCCACCTCGCTTTCTCGGACCACATGTGTGTTTGGCTGACTCCAACATACACACCACTCATCAGACGCTCCAGACCAGTTCAGAAGCAGGTGAAAACCTGGCCGGCAGGCTCCATCTCTGCCCTTCAGGACTGTTTTGAGTGCACTGCATGGGACATGTTTAGGGAGGCTGCTACTGAAGGCGATTCTGTTGATTTGGAGGAGTATGCAGCATCAGTCACTGGCTACATCAGCAAGTGTATTGATGATGTCACTGTCTCCAAGACCATCACTACACGCCCAAACCAGAAGCCTTGGATGACTGCTGAGGTACGTGCGCTGCTGAGGACCCGTGACTCCGCCTTCAGAGTGGGTGACAAGGTGGCCCTGAGGAAAGCGAGAGCCGACCTGTCAAGAGCCATCAGAGAGGCAAAGCGCGCACACGCCCAGAGAATCCACAGCCACTTCAAGGACACGGGTGACGCGCAGCGTATGTGGCAGGGCATCCAGGCAATCACCAACTACAGGACAATGCCACCATCCTGTGAACGTGATGCCTCCCTCCCTGATGCCCTGAACAACTTTTATGCACGGTTTGAGGCACAAAACAACACGATGGCGAGAAAGACCATGCCCAAGCCGGACAAGCAGGTGTTGTGCCTGACTGCAGTGGATGTGAGGAACTCTCTGCGCAGAGTCAACCCACGAAAAGCTGCAGGACCAGACAACATCCCCGGCAGAGTGCTCAGGGAGTGCGCAGACCAGCTGACAGATGTTCTCACGGACATCTTCAACATCTCCCTGTGCAGCGCCACTGTCCCAACGTGCCTCAAGTCCACCACCATCGTTCCCGTGCCGAAGAAGTCCACAGTGTCCTGCCTCAATGACTACCGTCCCGTTGCACTTACACCCATCATCATGAAGTGCTTCGAGAGGCTAGTCATGAGGAACATCAAGACACGACTGTCCTCTTCACTGGACCCCCTGCAGTTTGCGTATCGTCCCAATCGCTCCACGGACGATGCCATCACCACCACCCTTCATCTCTCCCTCACCCACCTGGAGAAGAAGGACACTTACGTCAGAATGCTGTTTATAGACTTCAGTTCAGCATTCAATACCATCATCCCACAGAACCTCATCAGGAAGCTAAGCTCGCTCGGCCTCAACACCCCCCTCTGCAACTGGAGACCCCAGTCAGTCCGGTTTGGGGGCAGCACCTCCAGCACCATCACACTGAACACTGGGGCCCCCCAAGGGCAGTGTCCTGAGTCCTCTGCTGTTCACCCTGCTGACTCATGACTGTGCTGCAAAACACAGTTCTAACAGCTTTATCAAGTTCGCCGATGATACAACCGTGCTGGGTCTCATCACCAAAGGCGACGAGTCAGTATACAGAGAGGAGGTGCAGCGGCTGACAGACTGGTGTACAGTCAACAACCTTCACCTGAATGTGGACAAGACAAAGGAAATGGTTGTTGACTTCAGGAGAGCACAACACACCCACTCTCCACTCAACATCGACGGGTCCTCTGTGGAGATTGTTAAGAGCACCAAGTTCCTTGGTGTCCACTTAGCAGATAACCTCACCTGGACCCTGAACACCAGCTCTACAGCCAAGACAGCCCAGCAGCGTCTCTACTTCCTCCGGAAGCTGAGAAAGGCCCGTCTCCCTCCACCCATCCTCACACTCTTCTATAGAGGGACCATTGAGAGCATACTGAGCAGCTGCATCACTGCCTGGTTTGGGACCTGCACCATCTCTGACCGCAAGACCCTCCAGCGTATTGTGAGGACAGCTGAGAGGATTATTGGCGTCTCTCTCCCCTCCATCACGGACATCTACACCACCCGCAGCATCCGCAAAGCAACCAGCATTGTGAATGACCCCACCCATCCCTCACACAAACTGTTCTCCCTCTTGCCTTCGGGAAGAAGGTACCGCAGCATCCGGTCCAGCACGACCAGATTCTGCAACAGCTTCTACCCCCAAGCCATCAGACTCCTCAACTGCAGAGACTGAACTGATGGTTTTTCTGTACATGCACACACACTCTTACCCCACTTACCCAAGAAAATGGAAAGCACTAAAAACCCTACTACCTCACTGGACTCTATTGCACACTATGTAATAGAGGTAATTACTACCTCACTGGTCTTTTTTGCACACTTTTTGCACACTGCATAATTTGCACACTGTCTTGTTATTTATTATTCTTTGTCTGTATTGTGTTGTATTGTCTGTCTGCACTTTTGTACTGTTGCACTATTGTTCTGTATACACTGTGTTTATGTGCACCATGGTCCCTGGAGGAACGTTGTTTCGTTTCACTGTGTACTCTGTATATAGCTGAAATGACAATAAAAACCACTTTGACTTTGACTTTGACTTTGAAGCAGCGGGAGTCTCCCGCATTTCGGTAGTGGCTCCCTGATGCCCGCGAGTCACATATAATCTCCCGGAATTCAGAACGAGTGCCCCAAGAGCGCACTGCACACAAACGCGCACACAGGCGGCAGACTTTTTTTCTCTAATCGCGTGTGGGAAGGAGAGAGAGAAAATAAAGAGGGTTCTGATTGGCCTGTTCTCTGCAAAGAGTCTGTGAGACAGCCAATCAGTTCTTAGTGTGGGCGGGCAGTGTTTTCCCCCCTCCCGGACGGGATTTGTTCAGTGAGTGAGAGAAAGCAGAGGCAATATTAATAATTATTGTAATATGATATGAAATGTTTTTGATGTTGTGCAATTTTTTTGTGATATTGTAACTGTCAATTTTTGTCAAATAAAGGCTTTTTTTCCAAAAAAAAAAAAAAAAAAAGGAAAAGCAGAGGCAGGGCCTTCCAAAAGAAAAAAGATAAAACTAATTTCCCCTCTGAATACTCTACATTTAATAAAAAAAAAGATTAATAAATAAAATTAATTAAAATAAAAGTAAAGTTTCGTTATCCTTTGGTGTGTGTGCAAGTTTTTTATTTTTAAATCTTAATCTGGTCTCTGTCTTGGACATGGTCTCGACTACAATAAAGTCTTGGTCTTAACTCAGACTTGACAAAAAGACAGCAGTCATTCTTTAGTGTATGTTTAGTGTTCCTAAGCACTAGTCTTAACAACGTGTAAATATGGCCAAAACTCTTGAAACAGCAGACTGACACGGTCTTGGTCTTGACTTAGACTCGGCTCTAACGGTCTTCACTACAACACTACTGAAGACACACACACACACACTGGTGAGCACACACAAAGTGATATAGAGAGTGGTGGGCAGCCATCTCTGGCTCAACTGTGAATCCAGGTATCGAATTTACAACCATGTGATAAATAACCCTGTGCTCTAACCAGTGCTTTTGACTTTTTGATCCTTTTGATTCTGATAACTTGATAAAAAAGGATTCAAGCTATTCACAGTATTAAGAACACACACATTATATATATGCATTTACTCCATAAATCTCTACTGTACAAAAAGCTGACCTATACGAGTGTCACCTCAGGACAAGGTACATTTGTCCAGAAGAGAAAATCTAATTAGCCACGGTAGCTTTTAAAAAGATAATATTTCTAATATAGACTATCTGGCAAGAGCTTCAGAGGCTTTCTTTCACTCTTATCTCTCTCTGTCTCTCTCCCTGTCTGTCCTTCAGGGAGGACACCTGACGTACAATAAGCGGTCAGATCAAAAGATTTCCCGCTGCTGTAAATGCAAACCTTGTATCTCTGCCAACAACAGACCAGGTTTTCAGACTCCTGGGCAAATCTATCACATCAACCTCACCTCTCTCTCTCTTCATTAACACTACTCTGACTGCCTGACTAAATATAACCAGCTCCTGTTGGAGCACATTAGCTGCGTCAGATGCACGCAGGCCTGCTGTGTGCTCGGGAAAGCTCTGTTAATTGCCTGGACAATACGGAGATGCAGAGGCTAAGTGCTGAAATTCTCTAGATTTTTTATTACCAGTAATGGAAATTGCAGTAATTGTTCTGTTTTTGAAATAAGCTAAGATCTACAGCTGCGCTTTCCTCCGAGTGCACTGTGATGCTACTCGGCAATGCTGCATCAGCAGCAGCTTGAAAAAAGGCGTTGGCCTCACTTGTAAGGGGATATACAGCTGAGTAGTAGCTGAATGGGTGGGACAATTGGCCTAGCTAAATGGCGAGAAAATTAGAAATAAAATTATATAAAAAATGAGCTGTTTATTATTTCATAGATTTTAAGAACAACCCTAAAAAACAGTATTACCACCTCATGCTGGTAAAGTTTGACCAGTAGCTACACTACAAGCACAAATTGTAAATACAATTATCATTGTCTTTGCGTGCACTAAACAGTGGTAATGATCATGAACAACAATGTCTGGCAAGAATTGTCTGTGCAAAGAGTAAAGTCACAAACATCACTAACACGCACAGTCATAGGGCAATCAAATGCAGCTATTAACTGTGTCAACTCCCTCTGTGATCTGCGTGCTCTGCCTCTGTCTTCTGTTCTGCATGTGATGTTCTATACTGAAGTACACAGTGCACCTTTTTTTGCAGTGCATACACAGTACACTCTTCAGACAATAAGCAAAGCAAGACTGGACAACGAACCACAATATATCCAAATCAAACCCCCCAAAAGTACTGGATTTTATTTATTTATTTATTTTTATAATTGCTAGAAAGAGTTGTCTCCCCTTCTATTGAGTAAGTTTGAAAATCTTATAGTTGTTGTATCATTCATGCAGAAAAAAAAGGATTGAGTCTCACAGAATGTAACTTTAAATATTCATGGTGTCAAAATTCTGCCATTGTGTTTCACAGCAATTACGCTCACTATTGGCATTAAGGTTCTTCGTTCTACCATCAATAATTAACACAAACATGGGTCTAATGTCACTGTGTCAGTCTGCTGTTTCAAGAGTTTTGGCCACATTTACACGTTGTTAAGACTAGTGCTTAGGAACACTAGACATACATTAAAGAACGACTGCTCTCTTCAAGGATTTTAAAAAATGGAGATACAAAGCTCTGGAAAACAAATAAATGACCACTTAAAAATGATGAGTTTCTTTGATTTTACCTAATTGAAAACCTCTGGAATATAATCAAGAGGAAGATGGATGATCACAAGCCAACAAACCAAGCTGAACTGCTTGAATTTTTGCACCAGGAGTGCAGGCATAAAGTTATCCAAAAGCAGTGTGTAAGACTGCTGGAGGAGAACATGCCAAGATTCATGAAAACTGTGATTAAAAAAAACTGAGTTATTCCACCAAATATTGATATTGAAGAACTTGTTTTGTTTTTTTGTATTATTTGAGATCTGGAAGCTTTGTTATTTCAGCCATTTCTCATTTTCTGCAAATAAATGCTCAAAATTTGGAGAAACTGATTTTCTCTGTGTTATCTTAATTTTTTTTCAGAGCTGTATTTTCAAAGATTTAACACTATATATAAGTTATAATATATTTATGAAATATGCCATTTAGTTGTTATAGCTATCAAACCCTGTATATAATTATACTGTTATAATTATAGCTGTTAGATGTACCAAAAGCTTATGTTTTTTGCCAAAACTGAACACTGGGCTAATTGTGGTGGTGGAAGCCTGCAATCCTCTGTTAGAGGAAACACTGGAATATGACTTAAAATAAACGGGTCATTATGAAATATAAATTATTCAGTCTTTTTGCCTTTTCTGCTGAAGACTGAAAGTGCTTTTTTTCTTTTATTTCAGCTGCCAAATATTCAGTGATTATGATTTTTACACACTTCTCATAGTTTCACATCAAAGAAAGATGTCAGTAATGTTTTTTCTGGGGTTCCCAAAAGCATCTTAATTGGTTAATTGGTTAAGGAAGCACCACATTAAATATCCTTTACGAGTTAAGATGATCTCTACACTGCGATGCCTTCAGGAAACCAGACCTAGTCCAGTTAATTGCACCACAATCATGAGAAGATAATCTAGAAATGTTATCACCGCTAAGCTATCGCATGACCATGACATTTAACATCATTAATAAGGGCTGTGTGATCAGTGTTGTAGACAATCAGTGGTGTATAACTGGGATAAGATATCACACGTGCTGGTGTAGTCTCATTCTGTGATAAGGGACACCATGAGGTGAGGGACAGATACTTGAGAAGTTCATCTCCAGTGTCTTGGATCAACATAACCGGTCGAGGAGAGTGCATAGAAGAGTTCACGACTATTACATTATAGCCTAGACAATTTTAACGCATCCCTTTCGTTTTTTTAAGTACTTTTGAACTGATATTTATCGGCTAGCTTGCACACTGTAATTATGTTTTTATTAAGTCAATTCTATTTTAACTTCTGTTAACCATATGGAAAGAGTTTCTCCAAGGCCTCTCAAGATAACCATTTTTGGACAATATATTGTTGCAGAAATTATTGGATAAATTATATTATCGTATAGCACAATAATATGATAACCCCTATTTACGAGCCATTAACTTTCAATGATAACTATTTAGATGCTGGAATTGGAGTATAACCTTTTTTTTAATATCCTAAATAGGAAATCACAAAAAAATAAAATAAGAGTTTTCAAACTGAGTCTTAAACACCATTGTTATTGATGTCACTGTTTGCTCCTTAGATTGTCCTTACCTCTGACAGAAAGCAGACAAATAAAGAGAAATTAAACATTATCAAGGCCATGTTGATACAAAATAAGTTAATAATGTAATTATTGTGACAGACCTACACAAAAATTATGTATTAACAAGTTAAATCCTCTTAAATTAGTTAAATTAGTTAAAATATTTGATATATTTTTTCATTTTATCATTGTTAAATGAATAAAACATACATAGACATACATTTTTAGCACTGTAAGGAGAGCTGGATTATAAGGCGCATTATGCAACACTAGTAAGGAACAGGGGTGTTGCCATGTTTTCCTTCTAATTCAGCAGGTCTCGCTGCTAGGTTGTGGTGGGGGGTAAAGTAAAGCTAAGCTAAGTAAACAAAACTGTAATTCTTTTAAAGCACTGGATGTTAATTTACATGGATTTCTCTCCTGAAAATTGTTTATTTGGTTGAGTAAAGCTCTTCCGTTTATTTACAGTAGGCCCAGATTTCCACTAAGGCTAGGTTCAGCAGCGTTAGCATTAGCGACTAACAGTAAATGCCACAAGACAGCGCTACACTGAGGAACCAGTGTTCTGGTAAGCCAGGATGATATTAGCTAGCAGTTCGTCCCACGTAGCTCGTTTTAACACGGTAAACGAGCAGGCTACAGGCCCATAATACTCACCTCTGAACAGTGAAAGACCTTAGCGTGGTTAGCAGGAAAAGCGTATGCTGCTCCAGCAGTGCTAGCCTGGGTTAGCAGCAGGCTACAGGATAGGATTTAGGGTCCATTGGTTTGTTTTCTTTGGTTTTCAAGGTATTCTGAAAAGTCTTCAGCAACACCAACATTCCAATAAATCAGGATATCTCAAACAATCTGTCATACTTTACAATAGTCCAGACTTTACACCTATAAAGAAGCACAGAAAAGACCAAACCTCACCTTGTTTAATTATTATTATATGTAAAGATCTATTTAAGCTCTTCTCTTGTTCTGTCAATATCTGTGTTGTGTTTCTTGACCACTGAATATTTTATAGGTGATAATAATCCAAGCCACCAAATATCAATAATAAAGAAGACTCTAATTAAATTATCTTGATCCTTCTTTTCTGTGATGCAAAATTCTGCATATGAATTACATTTCTTGAATGCAAGTTATCAATTCTAATTATTCTTTACAGCAATCAGTGTATAATGGGTCTGAATCCTGATTAAAAGAAAAGCAGCAGTCAGCAAGCATCACCTGCAGCTTCCCTGGCCTGCTGATCTACAGTTAAAAGCAGTGGAGCAGATGGAGAAAGAATAGTTCACTGAAAAGGTTAGCGTGGAAGTTCCAGCATCCTGTACCATGCTGAAAGTCACCTGAAAGTCGTACACTTGGACTATTTTCACTTGTGCACGTCACTTAACGCACTACAGAGTCCTTAAGTGTGAACTGTAGGAGGTAGAGTACAAAGCGGTGTTGGGTAACTGCAGTATACACAGTGCTTTTACTTAGTGTGCATTTTATATATGCATTACTGTTACACTGGGAGTGTTGTCATCTCTTTTGATATTACACAGCAAACAATTAATCATAACAAATTAATTGCATACTTTTTTATATGTATAGTAGCACAATCTGTGAATTTAAACAAGTAAAAATAATTTAGAAATGTATTTGTCAATAATTACAATATTTAAAAATATGTTACATGATTTCACCTTCTCTGTTTCTACAAAAAAAATTGCTGAAGATAAATGTAATGTCTATTATATACTGTTTTTTTTGCATTATAAGGTGCACTTAAAATCCTTTAATTTTCCTAAAAATTGTCAGTGTGCCTTATAATCCGGTTCACCTTATGTATGATTTTTTCCAGTCAGTTTGTAAGAAGCAGTAAAGCCACTCTGCTGAAGTACAGGAGTTTCAGTTTAGCCCGAGGCACAGAAGCTGGAGCAGTATTAGCATTAGCCGCTAAGCGCTAGCTCTTTTGCAGTTCATAGGTGAATATTATCATCCTCTAGCATGCTGCTAACCCCTGCTAGCACTGCTGAAGCAAAATTAGCCGCTAACCGCTAAGCACTATCTCTTCTGATGTTCAGAGGTGAGTATTATAAGACTGTATCCTGTGTGTTTACCGTGTTAAAACAAGCTACATGGGACGAACCGCTAGCTAATATCACCCTCACTTACTGGTACACTCAGGGTTCCTCAGTATAATGCTGTGGGGTGGCTAGCTATTAGCGGCTAATGCCAATGCTCCAGCCTTACTATAAATAAACAGAGGTGCTTTACTCACACAAATAAACAGTTTTCAGGAGATAAATCTGTGTAGATTTTTTTTATTACAGTTTTGTTGAAAATACACCAGACAATAGACATTTATTGATAGTGCACCTTATAATCCAGTGCGTCTTATAGTGCGAAAAATACTAGTGTTATACTGTAAAGCATGTCAGCCATGTTTTTGTGGTAATGTTTATTTTTAATCAAGGTTTGATGCATTTCTCATTTACATTTCAGCAATTTTATTATGTCTTTATGTGTCTTATTGTCTTCTAACATTTTATTACATTTACAGTGCTTGATTTAAGCTCCTATTATAGAAAAATATATAAACAGGCCTACACAGATGGGCTTAAGTTTCTTATACTTGTCTGATAGAGCAATGTGTAGTGTTGTTACCCAGTACATTACAAAATTACAATTACAGGTACTACTTCAAAATAAGGGTACATGAATGGACATAACTTATGACAAAATGTCTCAACTAATTATTAATTGACACTAGATATATATAGATATAATTGCAAATAACAAACTAATGTCTATATTTATTATTAATAATTAAAATGTAGAATGTTTAATAATGTCTTAACTAATTAAAATTAATACTAAGTTAATACTAAGCTGTTTACTCAACATTTGTCAATGCTTATTGCTGTCGTAAGTACTGATATAAGTAATTGATATACCCTAAATTATTACCCAATTGCATTTATACACAACATTCTATGCTTAGCATTGTGTTTTCAAATGTTGTATTTTTGTTTCTTTCTTTCTTTGCTTTTTTCCCAAAATCAATTATTCAATTCTCTCTTTAAGCATTCTTCTTTTGTAGCCCAACACAGAAGAATACAAAGTCAACAAACTTTCAAATTATTATTAATTCATGCTGAATGAAGACCTCAGACAAAACTGTAATGAAAATAAAATATTTGTTTTCCTCGCTCTGTCTGTCTCTGTTTATCTTTTTGAATTACGCTTAAATTAAAATATTAATTTTCAGCTGTTTATGCTTGCAACAAAGTCAGCTTGAGGTAAAATAAATTCAATACGTTGTGGGAATAGAATATTTCTTGTTTATTTGTTAGATTTGTTTTATTTGTTACAAACAGATTTACATTTACATCAGCTGTGCATTTACACATATATATCACAGCATGCCACAGTATAGTGACAACAGTGTGCAGCTCAGAACATTGTGCTCATACCTGTATTCATTATGCCCTGAAAATAGAATGCAAATTTGCATAGCTCAAACTTCTGGTATAATTAGACACGCAAACACGCTCGCTGATGAGAACACTGTCAAAACACTGGATAATTCCACCTCTATGAGGATTTGTCACTCTGGCATACAGTTTTATACAGTTCTCTAAGTAAGCTAAGCAGCACAAACTGGAATATTCAAGGTTCAATACAAAAATGATATCATAGCAAGTGAAATTCTCTTATATCTAGTTTAATGCTGTCTTGCACTGGAAATCGATTGCAATATTTTCCAAGATCCAAGTGGAAAATATCAACTGGAATACCCCCAAAAGGTCGGACTTAATGCTCGGAAAGCCTCACCAACCCAGAGTTTAGAATCCAAGGTGGCTGCACCACACAGAAACAGTAGTATTATACACTTTATTAGCATGTATTTCTGTCTGTGTGTCATTAAGTTAGCTGAACACACAATACTCCAACTTCTGTTGACATGATTCCATGGTGTTTGGATGTGCAAAATTCTGCATAATGCATTATTATCAACATGTATCACTAAAAATGTAAACAGAGGAACATATTTGTGTCTGGATTAACCATACAACACAGATAAAAGCTTTCTAAACCAGTTGTTTTAAACTTAAATGTCTTCACCAAACTCATCTACTTAAAAATGAGGTTATTGTGATGGTAGCTACTGACTTCTGCAGTAAATGAATGTAGCAAAACTGTATTTAATTCTCTTACTTTCACATTGTTGTAAATATAAAATAAGTAAGTATGATTATTATAAAAAGTATATTATTAAGTATTAAGGCTGTTCAACATAATACTAACCTTATTTGCTTGTTTTAATAATTCTATCACATAAAAGTGTCCTTTTCTATTCATGTCAAATGTTATTTTTTTGACAGATGCTTGACATGATCTGTTACATCTTGAATTACGCAAAGTTATCTGCCAAAACAATTAAATAATTTTAGTAGATAATATTAAATCACTTAAAACAAAGTCAAAATATAAGAAATAAGTTAATAAATCTTCAGAAATATATGTGCAGATTCAGTGTGAATTCCATGTTTCCATGTAAGAGTCTGTTTTATTGGTCAAATGATACTATAGTAATTCAACTGTAAACCATCCTTCCATAGTTTCCATTTCAGACTGGGTAACCTTGTTAAATTACTCAATACCTTCTTCCCCTTCAAGCTCTCACCAGTGCAGTTAACACTTACCTCCTACTACACTAACTCAGTGGGGTTAATAGATGCTTGAAACTGGAGTCTCTGTCAACTCATTAGTGTCAATTATAATTGACCTAATCTTCATCTCTTTAATTGGAAAGCGTACATGTGAACAATCAAGCTGAAGGCTTGAGGCCTGGAAGTCTAGTGAGTGGCAGGGATGTAATGTGTTCCTGGGAACTGGAATCTACGTCATCCTCAACTCACCTCTCAAGACTGCACTTACTTTAACCCGAATCACGTTTCACAGAATGCGTCAGTCGAGACAAGGTAAATCCTGGGTCCAAAGTGTTCATTACACACTACATCTCTACTCATATCTCCACAACGATCAATCACACACACACATACACACACACACACAAACACACAGCCTTGTTTCAAGATCAAGGTCTTGCCTTTTGTCATATATTGTATAGTATATAATTACTGTTGGGCCAAAACTTTATATATCCATTTTTATATCATTTATTTTTTAATTTTACATTTAAAGTACAATTAACTGACAGAAAGAAACTTTGTGTCCTTGAAAAAACACATCTTTAAGTATTTGTGACTTATTGAATTCTTACAAGGTCATCAGCAATAAACTACAGTTTATAAGTCATCTGCCATTATGAAATAGGAAATGGGCAAATTACATTCTAATAAAAAACATTTACACAAAAAGGTGCACTTGTGCATCGATTACAAATGGCAGATCCACAGCCCAATTCAGGGGGGCTTTATACCCCCCAGGCCTACGCCTGGTTGGCACGATGCCAACAGGTTCATGTTTTTGTCTGTACCAAAAAGTCCTATTCTATTGTCAATAGTTCACTTTTTTTGAAATAGATGAATAGGGTTTTGACCTTGGCCATCGTGCCATAAAGTGCTATTTTAAATATTCATTGGCCAGTATGAGAGAATTATACCTAAAAGGCCAACTTTAACATGCCTGCTCCCTAGACCTTGTAACACTAACAAGTCACATGACATCGAAGAGAGAAAAAGGCTAAAAAAACTAATTGGGCACAAGGGGTGTTCTCACTTTTTTTGCCAGTGGAATAGACACTAATGGCTTTATTTTGAGGGCACAGCTAACGTACACTGTTACACAAGCTATACACTGACTACTCTACTTCTTCTATACATTGTATAAAACTGCCCCATTGCTGCCAGAGGGGAATGATGACTCCGATGAGCGGTACAGAGCAATCAATGTGCCACAGTGGAGAGCTGTGGCTCGAGTGCCTCTGGATACTTTCTGTCACCTAATACAGTCCATGACACAACGTCTCGCTAGTGACATTCTAGCTGAGTGTGGTTATCCCCATGATTATTACTATTTGCTGATAGGTTAATAGAATATAGAATATTTTACCCCTAAAACATTGTATGTAAGAAGCACTACTCAGAGATAAGTTAGTGTGTGCATTTCTCTGGTTTTCCAAACAAATTCAGGGCAAAAAATACACACACACGCACACACACAGAGTGTATCACGCTTTTCAGCTGCCCTTCTCTCTACCTGGGCCTGATGGAATGTCAAACGGTCCAGGCTGCAGGGGGATGCAAATCTTATCGACTCTCATTTTTCCACTCGACTACTCCTGCCCTCCTGGGCCGTTTAGCATTGTGTACATCACTCTGAAGGAAAAGCCTCCCCTTCAGAGCAAGCTCTCGCCTGTCAAAAGACCTTCTCTCTCTTTTAAAAGCTGCTTTGGGGTCAGTAAGCAACTGAGAGCCTAGACTAGTCTTTTCATTCTCATCCTAAAATACTCCACTGGGAGCATCACCTGTCTTTCTCTTCCATTCTGGAATATCTTACTGCAGCTTTCTGTCTATGTTCTGTGCAGCTACTGCATGACACATTCGTGTTTCCCTGACTTAAAAGACCTGATTCAGCTCACCAAGGGCTTTATAATTAGATACCTCTGCTGAATCAGACATGCTCTGGTCTGGAGTCAATATACTAGTATGAGGCTAAATCCTTCACGTCCAGGCTGAAATAAAGCTGTATTAGGGGCAGACTGTGAATTAGTCCCATGGTAAAAGAGAGATATGAGGTGAGGGATCCTCAGGCTAATTACTGTACGCTGTTGGCTCATCATCTCAGCTTGTGCTGCATATACTGTACTTGGCCACTGATCTGAGGCCTGCTGTCCTTTCATGATGATGGAAATTTAATTAGATTCCTATTTCCATCATCAATAATTAAACCATAACAGCCCAAGACGCAGAGTCTGGCAGTCCTCGCTGAGGAACTTCTCAAAAGAGGTGTTTACAGCTTGTGCTATTTGACTTCCTATCCTGACTAAAACATTACACAGAGTCACTGAAGAGAATACAGAAATAAGACTGCTATAAAGAGAACAGATGCAGCTTCATACGCAGCAGCCGACATCCAGCGGAGTAGACATAATGACATATTTAGCGTTTCCTGCTCGGATCGCTCTTGACTGAGTGTAGCATCTCTGTTTCCTACTTATCAAAGCATCATAAATCAATAAATGCAATAGAACACTACACAGCTTATACCCAACAACCATATGAGCACATAATGGACCCTTATTTGCTATTTACTGCACTACACAGGGCACAAACATGATTAGCCCACTGTGTGTGCACCATGGGGGCGTGTCAAATTTCAGCTGTAAACTTTGTGATCAATGGCTTAATGTTGTGGCAAAGGAATTTAAAGGAACCTGTTAATTAGGCCTGTCATGATAATCATTTTTTGTAAGATATACTGTCCCAGAAATATTGTCTTTTTATGAGAATTTTGCCACTGATGTAATAAATAATATAAAACCATAATAATGAATGTACACTCATTTAAAGACCAAACTATTCAGTCACTGACACAAATGAAATATTTTGTTAGGATTTTAGGGAAAAAAAGAGATTACTATTGTATTTCCATGTATTCATTCCATTTACCACTTATCATTTACGCAGACGGGCCTACTGGTAAAAAAATAAAGTTAAAGCACAATAACCTACACTGTTTAAAATACACAATTAATTTAGAAAACTAACAAAGGTCTAAAAGGTTTAAAGTGCTGCCACTATGATCAGGAGATTGCTGGTTCGAATCCCTTTCATACAGCTTGCCATCAGCTGTGTAAAAATGTGGATTACATGACCAGACTATGTCCAAAGTGCTGCATATGGGTAATATAGCTGCTGTTCAAAACAGCAACTTTACATATTTTAATGGAAGTCAATGTAAAAAGTGTTTATTTCAGGTAATTCTTGAGACTGCCTATTAGTCCATTTATCAAGAGAGCTTGACGCAGTGTAAGGGACAGTTTGCCTGTTTAAATGAATGTAGTAAACTAAAAATGGACAAAAATGGAGATACTTGTTTTTCATTGGACAGAGAAGATATACTGCAACACATACCTCATTAATTGTTGCATGACTCTGCTCTGACCCGTTCTGAATTTGGCTGTGTTTTCTGCCAGAATCGCTTGTCTGTTTGCATGGACAGTTGTAGACAGGTGCTGCCGGTCACAATCAATCATTACAATCCACTGCTCTGCTCAATTTTTGACAAATTCCTGGTTTACACGACACTTTGCTTCAAGGACTGTTCAGAAATTTTATTTCTTAGTCATCTGGAACCACTATCAGGCCTTACAAGATAACCCCCTTACTACATACAGATGTAAGCATTCCCAGGCTGTTCTTTGCGGTAACATTTAATCACAAGATCAATACACATACTGCTATACCATGACTTTTGGCATGTCAGTGTAAATATGATGTTCAGTAACGCAGTTTGATTTGAAACGTGATCTAAGATAGCAGAACAGGGCAAGTGCAGACATGAAGTCTTCAACACCAGTTCAGTCTGATTCAAGGGTGTTAAAATAGATTCTGGACAGAGCATTAAAATGTGTTTTGTTCTCAAAAGCTGCGCTCTCTTAAGCACAGATCTGCAGCAGCACAAAATCAGATCATTATATGGTGTCAAAGCCATTTCCTCCATATACAACATAATTACACACCATTCGTTAAACAAAGGAGCATTCAAATGGCACTCCGGCAATCTTCAGATCGTTATGGATCTCCCGTAATGCGGTCCAATATCCTGAAAGAACCTCCCCCATTTACTTCAAATGTTAGCGATTGATTTTCTGCATCCCCAGGGAGGAAAGATTGCGTTTCAGTTGCTGCGAGAGTTACAGGCGTTTGAAGGCATTAGTGCTAAAAATAGCACCATTGTAGCCGTGCCTTCAGGAAAGGCTGTGTTAAGTCATTACGAAGCTGACGGATGAGTCTCCGTTTGACTCTCCACCAAGCAAAGCCATATCAGTCAGCTGAGACTCCATCAGAGCATAATGACTCAGGCAAAAGGTTCCAGCTATATGTTTCATGGATGCACTCTTATGTGTAATTCAATTCAAAGGGGGGGCGCGTCAATGTTGCATCAGCAAAGAGACATAATGACATGGAAGACTGTGTACATCGGCTTTGTTCCCAGCAGCAGCTGAATGTTCTGAATGAATAGATTTAACGGGAGGACTCTGATTGAAGTGTACACTGAACTTAATCTCCAACAGATGGTCATTTTTACCAGTTTCTTTGAACAGTGAGGAGATAATGCAGCAGCAGCAGCATCATAATGCAAGGCAACTGTTGTACGGTTCACAAAAGCAGAACTGCATGCAGGACATTTAAGGACAATCCTCATTTCAGCTCACTATATTTTGATCAGCTCATTACAAAAAAAAAACGTCTCGACTAGCTGACTATTTCTAACCACAGTTTACAATCAGGGATGCTTCAGATGAATACGAAAAAGCACATAATAATTTAAACCAATAATTAAAGCTAATGTCCATACGTTTTTGGATTTGGGGGATGTATGGCCCTCTCTGTTGAGAACGGGTAATTACACAGAGCATGCAAAAAATATATTTTTTAAACTGGGCGTATGTGATTTTTTTCCTTCTGAAGTCTCCATTGCTCCACCAGCCGCTTGTGTTCAGTTAAACTGATCTGGATCCTCTTTTAGAGGCTGTACGTGTGTCGTAAGTACGTAAAGACTCGTGACGTGGCCAGAAGAAGTCCAGCAAAAAGTGACGAGATACCCCAGTTTTAAGAATGAATATATTAGGATGAGTAGGGATGGTCGTTCCAGCACACTGATACAATTAAACACAATATTTTGTCACTTCTCCTCTCAGAGATGCTTCTGCTTTAATTTTAGAAACAAAATAATAGGGACTGCCACTTTTTATTTAATTTATTTTAGCTCATATTTCAGTAGTTACACTAGTATTCGATTTGTTTGCAGTACCTGCAGCACTTTACTAGATTCACATATGCTGTGTCTGCCTCAGCTGTGTCATCAAAATAAAAGCCCTCTGCGGGGATGCTGGGATATTAAAAAATGTTTGCTTTTCTTTGAAAAAATAATACAAAAATACATTTTGTCTATTTCATTGATGCTGCAATGTTGAAAAAGTGACAAAATAAGTGAAAACCTATAAAATCCCTATTCATTATGTTTAAGAAACAGGATCGAATGTAACAGAAAGTGATCATGTTTTATAAGCTCAGTGCTAAACACTTCTCACACAACTAAAAAAAACTACAAAAAAAAGCATACACACTCTCCAATGAAGAATTTCTTCACTACGTCTGACAATTATATGAACGTAAGTGTGTGGAAGAACCCTCAGCAGGCTCCTAGGAGACATGAGAGTCGTCTCTGTGCCCCTGCGTGTCTCCCTGATCCATGTTGACAGGGTTAGCGTTGCAGGGTTGTTTTGCTGGAGCTAATGCACAACCATTCAAGGAACCGACCAATCAGAGCTTAGTGATGCAGGGGAGAAAGGAGAGGGACTAACCCTTTGTTTGCGGTCTGATGGCCATGTGGCTCTCTCTAGTCTTACTGGGGTTGCTGCAAGCCAGACGCTGCGGCCTACTTTCATTTTTAATTAGTGTCGCTTGAAGTCATTGCATGGACTACTGAGTGACTAGTGGCAGTGCTCCACTAGGCCTGTTCACTGTTTAATATGCGGACAGCAGGGTAAGTGCATTGTGCCAAACCTTGATTATTGGTATTCCCTACTATGAATGATGATATATTGTGCTTCGAGAGGAAGAAGAAACCAATTCCTCCTTCCAGATCCGGCAGATTTTGCAGTCGACATCCCAGTTGTCACCGTTTCAAGCTCCTAGATGAGATTCACAGCAGCACGTGAGCCAGATTAGAGGCCCATTGACTGCTGGTTTGAGTCCACTGAAATCAGTGAGAATGAAAGACAGAGAGAGAGAGAGAGAGGGATGGAAGCTAGCCCTGGCAGAACTGGTGGAACAGATGGCCAGGATGCCTCTGGATGGCTTTCAAGAGGTCCTCCCTGAGCTGACCAGCACTGTTTCCTATGCAGTGGTATAGCGATGCTCTGGATAGGCATATGCCCTTGATGAGCTATCACTTTGCCCATCTGCCACTCAATGTGGAGTTGTTTAAAGGCTTCATTACAACCTCTGATCAAGAGAAACACGTGAGACCAATCTCAACTGGACAAAACTCGAGCAAAAAGTATCCTGCAATGCTGAAATGTGCATCATCAGACTGTTTTGTTATACAGATGTCATGAACATGGATGCATGGACGCAGACCAAAAAGTGGTGATACCCTTTATTAACTAAATATCTAAATATGTCCATAAACATACCTATTTCTCTGGAATACTTGTTTTTCAAAGATGCAGATTACATCTTGAAATAAATACCCAAGATAAATACGCAAGATCAATTTTAACCACAAGCTATTGATAGTGGCGCTGAATCTACTCTACGGTGGCATACCATTATTCAAAATTAAATACATATTTAAATTTACATTAAAAGGCTTTAGAAATTAAAATTCATGAATAAAAAATTCATAAATACATACATACCCTGACGATTTTTGGCCTTATAGCACGAAAAATATGGTAAAATAATTTATGTAATAAATCATCTATTCAATTATTCTATTAAAACCAAATATTTCTAAATTACAAATCAGTTTCCAAACACGTTCATCTACATACTACTAACCATTAAATCACCATGTACAAATCGCTAAACAAACATTACCACCTACAAACCACTAACCAAATATTATCCAGTCAAACATCATTAAGTCTTAACATCAAAGAATATAATCTCTAAACCAGAGACAAAATATGACCATTTGCAAGTTACTAACTGTTTACAAATAACTTTACCAAAAGGTTACTATCTGCACCCAAATACATATTACAAAAAAACACAAAATCATTTACAAACCAAACATCATCCACTTACAAAATTACAATCAAAATTTCGTCCATCTACACACTACTCACAGCAGTGATAAGTCAAAACATTTTAAAGACTGACAAACAAAGCACATATCGCTGGTTGTCTTGTAACCAGCTGTAGGATAAATCTGTAGGTGATGTGAACGCAGGAGAAATGAGCAGGTGTCGATACCTGAGTGACTTAGACTCAGGCCAAATTATTACAGGAAGATGACAGACTGGGCTGGAGGATCTCTGAAGAAGGCTGTCAGTCATCTGGCAGTAATGTTAGAAGTGGTAAGAGGGTTCTGACAGTGGCCTGAGGAGACATAAACCACAAGCTGGTAACAGAGTGTTGGGCACACAAGGCTCATCAGTGCAAGAGGGCAACGAAGGTTACATGAGTCAAACCAAAATAAGGGCAACCAGGGCACAAATATTCGTCTGGGGTGACGTTGCATTTGTTTGTTTGGCACTGTTAGCAAGGCCAGAAGGAACTACTGCATTTTGTGGAATAAGAATGTAAAAGGTCATTTGCTACTAGGGGTGGGCAATATGGCCCTAAATTAACATCACGATATTTCATGGTATTTATGCGATAATGATAATCTTGGTGATATGACAAAACATTAAAAAAAAATATTTCAAGAATACACTATATGATATGGCACACCCCTAACTGAGATATTAAAAAATACAAGAAGTCATGATACTAATAATGATACATCAAAATATTTCAGGGTATAATATCGTCCACAATATTCAAAAATGTTGGCGACATTATTGCGTACGATACGATATGGCACACCTCTAGTTGCTACAACTAAAAAGTTTTAGTACATGCCAGACAAGAGTATTCATGCCAACCTCTGTTCACCAACAAAAGAGCTTAGAACTGGCCTGCAGGCATCGAAACATGACCCTGGAACAAGAGAAGAAGGTTGTCTGGTCTGACGAGACTTGCTTTCATTTACAGTACATTATAGGGAAAAGATTGCATCAAGATGGGGAAAAAAATCAAGAGAGAGAGAAAGAAAGAGAAGATAAATAATAAATGGAGAGTGATGCACTGGACAATCTTTTGCTGGGAAATTCTGGGTCCAAACATTCTTATGGCATAAGAAATGGTTAAAGCCATTGCCCTGGCCTCAAAATTTCCCAAATCAAAATCTTAACATTTCTTTGCAACTGAAATCCTGCACACTCCAATTTCGTACATATGATGGTGTTTTTTATACCATGACATTTTACCAAAAATAGGATTTATAATATTGCAATACATTGCCTGGCATACATTTCATATTTTCATGTTCTTGGCAATGCAGCCCTAATGCACACTGAATGCCTAGCTTTTAACAGTCCCAGTTTCCATTATATATTGTCATTTACAGACTGCTGGCTAAATAACAGTACACCAGACATCCCAGGTCTCCAGGAAGTTGCGGGAGTCCACTGCATATCAATAACGGCTCCCTAATTCCCGCAAGTCAGATAAAATCAACCAGAATCTGCTTATGATCATACAGGGGTTGGACAATGAAACTGAAACCGGTCATTTTAGTGTGGGAGGTTTCATGGCTAAATTAGACCAGCCTGGTGGCCAATCTTCATTAATTGCACATTGCACCAGTAAGAGCAGAATGTGAAGGTTCAATTATCAGGGTAAGAGCACAGTTTTGCTCAAAATATTGCAATGCACACAAATTGTTGGTGCACGTCTTGCTGGCGCATCTGTGACCAAGACAGCAAGTCTTTGTGATGTATCAAGAGCCACGGTATCCAGGGTAATGTCAGCATACCACCAAGAAGGACGAACTACATCCAACAGGATTAACTGTGGACGCAAAAGGAAGCTGTCTGAAAGGGATGTTCGGGTGTTAACCCGGATTGTATCCAAAAAACATAAAACCCAGAACTGTCTGTCGGGACAATTAACTATTGTGGTCTAAAACCATGTGTTTCAGTTTCATTGTCCAACCCTTGTACAGTGCATTATCTTTGTAAGATCTGCATTCGTAACAAAATTACAGTTTCATTCCACAAAAAACAAGCGTTTCCATGCAGATCAGCTGATCTTAAATTAAAGCTGATGTGGTTTTAATCCACACACTTTCCTCATTAGTCTTCCAGCTGGTCTTCCCTCCAAGACATGGCTAGATGCTGATCGAGCCAAATACAGCATTGTTTCACAACAGCCACAGAGTAACCAAAGCGGCTGTGCTGCATTAATAATTCATGCCGTCCTTTCAGAAGCAACCGTCCGGCTCTCACGAAGCACACCTACTGTACTGAACCTGTGGACCCCCTCAACTCCCCAAACCTCCTTCAGCTGTCCCAGCGGCAGTCAGCCGTGGTGGAGAGCGGGGCACTGCATCAGGGACCTGGGGGAGTGAAACCCAGCACCCTCGCTCACCACATGCCTTATATCTATCAGCATCTCCTCACAGCAGCATGCCTGTAACCAGCCCATTATCCTGTTAGCTCACGCAAACACACACACACAAGATCAGGTGTCAGCATCCTGTTTTGAAAGACACATTATGCTACATAGTACTATTACAGCATCTCCTACTGAACCAAACACACAAATGTACACAAATGTCAACTCATTAACTATGAATTAGTCATGATGAAATAAAAGCATATCAAAACCATCAGTAAGTCAAAGGTGACTTGAGTCGAACAGAAGAGGTCACATGGTTAACGTGTGTGTTTGTGTGTGAGAGAGAGAGAGAGAGAGAGAAAGACAGTGGGTATAGATAAGGAGCCATAGTTTGAAACCATTGACATTTTCTAAAAAGTAAATAAATAAACAAGGAAATAAATGTATCAATGAGACAAAGCACAGTTTCTATAGTAACCGCAAAAGCATTTCGTTCAGTGAAAAGACGTGTTTGATTAGTGCAAAAATGGCTAAACTGTGGAAATCATCAGTGTTTATCATCAATGTTTGGATGATAATACAATTTAAAAAAGCTTTTGGTTAAAATGTATGCACTGTGTAGCTAAGTGGGGACAAATCAGTTGCTAGTTGGTTGCTTTGGTGGTTTATTATAGTGTTGCTATGGTGATAAGTATGATAAGTAGTTGCTAGGTGGCTAACATGGAGCAGTTGCTAAGTTCTCAGTTGATAAGCAGTTACTAGGTGGTTGATGTGGCATTGCTAAATGGGCGCTATGTAACCCACATGTAACCCACTCCTAGACAATGCCCACCTGAATCCCACCTAGCCCACGTTCCACCCATGTGAGGCTCACACGAGTACGCTGGCTGGGTTTCCCTCACTTCTCTACCTCAGTCTGTCCTGTCAATCTGTCCTGCTGGCTGCCTCAGTTCTTCTTTTCAGATCTTTCCTCTCCTTTTTCTCTCTCTCTGTCTTTCATCTCTGGTCCTGGCTCTCTCTGAAACAGACCTGTAATTCATCTCCTCTTCACACGACCTATTCTTTATTAGTGATTGCTGGTTACCGGCTACAAACAAGTCATTTAATCACAAGCATTTTATTTGTGGCAGCCTACGATAAAAAAAGCAGTCTGGCTGTTTGCAGGCATGTATTCTGGTCTAGGCCTGGCAGAACAGCAGTCTGGGTTTTTACAGGGCTGGTGAATGACAGCGCGTCACATCTGCATGGGGCTTCGCAGGATAGCTTTAATTCAGTGTGACTTCAGCGCGAGCTGCAGCAGCGTCTGTCTCCTCTCTCTCTCATCACGCCCCGGACAGGCTTGCTGGATGCCACAGAACGTCATTCATCCATGACAAAAACATCAATTGGGAGACAAAAAAGGGAATAAGTGGAATTCCGAGCGCGACGCTGTGAATCCCGTGCCATCTGAGAGGTTTTGTCGAGGCCTCTCAGAGCGGAGCACAGTGTAAACCAAACGGCACAACAGCGAGAGTTGCTGTGAAGGAACGGTGTTTAAAAATAAATAAATATATAAATAAAAAAAAGATTCATCATCCTCGCACGAGTGCTGAAATGCATTTTGAGCTCATGAGGAGCGATGTCAGGGCCTGCAGGTGTAATGAGTCAATTAAAACAGCTCAGGAGCTGACACCTCCATATGCTGTACAGTGCCGGTCTGTCACTGGAGCCAATTATACACAAACATCTTCCTCCCTGTGGCTGCCCTGGGACAGCTTAACAAATGCACCCTCCCCTCTCCCTCATCGCAGGGTCATGTCAGCCTGCTAGTGCGAACAGCGCGGCGGGATGGGCCCGGGAAAAGCTGCGAGTGTGAGCCCGGCTTAGCGCTGGAGTGTGTGAAGGGCTTTATAGCAGCAGACAAGGAGCCTGCAGTTAGCCATTGATTTAGTCTGGCCGTGACACAGGGATTGTAAATCGATTTGCAGTAAGCTATCTGTATCCTCATTAAAATAGTGTTCAGCCTCAGGTAATCAGTAGCTCAGTCAGAGAGAGAGAGAGAGAGAGAGAAAGAAAGTAAAAGAGGTAAGGAAAGAGGGAGGAAGAGCCCTTCCCCTGAAGCCCCTCTGAGCTCTAAAACTTTCATTCATCTTTATCTACCGCCCCACGACTATGGGTACTTTCACACCTACCTAACTACCTTGTTTGGTCTGGACTCTTATACTTTTTTTTTCATTTGCTCTGAGCCAAAACAGGAGGTGTGAAAGGGGGCCTCAGTCTAGATATAAAATAAGGTCCTGGTCCTGATCTGGATCAGACTGAACACAGAGGTGGGTAGCAACGCATTACATTCCGTCACTGTCCTATGAAAAACACTTATCTCCATTTTTGTCGATTTTTAGTTTACTACATAATTTGAAAAGACAAACTGTCCCTTGCACTGTGCCAAAATTTCTTGATGAACGGACCAATATAAATACTTAAAAATGACCTGAAATAAACATTTTTACATTGACTTCCATTAAAAGTTTAAGTTATTTCTCTCTCCTGTAAAGTTGCTGTTTTGGAGATAAGTGTTTTTCGTTGGACAGCGACAATTTACTGTTTAACATTTACTTAATTGTACAAATGATACTTTTAAGAATTCAATTAAAATGCACATTTTCTGTTGCTTTATTCATATGCATCTTCAATAGCTTCCGTCACCAATCAAAAGGACCACGTGCATGTCCATTCACCAGTCAAAAGCATCTTACATGACTTTGTTTAACCAATCAAATGCAGCTACAGTATATCCAGTACTGAGTCATTAACAGTGGTGGGTGTGTCAGTCAGATTTCAGCACAATGCAGGACTGCAATGGCAAAAACAGGCAAAGTTGTTGAAGCAGGAGTGCAACCACAGCCACGTTTTCAATCCAGGCTACCAAAACCAGCAGTTATACCATATATATGCATTGTTTTTTCTGCTAGCTTAAATGCTCTAAATGACAATATTTACAATATTTTTATTTGGAATTTGGGAGAGATGTTGTCCCTGGTTCATAGAATAAAACAACAATGTTCATTTTACTCCTTAAACATATACCTATAAATAGCAAAATCTGATTCAGAAAATGATTCAGAAACGGAAGTGGTCTCTTATTTTTTTACAAAGCTGTATATTAAAACATTTTAAAAAATGTTATTTTCAAAAGTGAAACAGCACTAATTATACTAATCACACATGAATATGTGTTCTTTATGCACTGATATGCACTTAATATGCTCAGAGAAGGTATATCTTATTCATACGAATAACATCATGGCTGTGATTCGGTCGCAGATCATCAGTTTATACAGACTAACACCACAAAAGTTAGCTTGAAAGCAAAAGTGGGAATAAGCGAAGATGGTAAACGTTAGGAGCGTGAAATGACACTGATTCTCTCCTCTTCTGTTTTGTGGAGTCGTCTTCAGGTGAACGCTGCGCATTTGAGCATTTCTGCTTGTTTTGCTGGGTCGTATTGGTTTTAGCTAGCCGGCTGGACTGTGGTTAGGTTAGCGTAGCTTGCTTTTTAGCTCAGCATTAACTTAGCTTGGTCTAGCCTGGCTGGTTAGCGTTCTGGCTGTCAGACGGCATTAGCCGAGCGATTTTCTTTCCCTTTTTTCCACGAAAAACGAGTCAGTGCTGCGGGCCATTACTCGGGAACACGTCGGCGGAGTGATACAGGTTTAGTGTGAGAAGGCCGTGATGTTATCACAAATATCATCACGGCTAGATCAGATTGTGAGGTCGGAACTAACTGTTGTATAAAAGGATATTCAGCCCAAATGGGTGACAATAACAGGACATAAATGTGCCATATCATGCACGTTTTCTAGTGTGCAGAGTAATCTGCAATAACAAACCAAAAACTAACCATATCAATAGATACTTTCAGAGCTTGCTCTGCACTGTCAGGTGTAAAAAATACCCATCACTTTAACAAAACCCCACAATGGCCATCACTACATTACTACATGTTGTTTATGTAGTATGTCTTGGCAGTGAAAGTACTAGTAAACAGCCTAATGCTTCACACAAGAGAGTTTGTCCTGCATTTTAGTGCTAAGCTGCTCTTTAGAACACTTATCGGCCACAGAACGCTCCCCGGCCTGACATGTGCAGCGTGGGTAAAGCACCAAGTCTCTGGAGGTTCCATCTGTCCAGCTGAATAACTCCCGCCACAAACATATTGCGCAAATTTGCTTCGAACAGACCTGTCCATCTTCATTGAAGCGCCTCGGCCAGAAATCGAATTACGGGATGTCTTTATTCATAATTCATATCTTTCTTATGAATAGCCGCTGCGCTACGCTGTCCAGCAGTAATGCATTCTCGACTGAACCAGATTACTCTCGAAAAATGCTGCTGATGTCTTGTTAGCCTGTATTGTTTTTTCTGAATATTGTGTTGCGTTGCCGGCTTAGTATGACTCCTTAATAACGGCGGCAATAATGGCGGCGTAATAAAGCACAATCTCCCTTTCTCTTTTACCTTTTTTTTTTTTTTTTTTTTTACATGTGTGGCGGCAAGAGTGCTGCTTATTAAAATCCATAACTAGCGGAGATAGCTGCTGAATTGCAGTGTAATTCTCCTCCTTCCTCCGTCCTACTCCAGGTGCTGTTAAATTGCAGTGTTCAGCAGAGAGCTTCTCTACCTGCCAAAGCCAGTGATTACACCTCCAATGTTATGCAATGTCTGTTTTATTCTTCAGCCAGAGATCATTGTTAGAGGCACACTCTCTTTCTCTCTCTCTCTCTTTCTCTCTCGCTCTTGCTCTCTGAAATGTTCCCTCAGCACAGCACCTCATAATTTATAAAAACACCAAAGGCCTGTGCACAGTAACAAGCCCAGGGAGCAGTTAATGCATGAAGTATTAAAGCGATGAGCTACCTCTACAGCAGTCAGTGGATGTCTGCAAGGCCAAACCGACAAAAACACACACACACACACACACACACACAAGCACACACACACACAGACACACACACACACTATAAGAATACAATTAGCCAGCGTATTCAATAATGCAGTGGCTCAAATGACCATTTATGTTCCAAAACACTTCAAGCATGTTACCGCTGATGCTATGGTGCTGCTATGATCAACGCCCATAACCTACAGACCATTTGGAACACAATACGTGATGGTTAATCAATATTTCAGCAGCTGGTAACAGAAGTAAAAGCTCATCAATAATGCTGCTCCTCTGTAAGCTCTGTAGACACTTATGAAGGGGGAGCGGGGGGAGTGCGTGCCGATGGAGGAGCTCTGAAAGCAGATATGGGTGTGGGTTTTCTTTAATCCACTGTGTTTGGCAGGACAACACAGACTGAGGCCGAATTTGTCTGAGGAGCTTTTGGCGCGAGAGCGGACGCTCGCTCACATTAGAGCTCCGGCCGAACCCGCTTCACTGAGCAAATCAGGAGAAAGCAGGCTCACGACAAAATAAATTAGATGTTATGGGACTGGAGCGGAGGAGCATAGAGAAATAGCGAGGAGAGAGAGAGAGAATAAATGACAGAATGAGAGAACGAAAGAATATGAGAACGTTTGCCGGAGACATAAGAGACCATCCGTACAAAACGGTTAGGCTAGCTCCACTCAATCTCTCTCTCTCTCTCTCCTTCTCTTTCTCTTTTTTTATTCCCGGCTCTTTCATTTCATTCAAAGTGCTCAGTAATGATACCACATTACCTCTGAAAGAGAAGAGGTCGTACTAGTGAGACATCAACCTCCACCACCCCACCCACTCTCTCTCTCTCTCTCTCTCTCTTTCTCTCTCTCTCTCTCTCTTTCTCTTTCTCCTCTGCCTTCCATTCAAAACCCACAGCACTGATTCTCTCATTGCTCAGGAGAGTAATAGCGAATCCCAGAGCCGGAAAGGCTAAGCAGCGTGTGGTGGACTGACCGTCTTTGCGGTGGTAGGTGATCTCCACTTTGCGCTCCTCCGAGCCCAGCAGGGCCTGGGCCACCTGGGCGATGGCGTGCCGCGTGGTCTGCTCCCCGTGCAGGAAGTCACACGTGCAGGGTCTCTGCATGATGTCCGGCCGGGAGAAGCCCGTCATCTCACAGAAGCCGTCGTTACAGTAGATAATGGCGCAGTTCTGCACGCGCGCATTGGCTATGATGAATTTCTTATCTGCAGAGGACAAAGAAAGTCAAGGTCACTTTTTGCATAGATTTAAACTTTATGCTGTACTTTTGTTGGTTTCTTGGTTTCTTTCCAGCTCGCTTTGGCCTTGACACACTTGTCCTTCACAAGAGACTTAGGTAGCTGCTGTATAGTTTAAGTAAATCTGGATGTGTGAGGCCAACATGGATTCACATAGAGTAGTCACATGACTGTATTCAAGTTTTTTTGAGTGCAATAAAATGTTTAAATAGATAAATAGACTAATATTTGTGCTACCCATTTGATCTGATGTTATTTAGATGGCTAATGCATTCAGACTAGAAATGATTATTAACAGCTTAGTTAAGACAGATAAAAAGATCTAAATCTAAATCTAAATCATTATTTCCTCTTGGGAATTAATAAAGTGTTACCTTATCTTACTCAGTGTTGCAGTATCATTGTCGATACAGGTCATGATAAATTAGTATCTGCTGTATTGTTTACACAAAAAAATCTGGATGTGTGAGGCCAACATGAATTCACATACAGTCACATAACTGTATTTAATTTTATTTAATGTTTATTGCTAAACTGACAAGCTAAATAGACATTTAAAACCATGAAATTATTCAATGCTTTTCATTCTCTTTGTTTTAAAATTTTATTACTGTATTGCTCTACTGCTTATTGAAAAATAATGCAATTATTCTCTCCAAATAAGACATTTCATAGACCGTAGCAGAGATAATGCAATGACAGAGCTGTCAAACACACACTGCATATATGACACTACTCATTTTCCCAAAATAGCCTTTGGATTTCATTCAAAAGCTGGAAAAGCTCCATTCATACATAATTTGTAATGGCCAAAGGCATGCATACAGTCTGCATAGGCAGCTTTAGTTATTAATACTGAGCGTAGTCAATGTGCATACGCCATATGAGAAAAACAACCATAAAAAAATCTTTAAAAACACTGTATTTGTTTTAAATATTGATATATTTAAAATTTGATATATTGATACACTGTTTTGAATAAGTACACACACTAGACAAAAATAATTGTGGATAAAGGCCGGCAGAGCACTTATATTTTATATTGTGGAATTTAGGAATCATGGCCTGAGCTTCTTTTTAAATCATGTTGAGAGAATACAAACTAGTAAAAAAAAAAAATAATAATAATAATAATAATAATAATATTTTTTGTTTAAAGCCTACACAATCAAACACAAAGTATCAATCAAATACGCTACATCAACACTTCCACCTCCTTTTAAGATTACTTTGTAGGGAAGTAGAATATTTGTGTTAGTCTGATGTTAGTTACATGGCTGTACTAAACAAAGCGCATTCAGACAAATGATTATAAACAGCTTAGTTTAAGACAAAATCTAATTTAGAAATCTAAATAATAATTTCCTCTTGGGAATTAATAAAGTGTTATCTTATTCAGCATTGCAGTATCATTATCGGTATTGGACATGATAAAGTGCCATCATGTCTAGGGCTGGGCAATATATTGAAAATACTGATATATTTGAAAATATTTTAGAAAAGCTCATAATATCAACTACTACGACATTGTGCAATTTATAAAAATAAATAACATGGGTTTTCTGTGTTGAATTAAAGGAGCATCATGACAGCTTTATTTTATCATCTCAAACACAATCCATTGTTTTATTGAGTTTCAATGCTGAGTCATAAATTTGGGTAGTATTTAATAAAATATGTATTTTTAATACTATTTAAAAATCTATTTAATAATGAAAAAAAAAACATAAAAGTAGAAGCGTATTGTTTCATATTTCCTTATAATTAGCAAAGCTTTGAGAATTACAAACACAAATAATATCTACACATACACACATTACCAGAACTGTGTTATCTTAATGTTGCCATTACATTATACAATATCTGCCATTCCTGAGAATCTAGTTCAGTTAGACAGGTACACTGTCAGAGAAAAGGTACAGTACAGGTACAGTCCTTCTCAAGTACAAAGAGTGCAGATGTACTCTCAAAGGTACAACATGACCTTTTGGGTCCAACTCTGTCCTTTAAAGTAGTACCACCCCGGTGACACTGTTGAACCAGTCTGTTCACTCTTAGAAAAAAGTACACACTTGTAAGGAACACCGGTGGACCTGAAGGACTGTTTGTACTTTGGTCAACAGAAACCTATTTTTCCATTTGGTCTAAATGATCCAGTCACTTCATTTGGACAAAGCAGTTTTTTTACAGTCCTGTGATCACAACCCAAACTCAATCATTAATTTTCTCTGATTAAATTATTGCTACTGATATACAGCTCTGACAATAAATAAGAGACCACTTAGAAATTATATATATATTTTTTTATTTACCAAATTGAAAACCTTTGGAATATAATCAAGAGAAAGATGATCACAAGCCCTCAAACCAAGCTAAACTGCTTGATTCTTTGCACCAGGAGTGGCATAACGTTATCCAAAAGCATGGTGTGTGACTGGTGGAGGAAAACATGCCAAGATCTATAAAAACTGTGATTAATAAAACAGGGTTATTGCACCAAATATTGAATTCTGAACTCTTAAAACTTTAGTCTGAAAGCTCTGCTTTTTGTTTATTTCAGACATTTCTAATTCTCTGCAAATAAATTCTTTAAATGACAATATTTTGATTTGAATATTGGGAGAAATGTTGCCCGTAGTTTATAGAATAAAACAACAATGTTCATTTTACTCAGACATATACTCTTGAACAGCAAAATCAGAGAAACTGATTCAGAGATCAAAGGGGTCTCTTAATTTTTTCCTGAGCTGTATATAAAAGATATTTCAAGAAACATAATGAGTTTTTTGTTGTTGTTATTGTAACACATCATATAGTTTACATGCAGCTTTAAAAACCCTATATTATTTAACCCTAAAGAAGTCCCACTGACTGAGGCTGGTTTTCATTGTCAAACTTTTTTTGCAGGTTGTTTGTGCTGTGCATTTACCTTTTGATTAAAAACACATATTTTGAATTCTATGAACTCTATGCTACATTTTTTTTAAAACCTTCGGTACTGTTTAATTGATTCGTCCCAGCTGGCACCCAACCGACCTTCAACGTTGAAATGTGATTGAAATATGATTGAAAGTAATGTCTTTCTGTTGTTTTAACACTGAAACAAAATTGAAACAACACTTAATGTTAAATGGTTGTGAAAATGTTACTATTTTACAATTGATCAACATAATGTCCTCAACCTTCTGACTTTTGAATTAGCATTTTACATTTCACCATCATACAATTTCAAATAACAGTTGGATGGAGGGATGAAAAGTATGCTTCTTAATTTAGCACCAATTCTTCACCATACCTGGGGGTATGGTCATGTTCTATTAGTTTTACTGTTGTGTTTTTGAGATCAGATGTTTAATCAGATGGGTAGTGGTGGGTAACATTCTTTATTCTCTGTAACTTTACTACAAGTATGTAAGTTTATTGTTAACACTCTGTTATCCACAGGACTTTCTAGTATTAGGGAGCTCTCTCAGCTGGCATTCCAGCGTTGAATCAACTTTTAATCAACACTGATGTTATGGTTGAATCAAAGTTAGATTTGGTGTTGATTTTGAAAAGTGAATCAACGTTGATATAGCAATGTTGTACGATCAACCTTTAATAAACCATAGCTCACTAAAACTAGAAAATACTATGGATAACAGAGTGTTAACAATAGACTTACATCACTGTAGTAAATCTGAGTATAACCCACCACTACCAATCTGATTCAACATCTGATCTCAGAACATGAACATACCCCCAGGTATGGTGAAGAATTGGTGCCAAATTAAAAAGCAAACCACTTTTTGATCTCTCCATCCATCTGTTTTTTGAAATTGTATGGTAATAAAATCTAAAATGCTATGTCAAAAGGACATTATGTTGAGTCAATGTTAAAATGTTAACGTTTGGACAGCCATTTAACATTATATCTTGTTTAACGTTGTTTCAACATTGAAAAAACAAAAGACATTACTTCAATCATATTTCAAACACATTTCAACGTTGAAGGTCGGTTGTGTGCCAGCTGGGATGGTTTATGAAAGGTTGAAAGTACGATTTTGAAATAACGTTGCTAAATCAACGTTGATTCACTTTTCAAAATCAACACCAAATCCAACGTTGATTCAACGTTTTTCTTTTTCGTTTCTCACAGTTTATCGCTCATAAAGCTAAAGTATGGCGTGAGGTAAACAAGCTAAACTCAGTTCGTCGTCTCAACTCGTTTTTTGTCTTCGTAAATTGTGATTGTGCACTTTTTTCACAAACTACCAAAACTGCGCTCACGATGTATCGCGTCCATACTCACTCTGTCCCTCGAATTTCCGGATTATTATCCCCAGAAAGGTGTTCTGCGGAGCCACATGACCCCTTCGCACCGGCATGGTTAGAAAATCTTCACTTTGTTCGGGTCCACGAGCGCTTGTGCTCCGCGAGCCCGCTCCCCGGTAAAGTTAACGTGGCTGCTGGGTGGTCCTCCTCCGGTCACAAATCATGCTTCTTCTCCATGTGTTGTTGTTGTTGTTTTTCTGTTGTTGTTCTTCTTCTGTGTTCCTCAAAGCCCTTTGTTGGCGTTGTTTAAGCGCGGCGGCGGGCAGCTGCAGTCCGGACGCTCGCTCGAACTCCTGGCGCGCAGCGACGAACCGGGACCGCGGATCACAGGACGCGCTGGCTTCAGTCCGAGGACCATCGCTTTCGGTGGAGATGGAGCAGTTCCTGGTGTTCGCGGTGCTGAGCGCGAGCGGAATGAAGACTGGGACTCGCTCGTGTGCCTCGCGCCTCTCTGCCTCTGATGGGAGGGGGGGGGGGCTGCTTCACAGCACGGTGCGCTCAGTTCTGCAGCCGCGCTCGAGGAGTAGAGCCGGGGTTCACAGCGCACATCGGTGATACGTAGAGGGGAGGGAAGGGGGAGGGGGTAGGAGGAGGAGGAGAAGGAGGAGATATAGAGGTGGGGGAGGTGAAGGCACGCTCCCATCGCTCTCATCGCTCTCATGACACGACACGTGGCTTTGTTTTCCACTCTTTAGTCACTGAGCAGACCAGGCAGGTACTACTTACTGTAGGTAGTGTCTACAAAACGATGAAGCATCACCTCATCTCGAGCTCAGCTTGAGAAACACTTACCCAACCAACCCAGAGCACCAGGAGAGTAACCAACCATGCTGAGACTGGGTTCACTGGTTCACAGCATAATAAAGCGCTTTGTGTCTCTGTCCATGGTGCTGATTTCCCCGTTTTGCTTTTACTTCTATGGCGGCTAGGCAATGAAGATTCTAGAGACCGTTTGGGCCCAAGGCAAAAAATCACAGAAGGCCCTTCTAGGCAGTTTTCATCATTAGTATGTTATGAATAACCTGACAACAGCAAACAAATCAAACAAAGGCCATATTACTACATATTACTTATAGAGTGCATTCAGCGGCTCATTCAGTGGCCAGTCCTGCTCAGAAAGCAGGTCTATGGACAGTCTCAGAAAGTCTTTTGTCCTAATGGCCATAAAACTGTTCAACTCTTCTCAGCACAGCAAATAAAAGACGCTTTTTCATTCTGGCCACTCTGGTCACTGAATGTACACACCCTCTGAGATGCCCTATTAAAATATAAAAAATAAAATATTTGTATAGTTTAAACCTATTCTGCACTACTAGTTTATTTATTGCCTACTGTTTCATCTATCTATCTATCTATCTATCTATCTATCTATCTATCTATCTATCTATCTATCTATCTATCTAACTAAAAATCAATATTATGCTATTTTAATCTTGCATCATTATATTGTTGTGGAAAATGAAAATGGTGTGCAATTTTAATTTTGTATCAAGCAAGTTGTAGCATGATGAGTATGGTTTAGTTCACCTTAATTTACATTGCAAGGGGCATATGATATATAAAACTATATTCTTATATACTTTACATACTTTTCTTTTTGTCAATTCCACAACTCGGTATTAGGTGTTGGTATTCTTTGCACTCTGCAAATGTGACTACTGCGCTTGCACACAATGCGATGACAATGCTAAATCAATATCTTTGTACATCCCTATCAGTATCAGGCAAAGTGATGTGATTCTACCCCAGTTTAGATCTGTCCATGGTGCTGATTTTCCAGTATGCAGCGACCCTGATGTTCCCTTTCGCTATGCTTACATGGTGGTCAGGCCTACATCTCTCTGAACCTTTAATGCCTGTGTAGGTCGAGTCAACATCATGCATATTTGGTGAATGGGTTTTTTCTCTCTCAGGGCATTCCTGTAGGCTTTAATCCATACATGTCCTGTCGACAGCACGCAGCTAATCTCTCCCTCGCTGCTACTGCCGCTGCTGCTGCTACTGCACTTAAAAACATGCAAATGTGTGCAGAATGGAAAAGCCTGTCTGACTGTAACATCTGCCTCAGTATTTCAAAGGGACTCAACACCCATCTGCTCCATTCAGAAAAAAAAGGAAAGGAAAGTGGACGACTGGGGGCATGAAGATGTAAACTGCGGCAGGCTTTACTGTACAAAGAGTCTTTTCCACGCTTTAATTCTGTTGGATGGAAAATCACAATTTTCACACTTCTCTTTAATACGATTAATAAAATAATTAGAAATACTTAGAAATCAGCCTTAAACAGTTCTTAGACGCTTCTGTTGTAAAAGCGAGTGATTATTCATAGCATTTTTTTTACACCTTGTTCATTTTGCACAATTTAATGATTTCCCTGATCCCAACACACCTGAATCAATCAGCTAATCGGCTTAACACCAACTCCTCTCAGAGATGCAGTGTGTGTTCAAGCATGGAGACCACTAAAATGCGTAGGGCAGGGTACCTCCGGGACCAAGATTGAGAAGCACTGCTTTATCCTCCTGAGATCCAGGAGGTTTCTTCATAATTGAATCCCATTCTGTCCCCAATTTGAAAGGTTAATTACCCCACCCACTCATTATGTCTCCCTCTATCACCAGTAATGCCCCCAAAACTAAAGGAAGAAGACTAGCATATGCCTCCTCTGATACATGTGATGGCATCCACCGCCTCTTTTTAAACTGGGGAAATACAAGTCAAGAAATGCCTGTGCTGACCAGCATTATGTTTAGAGAGAATGTCATTTACCCACCCCATCTACCCACCCTCTCTCAGACTCCCGCTGCTGATGGCAAGCTGCTCGAACGAGTGATCCTCTGATGATGGTGGTAGTTTAATACTTTGCTTTGATTAGACAATTTAATATTGTGATTGTAAGAAAACTTACACTGAAAAATAACTAAAATGTGCTTTGTTAATTTTTTATTATATATATGTCTTGTAGTGGACATTGAGTATTGCCTGGTCTCAGAATGTAGGGTTTATGTAATAGTATTTTTATGCAACAGTTAGTTCCGTCCTCACAGTCTGATTAGTTGAGAAGTGTTCTAACTATGCTGATATTTGTGATAACAGCACGGCATTCTCATGCTAAAGCTTTATGAATTTTTGGACGCATCACCGAGTAATGACATATACACACAGGACAGTTTTGAATCATCACCTCCAGCAGCAGCAGCAGCAGCCGCGTTAGCTTAGCACAGGCTAGCACCCAGTCAAGGCACACTCGCCCGCAGCCAGCAGTGCTGGCTTGTCTTTACATCAGTCAATACATCAGTCACCTCAGGCAACAGTCTGACAGCCAAAACGGTAACCAGCCAGGCTAGGCTAAGCTAAGCTAAGCTAGTGCTGAGCTAAAGTAAGCTATGCTAACCTTACCACAGTCCTGTAGGCGCAGCTAGCTAACCAACACCACCCAGCTAAACAGGCAGAAAAGCTTGCAAAAATGCAATTTTCACATGAAGATGACTTAGCAGAGCAGGAGAGGAGACTTTCAGTGTTATTTCACTGTCTTTTTCCCTAACTTTTACCAACCACCTTAACTTTCACTGTTCTTAGCTTATTCCAAATTTGGATTTCAAGCTAACATTTTTGGTGTTAGCCTGTATAAACCATATGCAGTTTTGTAGTTACAGTTCTGTTACAGTTCACTTGTTGTAGAACTACTTTTTGGCAGAAGGCACAGTCCATATTAAAGCATATTCACTATCAATTTTTTGAGGTTCTTTTATTTTCTTTATTCATTTTGTAAAATAAAAACTGTTGTATAAAAGCAATAGAACACTGGAGGTCGTGTGTTATCGCGAAAAACATCACAGCTGTGATGATCTACGGCACTTGTGATGTTATTCGCGTTAGCACACTCCATCTTGTGTTCCTTTGTTTAAATATTTACTTTTATGTGGATTTTTTTTAACATTTATTTTCTTTTCATTCACACAAAAAACAGGAGGAAGAAAGAAATTAATCTGAACATTAAAGGCATTTTCTAAAGATGAGCACCTTTTACAGGTTTGTGTGTTATAAAATATTTCTAAAAATATTTCTAAAAAAAAAACTCAATTAGCCCTTTTCTTACCTAGGTATGGAAATTGGGTAAAATTGGAGGGCAGTAATTTCTAGTGTCCACTACAGATTTTAAAATAATTTGATTAGTAGCAACAGAAACAAAATCTATGCAAAATATCTATCACTTCCATGAAAGCTGCAATGAGTGGCCATTTGAAAAGAAACTCTCATGTGCTCGTTTGGCCACACGCCCACAACTCAAATGTCTCAATGGACAGCCCGTGATGTCCTCTTGACAGTGCACTAGCAATCAAACAGATTCCATAAAGGGTACTTGACTTATAGGTCCCAGAAAATGCCAGGTCTCAGGAGGATATATTGTAGCTAGAGCTGTGAACACTATAATGGCTATATTGTTCTACTACGTGATAGAAAAAAGTTCTGTGTCACCAAAAAGGATATGATCCTCTTGTTAAAGGGCAAGTAACCATTTCATTTATGCTACAATCTTTATTCTCAAACAATGCTGCTCATGATTACGTATGGCCAGTCAATGTACGATAATTTACCATATGAAAAGTCAAGTGACAGCAGAAACCAAAAAAATAAAATAAAATAAACTAGAATGTGACTGTTGAGATTTTTGGATGTTGTTACAAAGTCTACTATTTCCTCAAAACTGCACTGCATCTGTTGCATTTAAAAAAAAGCACACGCTGCTAGCACTGCCTAACTCTTGACAGCTTAATTACGTCTGCAGCAGACGCTGATGTATCACTGATGACAGACGGAAAAGCAGAGACTCTGCCGCTGATCTGAGGTCAGGATTAACTTGAGCTGACTCAAAGCAGAGTAGGGAGCAGATCATGAGACTGTAGGTGGGGGAATTGTAACTTTCACTGAACCTGTTCAGGGGTGTCAAGGTGGCTTAACAGGGGTTATGTAAAAAGTTAAAAATCCCAGAGGTTACTGCCTGGTTTCTGGTTGAATTTTAATGTACTCATTCCACCTTAAGAAAGTGCAACTTGTTATCATTACAATTTCTATGATAGGCTGTGATTAAAAGACCTGGCTTCCAAATACATAAAATGATTTCTATTTTTACTTTAATTAGCACAAAATTTGTTTGGTAAGCTCATTGACCCTTGACCTACATACACAGGTGAATCCAATTATGAGAAAGGGTTAAGGAGCCAACTGCAAGTTTTTCTCCACTTTGCATCTACTCTGAAAAGTGGCAACATGACAGTCTCAAAACAACTCTTAAATTACCTGAAAACAAAGATTATGGAACATCATGGTTTAGGGGAAGTATAGGAGTATAGTGAGGAAATGGAAGACCAAAAGCACAGTTCTAGTTAAGGCCTGAAGTGGCAGACCAAGAAAAATCTCAGATAAACAGAGGAGAAGGATGGTGAGAACAGTCATAGTCAACCTACAGACCTCCAGAGCGCCAAAAACCTACAACACATCATCTTGCTGCAGATGGATTCACTGTGCATCGTTTAACTATTTAGCGCACTTTACACTGAAGAAAAGGTTATATGGGAGAGTAATTAATGCAGAAGAAGCCTTTTCTGAGCACACGCCATAAACAGAGTCGCTTAAGGTAAGCTAAAGCTAAATGCATGGCAGAAAAAGAACACAGCATTCCAAGACAAACACTTAAAGCTACCCACAGTAAAATTTGGTGGTGTTTTCATCATGCTGTGGGGCTGTGTGATCAGTGCAGGTACTGGAGATCTTGTTAAAGTTGAGGGTCACATGGATTTCAGTCAATATCAGCAGATTCTTGTTCAAGAATGTTCAAGAAAAAGTGAGGAAACCGAAGTTGCTTCACAGTTGTATACTTTAACAAGACAACGGCCCTAAACACTGAACACTTCTCAAAATATACTAAAGCATTCACGCAGAGGAACAACTACAACAATGTTCTGGAATGATCATCTCAGTCCCCAGACCTGAGTATTATTGAAAATCTGTGGTGTGATTTAAAGCGGGCTGTTCATGCTCAGAAACCATTAAACCTGACTGAACTGGAGATGTTTAGTAAAGAAGAATGATCCAAAATAACTTCAACCAGAAGCCAGACTCTCATAGGAAGCTATAGGAAGAGTTTAGAGGCTGTTATTTCTGCAAAAGGAGGATCTACTAAATATTGATGTAATTTTTCTGTTGGGGTGCCCAAATTTATGCACCTGCCTGGGATCACTGGATCCTTTTAAACTTTTAGTTTCTGAACACCACCAGAAAGTCTATGACTGTTTTAAATTAGTTTTTTAATGAGTTTATTTTTTCTTAATATTTATTTATTTGTATTATTTTTTCTTTATCACTTTTTTATTCTAATGTTTTATATTTTGATTATTATGTTCAAAGTTAATTATTATTATTGATTTTATAATTTCTTATTATTCTTATCATTTTACTTTACTTTTATTGTTATATTTTTCTTTCTTTTATATTTTATAAATTCTTTACTTTTTTGTGTGTCAATTAGTTTTTATGGTCTTTTACAATTTTCTATTTTACATATATATATTATTAATATCGTTGCTGTCCAATGAAAAACACTTCTCCATTTTTGTCGATTTTTAGTTTACTAGATAATGTGAATAAACAAACTGTCCCTTACACTGTGCCAAAATTTCTTGATGAACGGACCAATAGAAATTCTTAAAATTGACCTGAAATAAACTCTTTTTACATTGACTTCCATTGAAAGTTTACAAGGTTTTTTTTTCTCTCTCCTGTAAAGTAGCTGTTTTGGAGATAAGTGTTTTTTTATTGGACAGCGATGATATATTAAATGTTGATTTAAAATTATTATTTTTTTATATATTATTTTTTTCTATTTTATTCTTTATTATTTCAAATTTCTTATTAAATGTTTTCAATCCCTTTTATACTGTAAATGCTCAGAAACATTGTAAATGAGGGTCACCTTTAATGTATTCCTGAGTGAAAATAAAGGTTGATTGATTGATTGAAAGAATTATTGTACACTTTCTGTAAATCCTTTAAACTTCATTTCATTTCTCAAACATCACTGTGTTCGTCTGATATATGATATATTTAACTAAAATTGCTGATCCTAAAAAAACAATGATTTATTAAGGAAAATCACGAAAATAGTTAGGGGTGCCCAAACATTTTCATATTACTGTAGACGTGACTTGATTTGACTATTCCTTACGATGTATGTATATCTACAGTAAAGAAGCCCATTCAGAAGATGAAGCTGACAGTGCCAGTACAGAGTTCAGCGATGCGAGGACTAATTCATCACAACAACGATCTCCTTCATCACACACACACACAGAGGAATGGGATTGTTTTCCCTGGCAATCCGTAGCACTGGGTTCTATTATTGTAGTGTCAGTCATGTTAATTCATGAGAGAAGACAGTTCTTTAGATGTTTAGGGAGCTGTAATTTTCTCCTGATATGAGAGGAGACTTACACAGAGCAAATGAATGATGCCTCATATGCCCTCTCTCTACGTGAGCAGAGAGTGAGTGGCAGAGTGAGAGTGAGATTGAGAAATAGAGAGAGATGTTGTTTATGTGTAAGAGGACAGTGGAGAATGTACGTGTACTGCATGTGTGTATCACAGTGTGTGTGTGTATAGATCTGTTGGAGAGTATGCAGCCTGTGTTGGTGTCGATCTCAGTCAGTGCTCCGTCCTCCTCAGGCTTCACAGCTTCATCTGTGCTCTCTTATTAAATCACACTCTGCCACTGAGGCCACTGCTGCATTTGACCAATTACTCACACACACAGTGACCCCGGCACTGCCCTGCAGACTGCCTACTGGAGCGTTCAAATCAGCACCACTCAGAATCAGCCCAGTGTTTACCATTCTCTCCTCGTGCTCCTGATACCCACCATGTGGCCTTCAATCTCAACATCGCACACGAGCTCCCATCTGCCACGACGTCAAACTCTATAAAATGAATAAAAAAAGTAAATGAATTAGGGCTGTAATTTGAATTTCATTAGCATTTAAGATGTTTTGATTACTGCTTACTGATGTTTATCCATATACAGTATTTTCTATTATGTTTAGTTTGGGGGACTGTGACAGCCATAGCCAATGGGAATTTTGTTTTGTGTTTTGGACCTTTATGTTACTGTACATCAGATGATGTGCCATTTTTATACCCAGAATTAGCTAGTGTTTTAATAAATAAATAATAAATCTTATCATCCCTTCATCAATAATACCTCTTTTCCACCAACAATGTGCTGGTGCGAACCTTTTAAAAAAACGGCCCGTGTTTTCACAGCTTTAAGAAATCATTCACTACGTATGTGAATGTGGGCATAAACAGAAGTCGGGGGACGATTTTAAAACAACATGGCGGAACATGGTGGAACCCATGCTCCTTTTGAAACTGGCTGCTATCTTCAGTGGACCACTGTTGATTCATTTTTATTCCTTTAGCTGCTTCTGCTGCTCTTAGCTGTGAATGGAGGTGAGGTTTGTAAACAACTTTGCCCCGGAGACGCTTCAACGCCCCGCCCTTTGGCTACACACGTCACAGGTTCGCTGGTTTCAGACCAGCAAGATTGTGGGGCCAGAACAGACCCAGCTATTCTGGCCCAGAACCTGTGATTTTGTGGCGGAAACGCAAAGAACCATTTGGGAACTTTGCACCAGCACCGGCACCATGCCGGTGGGAAAGCGCCTTAAATAAGTGCCTTTGGCGGCACGGTGGCTTAGTGGTTAGCACGTTCGCCTCCCAGCACTGGGGTCTATCCCCTATCTGGGTGGAGTTTCCATGTTCTGCCCGTGTCTGCGTGGTTTTCCTCAGGGGACTCCGGTTTCCTCCCACAGTCCAAAAACATGGAGATCAGGTAAACTGGATACTCTAAATTGCCCAGAAAATACTATAAAAATTGATCTGGTGTGTTTGTGTAAAGTGTGTAGTATGTATGTATGTTTGTGTGTGTGTAAAATGTGTGTGTATGACTGTGCCCAGATATGGATTGGCACTCTGTCCTGGGTAATTGCTGTAGTGCCCGATGCAGTCCTCCAGGTGGACGGTCGTTTCCGGTTAAGAGTACGCTGTGCGCTATTGGCTGCCACTTCTCACCGGTGTGTGGATGAGTGTTAATGTGTAATGTGCTTGTGTGTAAAACATGTAAATTGTAAAGCGTCCTTGGGTTTCAAGAAAGGCGTTATATAAGTTGAACTTCATTCATTCATTAAATGTGTCCTGTACCACTGGCTAAAATGCAAGCCCAAAGCATGTTTGATCCTCCCCTATGTTTAGCAGTCTTCTTTTAAACAATTCCATACCCATTCTCTCCACATATACCTTCATGTTTTAACTACAATCAATCTCAATCACTTACATGCATCAGACCTGTTTAGATGTTGCCTTCTAATGGAGGTCAATGGAGGTCATATTTAAGCAGTTATTGCTGCTCAGTAGAACAGTGCACCAGAATATACCTGATAAATCATCCTAAAGATACAATAGTCAAAAAACAGACAATCAAAATCATTCCATCACAGTATGTTAATGTGCTAATGCATATTAATGACCAGAATGTTGAGAGTTGTTAAATTAGAGTTGATTTTTAAAAATATTTCAGTCGTGACAGCAATAAACAGATATTGCTTCTTACTCTCAAACATTTTTCTTTTCATTCTAACTGTCTGAGCCAAAATATGCCACATAATATATTAAAAAGCACTCTAATAAAAACATTAAATTCTATATTAACATAGTCTGAAATCCCTCTCAGGAATGTCAAGTTCTTTTCAATTGCAAAGATCCTCAATGCAAACAGTTCAGCATGTGCCTAAATAAACAACATATTGACTGACCTTCTAACTGATTACTAACACATTACTGAAGAATTGATTATTACTCGTCTGATCCTGAGTCAAGGTTGAGTGGGATGTAAGGAATGCCACCATGTCTTTTTGGAAGCACCCTTTACAACAGTAATCAGCAATCTTTCTTAATAATGGCTTGTTGGAGTTCATGTCTGTGGTTTGGAAGTTTATTCCAGCAAACTAATACCCAGTATTAGTGTTGCGTTCCTAATAAAGTGATTGATATGGGTGTACCACGAAAGTAGGTAGTACCATGCAAAGTAGTCTTTTGTATTTGGCTGTTTTTTTTTCTGGCTATTTTGCATTGGGTCGCACTGGGTGGTCTTTACTGGAACTTTTCAAGAACTGATATGCACTCACACACCTTATACCTACACAACTGCTTATACTTGACTATCATCACAACTATAGCTTTATGTTTTTGTTTTTTTTTTTGCTGTAAGTTTTGGTAGGAGACTAATGCATTTTTGATCCTCTGTTTGTCTTGTACATATGCAGTATTGAAAAAAACTACTTGCCTTGACTTGACCTGACTACATCTCTCGGTCACTCTGTCTTGCCTGATCACTCCAGTGAAACAGCCCAATTTAAATGTGCCGGTTTCTGGGATATTATTATGGATTTCTATATTTGATTTGCAGGTATCACTGAGCCACTATCAAAATGTTGGAAAATCTTGTGAACCATAAGAGAGGTGGGGTGTCTGGAAATGAAAGCGTAGTGTAAGTTCTGTTTTAGACATCAAGGCTACGTCACCTAATTACCTATCCAATCAGGTGCTCCCTTCTGCCTTTACACAATCAACACTCATTCAGTACCTTTGCTGCCTTTCCGACGCTGAGGGCTTGTTCTCCCCACCTCCTTCCCCATCAAGTCCAGGTTGGTCCCATTGGGAAGCCTAGAGGGTTGGCTCTTCCCTGTCTTCTAGTATGACAGAATCTGCAGAGTCCAGACAGCTGAAGACCTGGGGGCGATGACAGGGCCTACGTCAAACACTTTATTGAGAAAAGACTGTTTCTATATAACCTCTTTATATATCTTTAACATTAAATATTTCAACACATTTGCTTCCGGAGTCGTAATAATAGAAATTACTTTCTAAGATCACTGGTGTGTGAACATTAAAACATAAGATAAGAAAAAAGGGTATTAAATGACTCAACTAAAGTTTGTTATCAGCCTCATTGAAGTTCCCAAACCAAACAAGCTCTCAAAGTGCTTTTCTTAAAAGTGCAGATTCGTTTAGGCTTTCTGGGCAAACGCACAGATGTTGGTTGTCCATCGGGAATTGTGAGATGCATACTAAGAAGAGTCAACATCTTGACCCTCTCCACTGCTACAACTTCAATGGTAAGGAAGTAACTGATAGGCTGTGATTACCTAAAGTAAGCAATTATCTTTGTTTTGCCAACATTGAGAAACAGATTTTTTGCTTCTGGACCTGTCTGTTAGTAATGCTGCTCTGTTCCAACACAGCCGTTAATGAGGCCCATTACTGTGGGGTCATTAGCAAATTTGATGTAGTTTGGGCTGGACGTAGCACTGTTAACATTAGTCAGCAGTGTAAAAAAACATAGCAGGCAGAGCATGTGGCCCTGGGGCACACCTGTGTTCACTGTGGAGCTGCTGTTGCTGAAAATTTTAAGTTTATTGAGTTTACTAATCAGGTGCCAATGGACAGACTGGCCTCAAAACTAACTGCTCATTCACAGCAAACATCTGGTTTTTGAAAATCTGGAGAAAAAAATTGATGAAAGTGTTAAATTGTGTGAGTTTATTCTTCAATTTAAACTACAAGTTGAGTTGAGGGGAACTCTAGTATTTCAGAGTTTATTCCAAGGTGTTGAGGAGAGTGACTGAACCCTCTAATGGGCATGTTCCCCAATCCTAGCTCACCATCAGTGTGAAGTCTTGCCCACCAGGGCAGCCTCACATTGGGTATTTCATTACATTTTATATAATGGTTGTTTGCCTAGCCAATGTGTTGTAGGCTATAAGGGCAAGGTAACATCTTTTGCACTGTAAAGTGTGACAAAGTGCTGGCAATGCACTGAGAACCACAGTGCAGGATTAAAGTTGCTTTTGTTGCCATTTCCTCCCAAATGTTCCAGGATTTTAAAATATTAAAGTTTTTTAAATAATATTAGTTTAACACATTTGTGCATTAATTTTTAAGACCGCGAAGAAGTTTATGGTAAAATTAAAAATTAAAATTATAGCGCTGTGAGACAACAGCTTGGCTCAGGGCACTTGTGAAGATGTCCTCTTGTAAATAAGCCACCTGGCCTGTACGGTCTCAATACTCTACCAGGAACATTGGCAGGTCCTGCTGCATTGCGTGGGTGAACCCTGGACAGGGATCTTACACTTGCTGTGGAGAGAATTTTCTGTTTTTAGGCAGGTTGGTATTTAGGTGCTTTAGTAAACTTTGCATAAAAAAAAATGTTACCCAATTAGTAATTTTAAGGTTATTTTCAAATGATCCAATTAAACAGTTATCAGTTACTAAACTTTGGCACTCTTCTTGGACCACTGCACTTCCATCAATCTGAATTGAGGTAATTATTTTTAGTTTGTGAATGACACAAAAAGACATGCTAAAGTCTGATTTGTGCGACTAAAACCACCTCTAAATATGGATTGTGTGTGGTTTCTGGCTGTCCAGACTAACAAAATTAACCTGGGTGCAATCTAGATAGTGCTGAACAGTTAATTTTGCTAAATTATCCTGGTAAGGTATTCCTTCCAGTGATCCAATCTTGATCTGAAGGAGGTGGTAAGTCTAGCACAGGCTCTTGGCTGGAGGAGATGTGCAGAAGAGAGGTATTATGGATGTGGAGTGGACCAGCTGCCTCTGCGCTGAGACGATCTGGCTGGAAGAGAGAGCCCTAAAGTGCCATAAAGTGATCTTTGGGCTATAGGCACTTACCACCTCTCCATTTACTATAGCCAAGAGAATAATTACCACACACCCCATTCCTCTCAGCCAATAATACCAGCTACAGAGAGCACACACAGAAAGAGAGAGAGGGGATGTTTTCCAGGAACAGGAGAGTTAAAGCATGCTGACCTAAACTTTGAGTTGCCATAGGGATCACCAAGATCACCAAACAGCTGAGCAGTAAATCTGATACACTTGTATGCAAAAGTGATAATCTGTGCAGAATGTACTTATCTGATTGAAAATAAACACAAACCTCGGTCAAAGCATTTGTTGATATTAAGAGGTATATTATGGGATATTAATATGGGGTTTGCCCCTATTTTCTGCAGTACCAGCCTTTCCTCTTATTGAAAGTCTAGCTATTGGAACCACATTTTTGTCAGGCCTCAAAAAGGATTAAGACCAAAGGCTAATGTTACAAACTAAGTTGCAACACAGAGGGAACACAAGATAAGTGAGGAGACAAGACCAGAATTAGACTTTTCAAAAATCAGTGATTGTTTATTTTAATACTCACAAAAACATCCATCTCCAATCAATTAAAAACATGGCCTAGATGTTTTAAGGCCTAAGAGAAGCCAACATTTACAGTACCAAAGAAAAGAAAGAAACAAAACAACCTTATTCTATAATCTTAAACTATATTTACATATCTACACAAAAGAACAAAAGAAAATGTATACTACTTAAACTAACATCATAAGTACAAAAGAAGCACCTGTCTACTAACCTGGTGTCTCTATAGACACACACAGCTATGGGATGGAAATGTATAAGCCACCTTAACCTTACCTGTTGAACTCCTTATGTCTGTGAAAGTTTAAAGGACATGTGAAGCAAAACCCAGGTAACATGTGGCCACAAAAGTTCTGCAAACACACTCCCCAAAGAACAACTACAAGAACAAACAATCAAGAGCACATGCAATGGTGGTGGTAGCAGGCGAACCAGAAGCATGCACCAGGTAGGCTCCACTTCCTATATTAGCTCTAGCCACCATCTTGGTGGTGGATTTATAGTCCATGGCTCCTCCCATGAAGGAGAGCTACAAACCTGCAAAACACGTGCAAAAACACACACTCACACACAAACACACACACACACACACACACACACACACACACACACACACACACACACACACAAACACACACACACACACAGACAGACACAGGAACACACGCAGCACCTGCACATAACAACCACAAAGATATATAGTTGAATTATTGCTAATTAGAAGGGGCATCTGGATACTCCTGGATATATACCAAGCAAAACCACACAACAACCAAGCTTAACCATGTGTTTTTAGCTTACCCACTTTCAAACCACTCCTATATAAAAAAAAACACGAATTACCAGTTCTATCCAAAATCTAGTTCATCCAATTAACTATTCATTAAAGATAACAAGTAATAATGTATTTGTTTAAAAAAAAACACAGTTCAGTATCTCCACATCCTTGTTTCTATATTCATTGTCCACTTTTTCAGCTCCACTAAGCCTGTAGATGGGTTTTGTAGTTCTCTAATTACAGACTGTAGTCCATCTGTTTCTCTGCATACTTTATTTTCCTCCTTTTATCCTGTTCTTTAATTACCAGGACCCCACAGGACCACCACAAAGCAGCTATTATTTGCAGGGCTGTTTTCAAACACTTTGTCCACTCACTGTTTTTGTTAGACATTCCTAACGACATGGTCCATCTTGTAAATGTAAAGTCAGAGACAGAAGCTCATCCATTGCTGCACAGTTTATGTTGGTTATCCTTTTTTAGTGTAAATCAGTGTAGAAACAAAGAGGTGGATTTAAATGGCTAGTGTATTTAATAAACAGATCTGGTGAGATTTTTATATTTTGTTTTTGCAGGACAGTGTGTTCAGTGTATATATACAGTATATCTTTACTGTCCAATAAAAAACATGCATCTCCAAAACTACAAACTACAACTACAACTACAACTCCAAATTAAGAGGAGAGATAAAACCATAACTTAACTTTCAATGGAAGTTAATGTAAAAAAGAGTTTATTTCAGGTAATTCTGGAGAACTTCTATTGGTTCATTCATCATGACACTGTAAGGCACAGTATAAGGACGAGTTTGTGTGTTCAAACTATGTAGAAAACTAAAAATCGTCAAAAATGGATATACTTGTTTTTCATTAAACAGCAACGATACGCACTTACAGTTGTTTTTCCACAAATGGCCACTTTATTTCTCACACTAGAGCTTCCCCTCACCAACAGCTGAACTTTGCCTGTCACAGTGCTCTCCTACAGATGACAATGATGGCTAGCCAGAGCTGTGGGGTGAATTCAGGCTACCAGCTATAGATCTGCTGTCCACTCCATCTTACACTAGAAGTGCTCGACATAACCGTGAAGAAGCAGTCTGTTCTAATGGGCCTCCATTATTTAAAGTGGCGTCTGTATAGAGAGGAACAGAACAGCATAGAGAGATTTCCATGTACTCGCTGGGATGGAGGCACAGAATCAGGCTGTTTGGCAGAAGAATAATAATACGCCATGGTGACAAGCTCGCATCGCTACAAGGATATGAGCTATTTCCCTAACCACTAGTCTCAGTTCCTCTCTCTCATTCTCTCTATCTCACTCACTCTCTCTCTCACACACACACACATGTTGTGCATGGTGGATTGTCTTAGGGCAGCTTGATTGATCCAACTCCAAACTGCCATCTGGGCTGTAAATAACAGCAGTTAGGATATCACTGAGGCTTTCTCTGGATTGCAATCCAAATGCTGCTTTCGATGACTCAGATTTGCATATGGTTCCAGCTCTCATGTCATCAAACATGTTCATCGACTGGCCTACATATTTATTTATAGATTTTATAGAAGTCATTAATTTTTCATGAGTTGAGTAGAGTAGATTAAATTCACACTGAAGGTAAACTGTTGTGAAATAAACTGTGAAATAAAACTAAATGTACCTTTTCAAGAACATACAGTCATGGCCAAAAGTGTTGGCACCCCTGAAATTTTCCAGAAATTGAAGTTTAACAAAATTATTGCAATTACTTGTTTCGTTAAACATGTTTATTTCCTTTGTTTGCACTGGAATAACACAAAACAGAGGGGGAAAAAGCAAAAATATATATAATTTCAGAAAAAATTGGGCATAAATGGATCTCAGCACACATTCAAAATGGATTTCTGGACCACTCTACTTTTTCAAACTGCTTTAGGATTCTCATATTTAAAGGGTGCCTTTTCTCAACAGCAATTTTAAAATCTCTAAAACAGGTGTTCAATTGGGATTCAAAATGCTTGTAAAAACAGACCAATCAGGATGCTCTCTTTGACACACTTGCTACATCTGGAGCGGTGGTGAGGTCAAAATGTTGCATAATTAACACCTCATCTCATTATTCCCAAATCCCCAACTCATCCTTTACTCTCCAACTCATACTCAACTTCCAAAATCATCAACGCTTCCACTTTAAGTGCCATCATTCAAGCTCAATACTGTAGCCCATAACTGGCATTAGGCATGGTACCAATAGGTTTATGATTATCTAGTCCAGAGACTTCTATTCTATGGGCAATACTTCTCAGAAGAGACTAGACAAGCTGTGGTTTTTAAACATTTATGATTTAAAAAAAACGCTATTCAAGAACACATTTTTTTTCTTTACTTTAGTATATAATTGCTGTCACACTAAGCCTACTTTATATGGAAAAGAAAAATATTCTTAACCTTTAATGAAAGTAAAAAAAAAAAAGAAAAAAAAAAAAAAATATATATATATATATATATATATATATATATATATATATATATATATATATATATATATCATATAATATAATATATAATATAATATAATTTCTGGAGTCTTCCTATACTGGCATATTAACCATGAAATTTAGACACAATATATATTTCTTAAAGTGAAACCCAGCTTAAATAAAGACAACATTTTTGCATGACAGAAACAATATATAATATAATAAAGTAAGTAAATTGATACTGATTAGTAACCTTCTCTGATTATATACTGTACAACACAGCACAGCAGTGTTCATTTCCCACATATTCCTCTACAGAGAGAGGAAGGAGGGGGGAGGGGGGGTGTTAGTTTATGAGGGAAATATATCTAAGGGTAGAGGGAATCTTGTGGTGTGTGTGCTGCTCTTGATTGTTTTAAAAAAGCCAGCATTCCCCTGCGACCGCCTGCCGCCGCCCATTCATTTCTCCCTTAATCTGAGCGAAAGTGGAGCAATTTTTCAAGCAGCAGGGAGAGAGAGAGGAGCGCCTAATCCAACTCGCACGACAGGGAGCACAACCAGGTCGGGCTACCCACACACACCCACACCGCCGCACCTCAGCACCACTCTCTCACTCTATTACCCCACTCATTACTCACTCTCTCCCTCAATTCCTCTGCCTTACACATTCCATCCTTCTACCCTCCTTCTCTCAATCCAACATCAAACCCGGCTTGATTTCGTCCTCTGTCCTTTTCTCCCCCGTCTCACGTCCAGCCAGATTAGGATCTGCCTTTTTTAAAAGCAGAGCAAGCCAGCTTTTCCCTCTCTCTCTCTCTCTCTCTCTCTCTCTCTCTCTCTCTCTCTTTTTCTACAACTCTATCACTTCTCTATCCCTCCCTCCCAGGCCTCTACCCCACTTGTACACAAAACCATCTGCCCTGAATAAAACGTAAGGCCAGATTAAAAACTCCAAATCTAAAGAGTAAAGCTGCTCGGCCATTTCTTTGTACTTTAAAGAACTTCAGCAAGGCAGGATGCTTTAATGCTTCGGATTCTGGTCCAGGTTTATATGACAACTAAGCTGTTGCTTTTTTTTGTGAAACAATCACGCAAGGGAATTAATAAGTGTTGTGACCTACCAAAATATAACTCTAAATTATTTTTTTATATCATTAAAACAATTAAATAACCAATTGAATATTGCTAATCTCACAGCATGCTAAATAATGAAAAATCTAAATAAGTAGAGAAGAATTAAATTAATTTAACTGATCACAACACTGAAAAAAAATCTTAGCAAGTGAAATGATCTAATTTCAAGGAAATAAGTCCTATTTTCAATTTAGTTATTTTAGGAATAATTATTTTATTCAGTCTAACTTAGACTTGAAGACTTAAAAAATCCACAATTTAATTATTTTCATAGAATCAAATGTCTTTAAACATCGTTTAAATGCTGACTAATCTCAAAATTAACATAAGGTCATAAAATACTACAGTATGACCACCAGAATGTACACTATATGTTGGAAAATATCAGGAAAAAACACATTTCACCTACAGGAGCTTTTATAATATCCCATTCTTAATCTACAGGCATGAGTCTGTTCCTCCACTTGCAGCTCTTACAGCAGATGTGGAACTTAGCAGAGTAACTGAATCAGCAGAATGTTGCCGACTTTTCTGCCCTGTGCTCCTCAGCACTCTGTGACCTGTTTCTGTAACTTCACCTGGTCTTTGTGAGCTGCAGTGGTAGCATCCTATGATTGTACTACACTGTAGAACTGCCCATTCTTTCACAATGTTTGTAAAAGCAAACTGCATGGCTTGGTGCTTAATTTTATATACCTGTGGCAATAAAACAGAATCAGACACCAGAATCGAGTGATTAAGAGGTGTGTTCCAATACTTTTGCCCATATAGTGCACCAAACATATTAAACGTATTAATTCTACAAGTTGACACTAACAAAAACATTAAATTAAAAATTAGAGCATTGAGTTTAAATTACTGTATTTTTCACACTATAAGGTGCACTGGATTGTAAGATGCATTTTAAGAGACACTATAATAAATTTCAAATTTTAAATTAAGCTAAGCTATGTAAACAATACTAAAAAAGACTTTCTTTTAAAGTCAAACAAGCGCTGGATGTTAATCTACACAGATTTCTCTCCTGAAAACTGTTTATTTGGGTGTGTAAAGTGCTTCTATTTATTTACAGTAAGTTTAGATTTCCGAATTTCTACCGCACTAAGGCCCCGTCCACATGAATCCGTATATTTTTAAAAACAGAGGTTGTATGGGCCAAGTACTAAAACTGATCAAAACTGTTAATTATGTTTATTTTACAGTAATTTAATTTTTGTGGCTATTGGTATAAGATGTATTTTATTGAACTAGACAGTTTTTTGTTTGTGTAATTTTAGGTTTGATCTAGGTAAATAAGTTTCTCTTATGTGTTAGTTCACTGTGTGGTACTGCAGTCTCAATATAAATAGGTACTGTCTCTTTAAGAGAAACGCTGTTTTGGGGGAAAGCAGTGAATTAGTGAGTGCATGGGGAAAGTTGGTTAGGAGCCATGAGCTGTGGAAGCACACGGGTTTCTTACCATGGCCAGCGTTTTGTTTGATGATTGTACTTGTGGAAACATGGAAGTAAAGTTTTTTTTTTTTTAAAACATCCAGTGGAGTGGAAAATGCATAATTATTTGACTGAACCACATGGCGTGAGTAAACCAATGCTTCACCTTAACTAAAGAATTTGCCTCTACAGAATATTTTGTCTCCGTTTTTTTTTAAATATCTTTGTCCACAGGAACAGCGTTTTCAAAAATATTCCCGTCTACACGGAAACCCCATACCACTCTAAAACTCTGAAATGAACAGGGATTCTCTAGACAGCAATAATTACTTTATTTTTTTAAATTGTTCCACCAGGTGCTTGTTCGTCCAGGCCTGGTCCAGAAACTCTGTTCACGATAAGGTTTTACCTCCAGACAGGAGGCTCGGGAAAAAACTGCACGCAGCGCATTTTGGTGCCTCCGCTGTGTTAGGTAATGTGAGAGAAACATTAAATAAAGCTGTGAACATGTTATTAATCCACAAATTGCAGAGACAACAGAACCAATCCAGGTGCTGTCTCTGTTCCAGGCTTTACGTTCACGTAAATTAAGGTCTATCTACCTACTATCTACCTTTGCTGAGGAGAGCTGTGTGTTGCAGCAGGACAGTGTTACACCAAATCACAAAGCTAACCCAGCTAACTGAAACAGTCTAAAACACTTAATGTAAAAAAAGCTTAATGTGGGTTTTCTGTCCACTGAAACCTGTTATAAGGATAAATCTTTACGTGGCTTAATGTACTAAACTAACGAAGCAGAAACACCTCACAAATCACTGTGCTATAACCAACATAACTGACCCGCTGTAAAATCCAGAGGCTGGGGAGTAAACAGACTGGATGAGCAGCTCCAGCAGCAGTAAATCATGTATTTTAAGTTTGCTGGTGTAGCTGGTCTGTCAGTATATCGTGAGTGCTTTTGGACCAGTATAATTAGAGTTTATACCAATAGAGTATTACTCGTCTCAGTTACACTGGTAAAACGTGCTAATTACAGTGTTTAAAGCTGGTTCTGGAGTAATTCTGTGCTGTTGGGTTAGTGTTCTCCTGCTGTGGAACGCTCAGCTCTCCTTAGAGAGGGCAGTTAGTTCATTATTAAGATCAGCTGGCTGTAAACATGCGGCCGGAGTTCGCTGGTGTTGCGCCGAAAAGATTCCCCTCCGGATCTCTCTAAGCTAATGAAAACAAAAAGCAGACGTGGGCAGACTTGCTGTGTGATGTCAGCGTTTCAGAAAGCTCCGTTTTCCGTTCACACGGCTCCGCTGGGAGCGGAGTTTTTAAAAAATCTCCACCCTGGAGGTGTTCAGACAAAAAACTCTGCTAAAATACTGCTAAAGCTACACTGAGGAACCCTGAGTGTTCTGGTAAGCCAGGGCGCTATCAGCTAGTGGTTCGACCTATGTAGCTTGTTTTAAAGGCGTAAATGTGCACCACAGTCCTCACTAGGGGTGTGACAAGAAACTAATATAACGAGACGAGACGAGACACGATAATGGGTTCAGGAGAATGAGACGAGATTTTGAAATAAAATTAGAAAAAAAAAGAAAAAAAAAATAGAAATAAAAAGAAAACGTCAAAAATGAAAAATGGCTTGAAAACTAGAGTTTTATTTGACAATCATATATTGCAAACTTAACAGACTGGTTTCTCTCACTCATTGATTCTATAAGAAATAGAAATAAGAATAAGATATATAAAATAAAACCTTTCTAGGTCTTATATAGTGCAAACAATAAGTGCAAACCACAATCAGTCATATTAAGACTATGGTTTGTGTTTTTTTCTCCTAAATCTCTAATTTAACTATGCATAACCATAACCAGTCATATTAAGACTATGCTTGAAGTGCAAACAGAGACAGAACATACAGTACGTACAACTGCCTATGAAACAGTCACGTGTACAGTATGTACTAGGGCTGTGAATCTTTGGGACAGTAAGAGCACTGTCACGCGGAGCTTTTTTACCTGTACCACGGAGCTTTTTAACTGTACCGCGGAGCCTTTTACCTGTACCGCAGATCTTTTTAACTGTACCGCAGATCTTTTTACCTGTACCGCGGAGCTTTTTACCTGTACCGCGGAGCTTTTTACCTGTACCGCGGAGCTTTTTACCTGTACCGAGAAGCTTTTCAACTGTACCACGGAGCTTTTCAACTGTACCACGGAGCTTTTTAACTGTACCGCGGAGCTTTTTAACTGTACCGCGGAGCCTTTTACCTGTACCGCAGATCTTTTTAACTGTACCGCAGATCTTTTTACCTGTACCGCGGAGCTTTTTACCTGTACCGCGGAGCTTTTTACCTGTACCGAGGAGCTTTTCAACTGTACCGCGGAGTTTTTTAACTGTACCGCGGAGCTTTTTAACTGTACCGCGGAGCCTTTTCACTGTACCGCGGAGCCTTTTACCTGTACCGCAGATCTTTTTACCTGTACCGCGGAGCTTTTTAACTGTACCGCGGAGCTTTTTACCTGTACCGCGGAACTTTTTACCTGTACCGCGGAGCTTTTTAACTGTACCGCGGAGCTTTTTAACTGTACCGCGGAGCTTTTTAACTGTACCGCGGAGCTTTTTACCTGTACCGCGGAGCTTTTTACCTGTACCGCGGAACTTTTTAACTGTGTGTGTGAGCAGTGTGAGGTTTGCTGCCACTCTCCTTGGTTTACCTTTTTGTTTGTAGACCTCGGTTCCTCCTTTTCCCCGGCAGAACCACAGCCCAGTCCACAACAGCCTTATAAATTCCCTGTTCAGTTCTAGGAAGCCGTTTTGTTTTGTCTGTTTCCTGGTTTATAAGGGACAGCCAAGCTTCTCTGGCTAGCTTTGCTTACTTCCTCCTTGCTAGCGCTGGGCAGGAGTTCGCTCCGCCCTCTTTCGGGTCTCCACCCGTTCTCGAGCTCCGCGCGATTTCTTTTGCACCTCTTCTCGGGTGTCCAACCGTTATTGCGCTCGCCGCGATTTCTTTTGCACCTCTTCTCGGGTCTCCACCCGTTTTCGGGTTTTTGTTTTCTGCCCGTTTTGCGTTTTTTTTTGTTTTGGGGGTCAGTTTGTTTTCCGATCAGTGTTGAGGGGTTCCTTCCGAGTTTACCTGCTTCGTATTCTGCTGCTCTGCACTTGGGTTCTACAACCTTCTGGCCTGGAGAGCTCCCCACCCATTACATACTGCTTCTTACAACCTGATTGGTAAAATTCATACATTAGGTGCACTGGATTAAAAGGTTATTTTTGGGAAAATTAAAAATTTAAGTGTGCCTTAAAGTGTGAAAATATGGTATATTTTGTTACATTAAAGGCCTTAAACTCCACAAACATGCTGTTACATGTGAACTTTTGTTGGCCTACTTATGGTTATTGTTATGGGCACATTAGGACACTATGTAAACCCCAGTACACAAAATCCACTTTATTGTCATGGGTGCTGAACTTGTTTTGAGGCCACGGAACACAAAGCTCCCTTCTGCATGCCTTTTTCCACTCATTTGCAGAGGTGATAAATATGGCACCACTGGGCCTGAGTGCTTCTATCTTTAGGGAGATGAGTGTATCTCCCATGGGATAAAGGGCATAGTGCAGGCCCTCTAAAGCACTGATACACCCCGCCTGACACCCACTGATATCACAAAGAAACCTTCTCAGCCTCTTTTTTTCCCCTTTTTCCTTTTTGTTTTTTGTTTCTCTCTTTCTATATCTCTTTTCTGTTTTATGTTCTTTCCAGACCCAGACAGGGCTCCCCTTTTTCTCCCACCATCTTTATCTTTCTCTCTCCTTTGTCTTCTATCACTGTCACTTGCTGGTTTAACATTCTGTGGGTTCCCTCTTCTCACACGTTAAGGTGTGTGAGTGTGTGCATTGGCGCTCTCAGCAGACCTCATATGCAGTTATTATCAGTGTCTGCACTGTGCTGGCGAGGGCACTCATCAGTTCACAGTTCTCAGCACTGGCGTCTCTCCAACACTGCCACCAAGGCCAAATGTTCCCTCAGAGTGAAAACATATGTATGCACTTCACATTACAACTGATAAACTCTTGGAGCTCATTCATTTCACAGTGTAGGTCCTGTCAAGTTAAACATCAAACAATTATGAAGCTTAGAGAAGATGTCCTGACGAAGAAAGTCATCACTGGTGTGCTAGGTAAAACATGTAAAACTGGTAAACCAGGAAATCAACAGCAGTTAATGACAGAAACATTGTGAGTGCTGGAATAAAAGACCATAAACAACTGTTAGTGTCAATAGCAACAACCTCCAGATGGCAGGAGTGAAGATATCACAATCTACAGAGGCTTTACCAAAAGATGCAAATGACTATTCAGAAAAAGAATTGGAAGACCAGGCAGGAATTTGCCATGAAGTACAGTGACAAGCATATGGACTGATTATGGACAGATGAGATAAAGATTAAACTTTACCAATTTGATGGAAATGCTAAAGGTTTGAGAAAAAAGGATCTGCTCATGATCCCTAACATACCATGTTCTGGTGAAACTGTACATTAGCATAAGCCAGATGCTTCATGGTAAGTGTTGACCAGAGAGATGTAATGTAGGAATTCTCAATCCTGGTCCTGGGGTACTGGTGCTCTGCACATTTTAGTGATACCTCTGCTCCCAACACACCTGATGCAAATAATAAATAATTAACAGAACCCTCTAGGCTTTCTGAGTGACTCAGCAGACCAGGATTGTGACCTTGTGGCCTGAGGATCATGAGGTTAAAGACAGACTCATGCTGTTTTGCCATCTGATGCAGGATCAGGTGCTTTACCTGTCTGAGTGTGTTGGCTGTCTAGTAATGCTGTGTTGGTGGCAGTTTAAAAGAAGACTAATTTACATGTATTAAAATGTGCTGTGCATTCTGACTAGGAGTGGTGAGGAGGGGAGGTGTGTGAATTAATTGACTTAGATAATCTAAGCAAAAACTGGGTATTAAAAAAACACTGGTAATAAGCAACCTCAGTTCATATGTTAAAATAAGACAAATTACATAGATTTACTTGGGACTACAAAATTATTGCAAACTGGGATTACATGGTCCTATCAAAATTATCTCTTTAGGAAGCAGGCTGCCAAAAACAAGGGTGGTCTATAAAACCAGCTGGTTTCAAATGGCAATCCTTCCCATATTGTGATTTAGTAGGTTAAAGGATTTTTTTTTATGACTAGTGTGAATTTTGTATAAATTGCCATAAAATGTGATCTTATTTTATCCTTATATTAGTTATGTAACAAAATATTATAACATAAATGTTTATATTTATTATACTGTACTGTATACTGTATATATTGTCATTAATTTTAGTACAATTTAATTTAATGCACAAGTACATAACCTGTGTTAGAAAAGTGTCCTGTAAACAGTTCAGGCAGGAGTAAACATCCAGTATGGTTTACCAGCTATGAAAAGCAACATTAGTAAACATTAGTCACTGCTTAAAGCCTGGCAGGAAGCACAGATTGTTTGAGTCTCTCACACAATTAAACCTGGTAATTAAAGGATTGTAGAATGTATTACATTTCAATTAAACAGAATCGGGTGTGTTTAAACAAAAGAATTTACATAAAACTGTGCAGGAATCCCCTGCTCTTAAAGTATAGGTGACTGCAGCAACAAATCAAAGACTCCAAGCAACATATCTATCACTGCTGGCCACCACTATTTACACCCTGCAACTTATGCTAAAACCAGCTGACACTGACAAAAAAATCGATTGAATTAATTCAACAATGGGCCAGACAGAAGACAAACACAGACTGCCTGCCATCTTATATGTATTACTGTGTAAATATTGTAATGCACACAACAGAGAACAAAAGATCACTTAGTGAATGAGAACATACACATTGGTTAGTTTTACCTATATAATCCCATTAATGCTCAGCAAACACTCCTCTTAAAACAGAACAGCCTCAAAGCTTTTGGTCAATACTAGAATTTGTGTGGTGTGGATGATATGCCCCTGATGCTACAATAGCATTTGCAATTAAATATATTCTTTTTAAGTTTCTGCAAATAGTAGCTCATATATTTTTTCTCTGACATAAGATGGAAGATTTGGCTGCCAAAATGGAGTGCTGAGTGTAAGTCAGTTTAATGCATTATCTCAGTAAAAGTCGGTACTCATTAAAAGTGGGTACTGATTTGCTTTTACCAAGGATACATGTCCGACTGGTGTGGAAATCAGTACAAAATTTATGAATGTGGAGCATAGAATACATTCTGTCAACACAATAATAGCAGAATGTAAGTGCACATGAATTATAAAATAATGTCTTTCTGAATCAGTTTCTCTGATTTTGCTATTTATAGGTATATGTTTGAGTAAAATGAACATTGTTTTTTTATTCTATAAACTATGAACAACATTTCTCCCAAATTCCAAATAAAAATATTGTCATTTAGAGCATTTATTTGCAGAAAATAAGAAATGGCTAAAATGCATCTCGGCATGTTCTCCTCCACCAGTCTTACACACTGCATTTAGATAACTTTATTTTTAGTTATCATCCAACACTCAAACATCCAACTCAAAATATTCTGAGGCTATAAAAGGTTATAAAGGATTTGGTTAGGTGCCTAAAATCTCCACTAGTGTAGTACTCAAATACGGTCTCAAGCCATAAACAAGCAGGCTCGTTGTAGTCCTCATTTGGAATTAGTTTTGAGACGGTCTTTTAAATTGTTGGTAAAACCAGCTGAGTACTTTTTTAGCTTTCCCATGCTTCATCTTTGTATCATCTAATTATTTATTGCACAATTGTTTCAGTTAAAGCATTCATACAGCATTCATACAACATGACAGTGTTCTACTGTCACCAAAATTCAATCTAATTGCCATGCAATCTCTTTGAAAATGAACTGTCACAAACATCTGTGCCACTTTTACCGCAAATAGATTCATCCCTGGATTATGAAGACATCGGATTGGAAATGATTCTGCGATAAACAATGAGGCCAGATACACTGAGGTCCTGTAAGCCCCCCCCCCCCCCCCCCTCCAACTCTTTCTCTCTCTCTCTGAGAGAGATTGGTGTGTAAATGAGATTATATGGGGATTATAGCTATATGACAGTGATGTCTGACAGTAGATAGATGAGTGTATGGCAGGCTTTTATAGCTTCATTCATTAAACCTGTGGAAAAGCCAATGTGTATGGACTATGCAGAGCCACGGTCATGCTCATGCGTTGAGCGAGAGAGCTTTTGTCATAATAAGCACCTATATATAAACTTTAATACAGTAAAGATTTAAGTTCCTTTAACCAAGTCTTATTTAAAATGAGACCAGCTGCAATCATGGCCTGGGAAGAACATTTTCTAAACATGTATGAAACTCTACATCATCTTGATCTGTTTCAGTTGTTTGTATTAAAATCATTATTCCATGGATTTTGTTGTGGGGTGAGGGCAGGGCAGCTTTAACCAACACGTCTAATCTCATCACATTAATTGGACTCCAGGTTGTCTGGCTCCAACTAGCTCTTAGAAAAGTCATTAGCCTAGGGGTTTACATACTTTCCCCCCCTCATTGTGAATGTTAACATGTTGTGTTCAATAAAACCATGCAAACATATTTTTTGTGTGGTGTTAGTTTAACTGTAAATATGCCGCACTGCGGATGTGATTTTAACCAAAGTCACTTGTCTGTTGACACAAACGATTGTACTCAGATGCCACCGGCCACAGTCATCTCTATCCACTGCCCAGTCCACAGCAGGTGGTAACAACTTCTATGATTTATTCCTGGAACACATAACACTAAGGTTGTTACTACCTGTACAACTTCTCATCCTTCTGGTACCCACTATCATGCCTTACCTTAACTTCAGTAATTCATGTTACCTTGCCATCGGCACACTGACCAGTGTTCAACCTTTCCCAAGATAACACCTCAAAACTTATACAGGTGTGGATGTTCCCAAGACATCCCCTGAGTAGCACCTCCGTATCAGCTGACATTCTGCTACCCCACAGCCTTTGGCATGTCAGTTTAATGAGCTCCCTAGAGTCTATCCGTCACTAGCTGCAGCTGACCAGTATTACTCATATTTCTCTGTAGTGTGTCCTAAAGCTTTATTTTACTCAGCACTTTAAGTGACAAAGATGAATCAACTGCGTTCGTTAAGCTGCCACTCAAACAGTTTAGTGCATACTACACATTTATACTTATGTCTTCCCTTTTTATGTAGTGCAGTGTGTTATTTTGCCCACTGCAACACAGGGTACGAACCGGCTTTCTCCATGTTGGTTTAGCCAAACAAATGGAGATGTGGTGGAGTGAGGAATCAGCAATGTGCAAATGCCACTGTTAGAACAAACTAATACTTTATGTCCTACATGTTTGACAGTTGTTAATTAGTACGAAAACATACAAAAACATCAACTAATGCTCCTTTAAATATTTGTAATGTCTTGTTTGTTTTTCAAACGACATTTTACTCATACTTTTTATAACACAATATATTTCTAAATTTCTGTCGATATAATTCTGGAATTAAAACCAACAAATAAAAGCTCTAAAATGAGCTTTTTTTTAGAGAAAGCTCTAAAATGAATTTTACTAAATCTACCAAAAAAGTCAGTCAGTGATAACATGTTGTTATTGAAACATATTTCTGTTGCGATATATTTTAATGCTGAATTACTGCTTAGCTCTACTAAAGAAATTGTGCTGAAAGAAGGAAATATTCTGCTTTTAGTATTTGTCATTACGTTGAGTTGGTGGCAGCATCTCTACTACCTACAGATGTTCTGCCTCTACCCCAATATGCTGTTTGTTTTCCTTCTAAGTCAATGTTTTTGCAGATCACTTAAGAAGGGAAGTGATAGCGGTGGTGAGGGACTTTTAGGGGAAGATATCTGTAATCCTGCCGCCATGAGAGGATAGAAGAGCTGAGATGAGCGTCCCGCTGGGAAGTTTGAAGACTAAGCACATTCATTAAACCACACACTGAGCTCACAGGGCCCGGTGGCTGTGTGTGTGTGTGTGTGCCTGTGTGTTTGCTCAACGGACTTATTACCTCACACTTATCCCTGGCCGACCGGGCCTTTGCCATCCCACGTAACCATAGGAACGGTGCTCAACCACCTCAGCCTGCTTTTTCTCAATGTAAATGGACTGTGTGCTTCAAAAAAGGACCCTGGATCTACATCAGCTGTCGGCATGTCTGGCTGGAAGAAAAGACAACACCCAAACAGAGTCATAAATCAGCAATCAAACAGTCCTGTCTGTGCATGTGTAGGTGTGTGTTTACGTGATTGTATGTGTGAAAGGTGTGAGAGACAGATAGCGAAAGGGAGAGCAAGAGAGATAGAGAGAAAGAGAGACTGTGTCATTGCGATAAAGCTCATGAATAGTATAATGAGGCTTGACATGAGGCCTCATTTAATACCTAGCGCTGCAACAGGGTGGTAGCTCTGAGGTCAAAACAGTTTTCCACAGATCCTCTGCTAGTGGGAGTAATGAGTACATTAATCAGGGGACACAACTGTGCACACACCCCTCTCCCTCGCTCTCAGTCATAGTCCTCAAGAGGGGACGCTGGCTGTGTGTTGTCTGTCTCCACAACAGCACCGTCTGGCTGGCAGCCAAACACACACACACACACATCTCTCTGATCCATCTCTCTCCCTTTCTCTCCCTCTCACTCTTTGTTCTGTTTGAAGAGAGAAATGCCTCCTTCATTTCCCATCAGCTACAGGCCTCCTCTCCTCAACAGAGCAGAAAACATACAGAAATCCTCAGCTAACACCCTTTTCATGCTAGGTAGCAATTTTGCTGTCATTTGAGAGACTGCTTAACATGAAAACAAATGCAGGTGTTATCATGGTTTCAGGCACAGTGCTGTAAAAGAAAAAGAAAAGAAAAAAAACAGTGGTGTTGAGTCTTAGATCTTATGTAATATTTTTTTAATATTTTGTTTTACAATAAAATAATTTAATTTAAAGGACCTCTTTAACCTTTAAACTGAAAAATTGATACTAAAAAGTCTGTATTTGATTAATGATGTTTTTGACTGCAGTAGGATGGTTAATTATTTAGGGTTCAATGTTTCTCTGAACCATCCCAGCAGTAGAGTGAAGCAATACATTTGAGGAGCCTTCCAGATGAGATTATTTTCAAAAAGTATTGGCTAATTATGCAGTTAACGTTTTCATTTTAGCTGCATATATCTAATTACTGTATATATCTAAAGACTGTAATTAAATGTGCTTATAATTAATCAAAGAGGGTTACTGCCCGTGAGTGTTTCATTACTAAACTCTGTAGCAGATACTATTTTAATAAACTCTGTGCATCACTAAATCCATACCAAGCTATTGTTCGTTTTTTTTATCTATAATGTTTTATATAGTTTTGTTTCAGGTTAATACTTGTAATTAAGTAAAATGAAATCATGGAACCCACATTATGTGGAAAAAGAAGGAAGGGCTCTGTGTATGTTTTAAATGAGAAATAAAGATAGCTGCTGTCCTCTAGTGGATGGCAGAACTCAGTACATGTAGAGTGGGAAATTATCATTAATACAACCCACGTATCCCAACATCCGCGTGTTACCTAATAACACAATAATTTGTCTACTATTCATTTAAAGAAATATAAAATATGTAATTGTGTACACCTGTAGTCCCTATAACCGGTTGGGTCTAATCAATAAAAAAACGTATATATTTTGACTACATTTCCAATAATACCCAGCCATTGAGGTTCCCATGTAACTACACAAGCCTGGTTGCCTACAGTTTATGCTTGTCCTAATGCTGTCTTTCGGGAGACCCAGGTTTTTAGTATTTGTGTTTAGAAGACCAGTTCTAAGGCATAAACATGCTTAAATCTATAATCAGATGTTTCAGAAGTAGCATTTCCTGCCTTTCAAAATACTGCTGTTTAATATCTAAATTTCAGTGTGTCTTTTTAATCTACTCAACCACAAATTATGTTGTAGATAATCCTCAGTAGCTAGTTAGTCAGTCAACAGTACACTTACAGTTTATGCTTGTTGTCCTAATGCTGTCTTTATAACAGGTTGTTGGTGTTTGTGTTTAGAAGGCAAGTTCTAACATTCATGAACATGCTTGTATGTATAAACGGATGAATAATTATAAGTATCTTGGTGTATTTTGGCTCCTCAGTATAGAAAGCTAGTTAACTATGAGTCATAGCCTATGACAGTGCACTAAACTCCACTGACGTTTTGTTTGCTAACCTACCTAACTAGCTAACCTAGCTTAGCAAGCTAAGTTAGCTAACATAGCTAGCTTATCTATCTAGCTAGCTTGTTAACTAACATAATCTAACACTAAAAATTTCCAGAAGAGACTATTTTTCTCTTCTTGTTTAATATTAAATGTATGTAATTTAAAACATGTTAATTCACAAATATATATTGAATGCAGCTTGTAAAAACAGTAGTTAACAGGAGGCTTGATTATGTGCAGCTGTGCTTACTAGCTAACAATATTATCGTTCTTTAATTTGGCAAACCTAGGCATTTGCCTAGGGCCTCGACCAAATCTGTCCTCCATAGGGGCCCCCAAATCTGACCATCCCAGCTACAGTAAAACACCAAAAATAATGTTAATTTGTCACTTATGTAAAGTAAAGAAAAAATATTTCTATTAAAAAAAGCAACAGAAATATCAGTAGAATACTGAATTAATGTCTAAATACTAATTGTCCAAACACACATACCCCCCTCTGTTGCTTGCATTGAACTAGTCCATAATATGATGACGTAGCAATGTGCCACACGACGTGACTTCAAACCAAAACAGCGGGAAATGTACGCGACTAGAGTGACAGCTGTCACAGTGAAAATGAAGCGGAGTTATGAAAGTGGTTCTGCTAAACGAAAGAAACGGACAGAGAGCAAAAGAATCGCAGATGCACTGCCAACATTGACCTCCTTTTTTACACCTCCTGGACCGATCAGTGTTTTTGGGGCCGATTCCGATCGCCGATACCGATATTGGGCGGGGCCAAATGCCACATTAATGCCGCACAGGTTCCAGACAAGCCTGGTACAGATTCCCCTTATTACATCCACGCCTAAGCAAACACTGGTAATTTACGCTGCTAGTAATAAACACGAGTGTTACTGACAAGGGCGTAGGAGCGGGCTTGATATTGGGGGGGACACATTTGCCAATATGAACCCAAGCCCACCCAATAGTTTCCTAGAACAACATTTGTGGAAATTACTTTTAATTAAAAGTAAATTATTATTATAAGGTGATTTTACAACCTAAACATGTTACTCCACATTACAGCTACTGTTGTTAGAAAAATTATGCAAATTAAGCAATGTCTGAATTATGTACATATGACAAACAATTTCAGTTATCACCTAATATTTAAAATAATATAACAGATTATTATTATTGTTATTATTATTATTATTATTATTATTATTATTATTATTATTATTATGTATTGGCATGTCAATTCTGTTGTATATTTACATTTTCTCCTGCACTTTTATTTTTTTCTACTGAGAGCTCTTCTTAAGATGGTGTCCTTTTATGTAAAAGAATGTAACTTTACGTTTCATAGAGACTTTTATAAACGTCAGGATATGTGGTCTTACTGTGAAATACAAATGAACAGAAGTCAGGTTACAGCAGTGTTTCTCAACCCAGTTCTTATATATTCTACTGCATATTAAAACTGTTCTGCATATTCTAGAGCTTCCTCTGGTGGATATACATGATTAATTTAGGCTCCATAGGGGGCTAAAGGATTTTAACAGGTAAACTCAGTAAATTACTGTTTATTAGCTGATCAGGTGGAAAACACTAGTTTAGGGCAGTGAAGTAACTGCTTTAAACAACCAACTTAAAGTACTGTACGAAATTCTGGCGATCATCTACATCCAGCTTCTAGACAACTAGTTAGTTAAATCAATTTTCGTTCATTATAGCTCACAGTCCTGTAATCCTAAATGAATAAACAGTTTGAAAATTAAAGTGATTAGCTGATCAGGTACAGGGAAACATTGCATATATGTTTTATTTTTTTCCTTTAACCCTGACTCCCAATCTAGCTAATTCCAAAGATAAGCTTACACACTAACACAGCTGCAGTTTATTAATCACAGTGGGTTTAAACTGTGTGCTGATTCAGAGACGTGTATTTTTAACCAGCTATCAGAAACATATCATCACAGTTTACGTGGTTAGCCTATCGTTACCTTTATTTTAGTAAAATCTCCGTATATTCATCTCTGTTTTAAAATCAGCTGAAGCTGCTGCGTCCCGATCCCGCTGCTAAATCTCACAGCGAGGGGGCGGGGCTTCCCCAACAGCAAACTGCCTCTGCTCCGCGCGCCGCAAAACCAGCAAGCTGATTGGCTGTTTCTACTGAGAGGCGTGACTTAATACCTGAACCGGCTCCGTGATTGGTCCGGTCTGTCTCCTCATTAATAGTACAGCTGACCTGAGCGAACTGATATCATTTTTGGGGGGGACAAATCCACCTGTTTCTAATATTGGGTGGGATATGTCCCACCCATCCCCCCCGGTTCCTACGCCTATGGTTACTGACCAAAATAAACGCTTTTTAGGTGACATATAAGTTATGTGTAAATATTTATAAGACAATACAAAATCTGTTTAAATGACGTTAATAAACATTACTGTGACAGCGCTAGTCACAGATTCACTGCAGCAAAGGACGAGGACGTGAATCACTTATCTAACCAGCCTGTACTGATTTCTGCCCCCAATAACCCTTTCAATAACCTCCAATAGCCTTTAATAGTCTTCAGTAGCCTTCAACAGTCTAACCTTGCAGCCGTGTTTTTAATGTAATCCGAGCAGTGACTCCGGGACGGCTGCTCTAAACTGCTGCTGTTAGCTGCTTGGGCTGAAAGATGAACTGTAGAGAGCTGTATTATCCGTTTAGTGGGGTTAAAACCTTTATTTCCTACACAGAAAACTGTAAAAAAAAAAAACGCTCCAGACTGGCTCAGCTGAGCCCTGTAGCCCGTGGCTGGGCTGTAGCTCTGACTGAGTAAAGACAGCGGGGGCTTCTGCTGCTGCTGCTCCGACTAGTGGTTGGATGAGGAACTGCAGCTTCCTGTGAGCGAGCAGTTTCTCCGGTTTCACCAGTTTCATCCACACACAGCTCTGATAAACTGCTGAACCCTAAACTTCTGAATCGGATCGGCTAAAATCAGAAGAATATCTGCCGATCGCCGATACCGTATTTTGGCTGAAAATCGTCCGATACCGATACACTGCCGATCGATCGTTCCATCTGTAGTTATTTGGTTTATGTGTGTTTCAAGGATGAGGGCCCTAGGGCCCCAAAATGGCTAGAGCCGCCCCTGAATATTATGACTGACTAACCAAACAACTGGTGCCTATTTGCCTGTTTGTCTTATTATAGACCCTCAAACAAAAATTCCAGACTAAGAAGGACAGCTGAAGAAAAGAAAAACATCAAGTTTTTTGTTTGATAGTATTTTGTAAATAACATTATTGGTATCTAGGACTTATTTATTGTAAACTGGAAAAGGACATAGTGATGTTGGCCACTTTACTTCAACAGGTCAACATTGCTACTTTTAAAATCCAGTGATTTAAGATATTTTTTTATATATTTTTATTGGTCTCTATATTTCTTGTTATATTTAACCTGTTTATTTAAATACGCTGTAATAAGCTGTAAACAGTCTATTTAAGAACCATTAAGCTAAATAAATCTGAAACCAAAAAATTGTGAAAGGAGACACCTTTTAATTTATTGATTGTATCATAGACTGTGTATAACTGGACAGAGCATCGTCTCCCAAAGGTGAAGCCACCACAGGTCGGGCGCCCCCTGCTGTTCGGTTTCAGAAAGCTGTGTAACCCCGCCCATCCCCATAGGTTTCAATGGCAAAACAGACAACTTTCAATCACGTTTTCTTCTAATATACTGTAATTCTACCGCCATTATTTAAATGCAACAGCTAGTGTAACCTCTGCTTATATTGTCAAATTTTTATATCCCCACAGAATTAATTTTTTAAGACGTTATTCAGCTCTATTCAAAAAGGTGTGGTTATTGTAAAAGGGCTGGTTATGGGCAGGACCAATAACAGACAGGCTCTGCAGCCTGTGACCAAGAGGCAGCCCTCAGGGGCGGGTTTATTTAAATGAGTAGGCGGTCTCTCCACAGTCTTTCTCCCTCCTCTGGTCTCTACTGCGCAGACTCGGGTATCAGGATCGCCAACATGGCGAAAGATTTTGGCTTCATTTTCATTGAATGAATGGGAACGACGACACGGCGTCCATCTTTTTTTGTTTGCAGTCTCTGGTTTTAATACAGTTGGTTTAAAGCTAAAATGCAAGGTAGGTAAATGTTCCATTTATTTATGGGGTGTCTAATCTTTCTGTACGTTTTAAATATGTATATCAGCATCAGAATTGGCAGATATATACATGTTTAATATGAGATATTGCCATTAACCCAGAATTTTCACATCAATGCATCCCCAGTCTTTATGCATAACCAGTATCTGAAACATAGTCAAAGCTTTAACCCAGCAGAAGTACAGCTTTGCCACATGGATAAAATACACATTTTGGAGCAGTTTCCCAGACAGAGATTAAGCCTTGTCTTGGACTACAAAGATTTTCCATTGCAAGTAAATTATAGTCTATGACTAGGACTAATATCTGTTTGGGTAACTAACCCAAAATATCTCTAATTTTGGAAAGTGGATAATAAAAAATGTTTGGAAATTAAGTAGGTTTATGACCAAGAGGCAGATGTTACCTAATCATGAGGTTTGATCTTAATCGTGAGGTACCTATCAGTCGTAACCACACGACTGATAAAAGATAAACAAAGCAAATTCTTGTAAGCAAAACAAGCAAAAACAATGTAGCAATGTAATAAGAAAGTAAGAAATTCTGTGACATCTAAAACCAAAGATAAAAAATGCCATGCATCTATAGTCTCAGTAGTGTTGCTACTTATTTTGCAGCATTTTCTATATATCAAACATGTAATAACAAACTTAAACTAAATGACTTTTCAAGCAATTTCACCATCACAGACATGTTGGATTAAAATCATGCATCAGAACCATGTTTTTTTATTATACATCTTTGTCTTGGCTCATGCAAACTGTGGTGTGGACAGTGCAATGCACATTACCGACAGGCCAGCCCTCTTCTGCACCAAACAGAATGCAGCATAATGTAAGAGGTCCTTCTGTTTCTACTCTGCTGTTAAACAGTTTCTCTTCTTGTAAATATTCACTAGGAGCATGATGGTAAAATAATCTTGAAAGCAATCTAGTTGCTGCTTCAGAGATTCATTCCTTTTTCTTTTTTACCAATTTTACGAGTGAATTTATTTGTAAAGCAAAACAATCTACAGCAGAATGTGAGAGTGACATTTATTGAGGAACTAGTGTGTGATAAAGTATTTAAAAAAGGTTTTCCAGACACATTTTTTACAGCAACAGTAATTGTTAATGTTCCCTTGTGCCTTTAAACATTCAGCTACCTGCTTTCAACACACTTTTTCACACACTTTCATTTTACCTTTAAAGCTAGGAAACAAAATGTTATCTTTGGTCTATTAGATTTTTTTTGATAACTAATTGTAAAACACAAAAAAAATATTTTCTATATTATATCGAGTTCTATAGGTATATCGATGGTATAAATGACATTGCTTTAGGTAGTTTATCTTACAAACCTGAAGTATGGTGTGTTTTCTTGTATTAATTCTTACTAGTTATTTTAGTAATTTATTAGAGTAGGTATGTTTGATATTTTCCTGGCCAGTTTGTAGTAATGTAGATATACATTTCCTCAGCTCTGCCAAAACCTTGGTCAGACTTTTTGGCCTTGCCGAAGATCTGGAGATCGTGAGTTTGGGCCTCGGTGATGTCACAGCCATCCCTGGTTGATAGTCCAAAAGAGCATAATTGGCTTTGCTCTCCCCGAACGGGTAGGATGGCCCTTCCTCCTCGCATCACTCACTGTGATGCTAGCCAACACCTGAATCTGGCATAATTGGCAATTAGTGGTCTCTAAGTGTGATGAGCTGTCCAATGACTAAGCAGTTCAGAAAAACTAGTTAATGACTAGCTTCACGTGGCTCTGAGGAAGCATGTGCTAGCCTTCTATCATCCAGCTTGGTATATTATAAGGGCCTATGCAAGTGGGTGGACAATATTGAAAAGAAAAAAATGGGTAAAATTACTTTTAAAATAGATTTGACTGAAGTAGATTTTTTTCAGAAGTAGACGTCACCTCAGGTTATTGTCCGTTAAAGCCATTAGTCTCAAAATGAGGCCTCATTTACTTCATATGAGGCTATAAGTGTAACGCTGTGTGAAGGACGGGACGAGGAGAGCGGACGCTAATGCAAGTATCATTTATTATAGAACAGAAAACAAAACATAAATCAAACAGAAACTCAGAAACAGGAGACTAACTAACAGGCAGGATTTAACACAGCCGTGACAGACGTATACACGCACAAGAACCGACAAAAACACTAATGACAGAGACACTTAAATACACACACAAGGCGGGAAAGAGAACAGGTAACACCTGGGGACTGACTAATGAGGGGCGGAGCTACAAATGGACACAGGTGAGTGGAAAAACACTGGCAGAACACAGGGGCACGGGTAACGTGGGACAACACAGGCACGAGGACAGACAGGAAACAGGGCCAGGCGTGACAATAAGAAATATTTATATATTATATCAGGGGTCTCCAAATGGTTTTAGGTTTTTATTTCAACCATGCGGGAATACACCTTCTATTAGTAACCAGTTGTTAGAAGACTGTGACTAGTTGATTAAGGAAGCAGAATTAGTTATGCTTCTCCTTTTTTGGAATAACACCAGCCATTCTTGTATGAGATTGGTGACCCCTGCACTATATGAATAAAGTATTAATACACATATTTATGCATTGTTTCTTTTAAAATAAAGGATATTTAAAAAGACTCACACTTTTGTTGGAGTTTCTGTCTCCAGTGTCTATGGAAGGATTTCTAGTATTTTTTGTAGATTATTCAACTCATCCCAAAAGTATTGGTTTGAGCACCATTATTTAAAAAAAAAAAAAAACACTGTTTCACTGCTTAGCATTAGGCATGGTGCCAATAGGTTCATGTTAACTGCTCCTGAAAGTTCAAATCTATTGGAAATCCTTCTCTATAGGGACTAGACAAGCTGTGCTTGTTCATTTATTCAATTTAAAATAGCTGAATATACTAATGAAGATACTGTTAGCAAGGCATTTGTATTGCAGCTCTTTTAAATGTAATTGTAGGAAGTTTAAAAGACAGCTTTACCTTATTGGATCTAAAGAAAACTCTGCTGTCCAGCTGACAAGGTTTAAACACAATACAAAATAAACCACTGTCTGATACCAAACCTTGCATGTAAGCTACTAATTAAAAATCAACATTGCGCAGTAAAACATAGTTTATTAACTGTAATTCTGTAAATGTTCCTATAAAACTCGTACAATAAAAATTGGATTACAAAAATATATTTTTTTCTGAATTAGATCCTAGTGCAAAGATACTCAATATACTGAGATGTAACTACATCATTCATAATGCTCAGCACTGTATAGACAGTGTTGGGAAGTAACGGATTACATGTAACGGCGTTACGTAATCAGATTACAAATTATAAGTAACTGTAATCCGTTACAGTTACTGCTTCAGTAAGTGGTAATCAGATTACAGTTACTCTGCTAAAATAAAAGGGTTACATTGCGGTACTTTCCTATTTTTGCTCTTCCAATCCAACACTGACAAAACGCAAATAACATTTTGCGGTGAATACGCTCTGATATGACAGGGAAGGAGGGGCAGCGGCTCACAGCGGCTCCACGCTCACACAACGAGACCAAATTAACTGACATTTTGGTCAACGAATAAAAACGAGACGAAAATGTTTGGCAGGGACGAAATCCAATCAGAACTGATTTAGGTCTGTGAAAGGTAGGGACCAGTTAGGAAGAGATCCAATCACTGCTACTTTAGCGAAGGTGGAGTACCCGCCTCTCCTGCAGCAGCGCCGCGCGGAATTAAACTGTCGATACGGAGCTCGACTGGAAGTTAACTCCACAGTGTTCAGCAGGGAGAGAGGGAGAGAGGGCCGATATATTTCTCTTTTGACGTCGCGAAAAACAAGATAACGTGTAAACCGCGTGGAGCGACTCCATTACCGGTAAAAACACCACTAATCTTTCAGCTTCTGCAGAGCAGAGTCACACAGATCTCCATGCAGAGATCAGCGTTTTAATGCTGATGTTATTTCATGAGCTGATGTGTTTAACTCAGCAGTGCACTAAAACACAGAACTGATACAGAACTCACTCATTAAGATCAGATCATCTGTTTAGTCTCACAGTGGGAAAGATATGATAAATCAGCAGCAGGTCAGAAAGGAACTCAATAATAAAACAATAAAACAATAAAATAAGTGAATCTATGAACCCAAAAGTCTGTGTAAAGTTCCTTACAGCACTTTCTCATAAGTTTCTCACTTTAACTCATGAAGTCTCTCTGTACATCCTGAGAGCATCTCTACAGGACAGTGTGTGAATGTGTGTTCATTTCTAGACTGTAGCTCCAGTAGGTGTGCTGTTAGTGCTGGAGATAAAACTAGATCCTTTAAAAGTTTTTGCATCTACAGCTCTGTTTAAACTATAATTAAACTATTCAGATGTTTTATGACCTGATTTCTAGAGCAAAATTTTAAATGTAAAATATGTATAGTCACACACCTACAATAATAATAGTAATAATAATAATAATAATATACATTAAATCATATATAAATATATTTCACTTTCAAACATTAACAATATTACTCAAGTGGTTATTAAACGTTTCATTTCATATAAGTGTATAGTTAATAATTCAAGGGAACTGATGAACAAGCATTTACATTTACACCCTTTACATTTTAGTCGACTAAATTTACTGTAATTTTAGTCGACTATATTCTTATGACATTAAGTCGACTAAAACTAAAAACATTTCAGATGACTAAATTGTGACTAAAACTAAATACTGTTTTCATCACAAGACTATGACTAAGACTAAATCACAATTTGTTGTCAAAATTAACACTGGTGGCAAACCTGCAAATAGATAGCTTACAGTTGTTGTTACATTGTTTGGTTTTAAATGGTTTTATCATCAATTTATAGAAGTGTTTTATAAAATTGTTTGATGAAATGGTTTCATAAGTATTTTTATAGAGTGATTGAAAAGGCTGTTTTATTTGTTTATCTATTTGTTACATTCATTCAGGCTTAAAAAAATGACAATATTTAAAGTAATCCAAAGTAATCAGATTACGTTACTCACTTGAAGTAATGTAACTGATTACGTTACAAATTACATTTTGAGTGATGTAATCAGTAATCTGTAAGGGATTACATTTTAAAAGTAACCTTCCCAACACTGTGTATAGATGGGTATAAAACCCCCTGGCATCAAGCTGTGAACCAGTAAAACCAGTAAAAATTGGGCATCATCCAATACTGAGGTGAGCTAATGTCACTGAATAGAATCACAGCAAACCTCACAGCAATGCTCCAGAATCTATTAGAAACACTTTCCTGGTACAGATAATTACTCCAATAAAAGCAGGACAAAGCAGCATATATATAACGATAATTATTAAATGTAAACTACTAAACAAATCTAAATACTGTGTTTTAAAAATTGATAGTGTTGCAGAACAACATATCATAATATTTCAGTATAGCAATATTTTTGTGCACCCCTCCATATAAACAAATAAAAGACTAATGCCAAGAAAGCGTCTGTACTCACAATAAGTCATTATATTCCATGTTTAATCAGTTTGATTATTCTGCTATTTTCTTTCAGATGCTCTACAGCATTGCAAAATACCAGCGCTCCTTTCCATTAATAAACAATATGGTTTGCAGTATGGACAGCTGCATAATGCTGTGCATTGTTTACCTCTAATTTTCATTGCATTGTCATTATTTTCGAGCTATGTTGTTATGCAAAGTTAATATTGAACATGGGGTATCTCATTGCTACCCTGTAGTACTATCACCCCCATTAGAGCAATGAAAGTGCACTCTGATGCATTGCTAGGGCCAGAGGAAGCACACGACCCTAGTAGAATCACACGCAGCGTACTGACACCCTGTAACTATTACTTTTAATAAAAAAGAAAAATACCAGTCATAAAGAAAATAGCCTCTCTTACAGAACGGTTCATTTTCCCCCCAGCCAAAAGGCTATTAGTTTCGCCCACTGCAAAGCAATTTACAGCTTCATAAACAATTACGGTCCTGCTTGGGCAATTTAGTAGGTTGTTTTAAGGACATTGTGCAGCCAAAATTAATATTCCGATGCACTGGAGCGTAAAGGGAAGGGTCATTAGCTAAAGCAGTGGGTCTTATCCTGACTGCCTGAGACAAGACTGTAAAGCCCTGATGTAAGCCATGATAATCCACACACTTTCACCAAGCCAAGATCCATATCACTAACATGTGATAACACTTACATATTTATAATTAGCCATCCTGACTTTGTGTTTTATGTAACCAGATATTATATTATTATATTAATATTAAATACAGAATCTACTTCAACAGGTAATGTTAATGTCATTCCTGTAATGTATTATTGGTGATGATATGTGTAGTACTATATATGGCCATCTGCTCATTCCTAGTTCTTTTTTGACAATTCAAGGGTGTTAATAGGATTTTTTCCTCTTTGCTGCATTAACAGCACTTACTCATCTGAGAAGGCTTTACCTCAATGTTAGATTATTAGTTCTGGATCATAAATAGCACAGGTATCTGACGCCTTTTAAGTTTTTTTATGGAAATTATACAAGCTAGGTGTATGCAGTCGTATGCCCATGTTACCAATGGGTGCACTTTAAAGTAGCTGCAAGTAGAAGGGTTATGTTTGTACCTTTGGAAATATAGTGTTAATTAGGGGCTGATTCTAATACTGTTCATAGATATTTTATATATACAGCTCTGGAAAAAAAGACAGCACATAAACATGATGAGTTTTTTTTTTGTTGTTTTTTTTAACCGAATTGAAAACCTCTGAAATATAATCAAGAGGACGATTGATGATCACAAGCCATCAAACCAAGCTGAACTGCTTGAATGTTTGCACCAGGAGTGGCATAAAGTTATCCAAAAGCAGTGTGTAAGACTGGCGGAGGAGAACATGCCAAGGTGCATGAAAACTGATTAAAAAACTGGGTTATTCCACCAAATATTGATTTATGAACTCTTTATGAATATGAATATGAACTTGTTTTTGATTGCATTATATGAGGTCTGAAAGCTCTGCATCTTTTTTTCAGCTGTTTCTCATTTTCTGCAAATAAATGCTTTAAATGACAATATTTTTATTTGGAATTTGGGAGAAATGGTGTCTGTAGTTTATAGAATAAAACAACAATGTTCATTTCACTTAAACACGTACCTATAAATAGCAAAATCAGAGAAACTGATTTAGAAACTGAAGTGGTCTCTTTTTTTCAGAGCTGTTTAGTCCAAAGAAATGTTAATGCAGGTGAAGGAGACCATTGTTAATCTGAAAAAAAAAAAACCTATTTGATGCACTGGAATGCACTGACAAGTAATGGGAAAAGGCATTTAAGACCACAGAATTCTTGTAAGGGATGAACATATCATTTGAAAAAGTCTATAATCATGAAAAACCTAAGCAGAAAGATTTTGCTAAAAATCATCTAAAAAAAAACTGCCCATGGTGAATCCTGAGATGTGTAGAGCTATACATGCTATCTGTTCAGATTAAGTCAGATTAATCACAGTACAGGTAATGCAGGTTAAACATAGTAAAAAAATCCAAAAGCATCTTAAGGTAAAGAAACGGATTGTTAGTTGAGTTAGTCACCTGAGCCAACTAAGTGAAAACAAAACTGAAGTCACAAAATCCCACAAACAAGCAACAACTAAAGTTGGCTGCAGTAAAGGCCTGGAAAATCATCTCAAGGGGGAAGCTCAGCATTTTGGGTCATGTGCATGGGTTCCTGTATTAAGGCAATCACTAATGGCAAATATATTTCTATAGGAGTATTAAAAATACACCAGCATCTTTATTTTGATTGTATTGCTGACACAGAGGTGAAAATCCACATAGAACTTGTCTAGTTCCTGAAAAGAGGTATTGATAAATTCTTCTAAAAAAAATCTAAAGGAAAGCCTTCCCTGGACAGCAAGGGAAAATGTTTGAGGGAAAGGTTATCAGTAATGTTGCATATTTAATAATAGACTGGGTTTAAAACAACACTGTCCTCATTTACCCGGTCAGTACTTGTTGAATGCCAGTGATTCAGATGAATCCAGCATCCAGAAAGAAAAAAGAAAACTAAACCAGACCAAATTCATTCAGTCAGGATTTGTCCTGTAAGCTCTGAGTCAGAGCTAATGTGTGACTCATTATCAGCTGTGTTTTTTGGTTGGAGTAGCAGGATCAGGTTAGCACACTGTGGAGAGATGTGACTCTGGTGCCAGAATCTCCCATATGGTCCTTTAGAGACCACTGAGCTGAGCTGGGTTGAACTGAGTGATCTGAGCTGAGCTGTTCAGCCTTTTTCCACAAGGGGGTAGTATATAGCAAACAAACTGCAGCTGCCCAGTTCTTCTTATTCTGTCCACTTCTCAGAGCTTAAACGAAAAGCATAGGATTTTTTTTGCCCTCATCAGTGTAACTTGGCCTGGCGACACCATGAAGCGTTCTTAATGGCTATGATAATATTTTAATAATATTTTAATGTCTTTTCAGACCAGGTTTTTCATGGCCATACCAGAACGGAGCTCTTTTTGAAGCGTCGGAAATGCCACTGTACGTAATGTTCATATCATTTGAATAATAAATCGGGGAGAAGAGAGGACTATGGTCTAAGTTTATGAATATTTAAAGAATGCAGTTTACAGATCAGAACACTGGCAGTGGATGAATACTAATTCGGTGCATTCTGTGTCTGATGAGGGGTTAAACAGGACGTTGACTGCATAATTTATTTTCATTCTTTTCACGCGTTTTTTTTCCCATGCACCTTTGATAGGCTTCTTCTTTCGGTCTGGCAGTGTCTGTGTATCTTAGGTTTTATCGGAAAATGTGGGAAGAAAAGAACACTTTCCACTGAAATATTAATATATGGGACGCGCGGCATGTAAATGAGAGAACACCTTGGTTGAGTGTGTTTTACATAACAATTTAAGGGCCGTTAGAGGTTTCGCTCTTCACACACTCTTCGCCAAACCAAACAGGTTCAGCACCTAGCACTGAATGTGGCTGTCAGGGTTTTTTTTTCATGTCTGTTTCAGATTTGACCGTAGGAACGTCTTAATTAGAGCTTTAAGACCCCAAGGCCAGTTTTGTAGTGGAAACAGCGTTCCGAGCTGTCTGTGGTCTCTGAAGCAGCGGAGCGATGGGCTCTGACTGAACCGCGGTTAAAGTGAACATTATGTTTAACTAGTTTAGATGTGGGCCGAGTGGGGAGTCTTGCTCTCTTTTGTCATAATCCCACTCTCTCTGAAGGAAATGATTTTTTTCCCCTGTTAAAAAAAGAATTAGTGAACCCATCCAGGTGAGAGAGAGAGAGAAAGAGAGAGAGAGGGAGCGAGAGAGGTGGTGTCAGACCAGTGGAGGAAATCAATACAATGTAAATTATTAAGAGTGGAGGAATGCAGCTGACCCCAACAGCAGTCTGAGTTGAGGCCTCTCTCTCTCTCTTTCTCTCTCTCTCTCTTTCTCTCTCATTAGTGGGCAGGAGTCAGGGTTGCCTGAGACTGGGGAGGCAGGGTGCTCAGTGGGGGGGAGATGGCCCGGGCCCCTCACATCCCCGAGCAGCCCTGCGCTCCTGCTCCTTCACTCTCCCTGGAAGCTCATTAGTAAGAGCACTGATGCATAAGAGCTAGTCATTAGCTGAGCTCTCTCTTTTTTCCTCTTTTACCCCCCCACACCTCCTGCCTCACCCCCCCATTGCCTCCATCTTTTCCTGTCTCTCTTCCTCTTTGCCTCCCAGGGCGGCAGGGCTGATCACTGAGACTGCTGGCATTGCAGCTTTAACGGACAGAAGAGGCCCACCACTCGTCCCCTCTATCTCGTCCTCTCTCAGCTAGAGCTGTAATAAAATGGGCGTGCTGAGAGGCTTTGAGCTGTTCAGATGGAGTCTATCCAGAGTAAACATCAGTGCTTGACCAGGACTATAGCCGTACTCTCTCCTTTTCTCTCTTTCCCTCTCTTTCTCTCTCTCTCTCTCTCTCTCTCTCTCTCTCTCTCTTCCTCTCTCTCTGGATTTAAGCGCGGGGTATTTGCACTAGCTGCAGGCTGAAGCCCCTTAGTATCTGGTGACTGGTGAGGCTCAAGTTCTCAGTAAATAAGATCTCTCTTTTCCCCTCTCTCTCTCTTCTTCCATTTCTCCTTTCTTCCCTCTCCTTTTTTTCTTTATTCTTCTTTCTTTCTCTCCCCCCTCACTCTCAATGCTGTAGGGGCTGTTGAGTAAATAACGTCTCTGGTGAGCACTCCATGCCTGTAAGCTAGTTGAGATCTCCATCAGCGTCAAATAGCATTATTCATCCATCCATCCATCCATCCATCCATCCATCCATTCACTTATCCTTTCATCCTCTCATTCAATTAGCAATCCATTCGTCTATTCATCCATCCACCTGTTTATCAATTTATCCATCCATCCATTCATTCTTACATCCCTCCAAGTGCTGCAAAAAATTATAGAAACATACATCCAAGGGCAAAGCACCTAAACACATCTATCTCTCCCTCCCTCTCTCTCTCTCTCTCTCTCTCTCTCTCTTTCTCTCTCTCTCACATACACACATATACGCACAAACCAACTCTCTTCTCCAGCCTGTGCAGTAGGCTGATTAATGCTAGCTGACTCTGCTCATGAACTTCCTTCACTTCCAAAGTGCTAATAACAGTGCGAACGTGTGCGTGTGTGTGAATGTGTGTGTGTGTGTGTGTGTGTGTGTGTGTGTGTCACAGAGCTCCAGCTCTGAGCCAGTCACGGAATTGATTTGCTCATTTATTTAAGGCAATGTGAGTAAATTTGTCCAATAAGGCAGAGGGAACAGACCTTTTCCTGTTTGTATTACACCCACAAGCCCATAATTACAGTTTCTCAGGCCAAGTCTGACTGCAGGAATCCAGACACTGGTGCACTGCTGCAGGATATTATGCCTATCAATTCATCCAGAGGAAACACTGAGTATGAGAGAGTATAGTGACCAAAAACAATAGCACAACAGTCTGTGGCTCAATTAAAGCCAATAATATAAATGACATCGACATTCCTGTGCAGAACTGCACTGTAGAGATTAAAGTGGAAACACACATGACAAAAAACTGCTGACACAGCTTGACACAGTTTCTTTGGCTTTCCAATGTTTGCAGCCGTACCAATGGTGGTGGTTGATTGTGGCCTGTATTGTTTGCTGTTTTGTGTGGTTAGTGGTGTTTGTTAGCTCTGCTGTGTTCTGATACTTACTGTACTAAGACGAGCAATGGAATTCTCAGAGGGATATCCAGGTAATGGTGTGTCTTCCATGAGGTTGCTTGGATTTTCACATTCCATATGTATTTAAGCAAGGCCTACCTGGCTTTTTAAGCACCTGAAACCCTGCACAAGCCACATAGTTCCATATAGGGGTTAAACTATGATACAGACATATGAAAAAGTTTGGGCACCCCTATTAATCTTTATTATTTCTAGTTCTAAATATTTGGGTGTTTGCAACAGCCATTTCAGTTTGATATATATAATAACTGATGGACACAGTAATATTTCAGGATTGAAATGAGGTTTATTGTATGTTTATTGTAACAGAAAATGTGCAATATGCATTAAACCAAAGTTTGACCGGTGCAAAAGTATGGGCACCCTTATCATTTTATTGATTTGAATACTCCTAACTACTTTTTACTAACTTACTGAAGCACAAAATTGGTTTGTTAACCTCATTGAGCTTTGAACTTCGTAGCCAGGTGTATCCAATCATGAGAAAAGGTATTTAAGGTGGCCAATTGCAAGTTGTTCTCCTATTTGAATCTCCTCTGAAGAGTGGCATCATGGGCTCATCAAAACAACTCTCAAATGATCTAAAAACAAAGATTGTTCAACATAGTTGTTCAGCGGAAGGATACAAAAAGTTGATTTAACCTGTCAGTTTCCACTGTAAGGAACATAGTAAGGAAATGGAAGACCACAGGGACAGTTCTTGTTAAGCCCAAAAGTGGCAGGTCAAGAAAAATATCAGAAAGGCAGAGAAGAAGAATGGTGAGAACACTATTCACCTGAAAAATACATGGAAACTCCAAAATAAAGTCATTTTCAACTCTTTATTTGTGAAAACATCTCGTTTTCTATAGTCATAGTCTAGTTGTTTTTGGAAAAGATGTTAATGCACCACATAAATAGTATGTGTTATATTCAGGAATGTATCACATATTGAAACAGAGGACATCTGGAGAGATTTAAAGGCTTTGTCACTGGGACATTCAAAAAAGCCAATAAAAAATGATTTATTTTCTGTAAAGATTATTCTCTTTGTAAATATGACTTGAAAACACTCAACGCAGTGAAACAATGGCTTTAAGAATTTTGAAGCGCAAATGTCCTTCTGCATGTACTAGTGGAAAAAAAAGAAAACAGTCAGCCTTCAAAAATCCATCTTTTCAGGTGTTTCTTTGACCTTCAGAATAGACCAATATTATTAGATAAAGGTTTTTACTAGTTTTTAAACCAGGGAAATTGCTCTATATGCAACTTACTTATAGTACTTATGTGGTACTGCTGTGGAACTGCTGTAAGAGGTGAGAAGACAGTTCTTTTTTTTGTTTTAAACATGTAGCAGTAATTAAATTTTCAGTTTTTTTCAGTGTTACTTTTATTAGCTTTTTGAGACTGTTTTAATGGATTAAATGATAACTGATATATAATTCATAGTCATTCAGTGCTTTGATAATAAGTACTGCACATATTTCTTTTTTATCATGTGTGCATTCTTTTTGAGCGATGTTATCGCAGGAAATGTTTGGCTACATAAAGAACCATGATGGATATGTGAGTGTGAAGAACCTTAAATATTGTCAAGAGTCTTTACATTCTGTCATACTAGTTCACACAAAACATGTCTTATAAATATTGTTGTTTAAAACAGTGAATCAGATGTTGTGGTATTTTTTAAATAGGATGTAGAGTAGACAAAATCACAGATCTCATGGTTCAGTAGGAGTATGATACAATGGGGTAAAGCAAACATAAGACTAACCTAGCCTTATTTTCACTTAATTTGAGCAGACAGTTGTAAGAGTTACAGTTTGTTCCATCTAGTGCCATATAGCACCCCCTGAGGTAGTTAATACAGACTGTTAAATATGCATGTTCAGTGTGTTTCCAAACACACAGCCAAAAATGCTGACACATTGCCCTTGGCCAGTCCATCATGATTTCATGAGTCAAAGAAAGATGTTAAAGCCAGAATATCTGTGAAGTACTAGTTTATTTTCAGTCTTTATAAATCCAAAGATGAGACCAGTGAGAGATAAAGAATACATAAAAAATGTACATAAAATAAAAGTGTTTTAATCCATCTCTCTACACGTGGCAGCAAGATAGGGAGGAGAGAAGAAGAGAAGGAGAAATATATGAAGATGGACGGGGGACAAACAAGACTACAATTCCATTAGCAATTCCATAGCAATGCTCCTAAACCACTACAGTTCCCACAGTACTATGCAAATCCAATGACTTAAATCCAATGTATACTTGTGCTTACATGTACACTGAGAGTTGTCAAGAACCCTACACCCTTGAGCGGCACGGTGACTTAGTGGTTAGCACGTTCACCTCCCAGCGCTGGGGTGTTGGGTTCAAGTCCCTATCTGGGTGGAGTTTCCATGTTCTCTCTATGTCTGCGTGGGTTTCTTTGCAGACACAGGGATTTCCTTGTTTTCCCTGTATTTGTATTGTAAATGATTCTGTGTGAATAAAATGTGTGTGTGACTGTACCCAGATATGGATTGGCACTTTGTCCTGGGTAAATGCTGTAGCGCCCGATTGAGTCCTCCAGGTGAACGTCAGTTCCGGTCAGGGTTCTTGCACCTTGCATTTTAAAAGTCAAATTGAATGCTTTTTAAGTCCTTTTTTAGACCGCAATAAATATAATTTATGACCAAAAATGTAGTCATAATTTCTTTGGTAGAAAAAATTTGTTGTATTGGGAATCAAAACTTAACGTAGTTAACTCAGCGCTAACGTTACTATCTTAGCTAGCTCGCCACTAATGTTAGCTAGCTTGCCACTATATTTAGTTCTCTTGCCGGTAGTGTAGCCAACTCACCGCTTATGTTACAGTGTTAGCTAGCAGTTTGCTAACCTTAGTTCTCTCCCCGGTAACATAGCTAAAGGCCGCTAATGTTATAATGTTAGCATCTTAGCTAGCTCACTAGTAATGTTATTATGTTAGTTAGCTCTCCGCTAACCTTAGTTCACTCCCCAGTAATGTAGCTAGATAACTTGCTGCTAACGTGAGTATATTAGCTAGTTCACCGCTAACGTTAGCTTGTGCTTTCCAACTGGCATTAAACGCACTGTCTAGTTAACTTGGCGCTAACGTTACTATGTTAGTTAGCTAGCTTGCCACTATATTTAGTTCTCTTGCCGGTAGTGTAGCTAACTCACCGCTTATGTTACAGAGTTAGCTAGCAGTTCGCTAACCTTAGTTCTCTCCCCGGTAACATAGCTAAAGGCCGCTAATGTTATAATGTTAGCATCTTAGCTAGCTCACTAGTAATGTTATTATGTTAGTTAGCTCTCCGCTAACCTTAGTTCACTCCCCAGTAATGTAGCTAGATAACTTGTTGCTAACGTGAGTATATTAGCTAGTTCACCGCTAACGTTAGCTTGTGCTTTCCAACTGGCATTAAACGCACTGTCTAGTTAACTTGGCGCTAACGTTACTATGTTAGTTAGCTCGCCGCTAATGTTAGCTAGCTTTCCACTATATTTAGTTCTCTTGCCGGTAGTGTAGCTAACTCACCGCTTATGTTACAGTGTTAGCTAGCAGTTCGCTAACCTTAGTTCTCTCCCCAGTAAAGTAGCTAGATAACTCGCTGCTAATGTGAGTATATTAGCTAGTTCACCGCTAGCATCAGCTCGTGCTTTCCAACTGGCATTAAACACACGGTCTATAAATGTAATACCTACAGCAAATTTACAGTAAATTTAAGAAATTTGAAGACTTTCTAAGAACCTGCAGGAACCCTGCCGGTTGAGAGTATGCTTTGCACTATTGGCTGCCGCTTCTCACTGGTGTGTGTATCAATGAATGTGTGCATGAGTATAAATGGTTGTGTGTAAAATGTGTAAATTGTAAAGCTTCCTTGGGTTTATATTAAGGCGCTATATAGGTGTAACCTCATTAATTTATTTATACACCATAGCCTGACATGCACCTCCCCAGAAATGTATCTACATGTCAGGTGACACGAACAGTAGCAGCAGCTGTAGCAGCAGCTGTGATTGGTCCGTGAGCCACATGTTCTTACACACATATTTCAGCCATTGTACTTTAAACACACAGCTCTCATGCAGGCTATGCTGTGGGGAATGTGTTGACTCGACCCAGAAGTTTAAACCAGGCTTTACTGTGTACAGTTTCGTGCATGACACGTGCGCTTGTGAAATTAATGTATTAACACTAATAGTGTGTCCTGTGTATTCGCTGCACAACTGCATGAACCCATGTAAACTTACTGTTACACACCTACTTATTGATCCACCAGGCAATTAGTAAAACAACTGAACTCTGACAACTGAAATCTGTATCTCTAAGATGTGGTGTTTCAAAAATATATAAACGTAACAAAAGTGTGTAATTTAATTCAGAATAAGAGATGATTGAACCCATAAAATAAAGATATACCTGTATAAGTACAGCTGTTGTTTTTTAGACATCATCGTGTCCTGAAGGCACATGCACGGTTATGCTTATAAAATGTTGGGTACATTCATGCCTGCAGGACAAGCTTTTTCACATGTTTACTATTTATAATTGGAAGTGTACTGTATATATGCTTACGCACATCCTTGTTAGGACAGAAAACCCCATAGCCAAGGTTGGTGTTCTCATTAAACCCAGAAAGCCATACGATCATGAGTGAGATTTCCTCTGGCAAGTTTAGCAATGAATTAATATTTCCTGCAGAACTGCGTCATTTCATTCCACATGTATGAGACGGAAAAACTCACCTCTTGCCTACTGAATATAGGGCTGGGCGATATTACTGAAAACTCATTATCTGGTAATATATACATTATGATGGGATATGATGAAAACCTTAACAATGTATATTGCTAAAGTATAAAGACTGCACTCTTAGTGGATTGAACAAACTGCACTGGATTGTGTTGTTTGAGATGGTGATATAAAGTTTCTGCTGCTTCAATTTTGATGATTTTACAACATAATTTACACAAAACTGTACTCTGTTGAGTGTCGTAAAAAAATTAGCATGGTCTTTTTAGGAATAAAGGCAACACAGTTACATATGGTACACATTTTTTTTGTAGCTCGTATAAGACAGTTTTAAAAGTATCAATATTTACAATACATTGCCCAAGCCCTAACTATATGTTCATTTCATACCGTTTGAGAATTTTAATACTTACACAACAGCGCAGATGTTCTATTAATGGTATATGCTTTGATTTACCAGTAATGAACCTATCTTTTTCTAACTGGTCGACTAATGGAACTCATTAAACACAGTGTGTTACAGTACAGGGATCAAAAGCACCAGAACATACTATTAGTTGGTTAGATCTCCAGATTTTTCTTGGCACAGATGAAAGCAGGAATATCTTTCAGTGCAAGAAATTCCACAAGTCACAAACACTTTTTTTTCTTGTTTCTGAAATCACATCGTTACATCAATATTCCAGAATCTAGTAGGAACCTTCTCTGGACAGTAGAGAGAGTTACACCAACAGCAGCATAGCCTTTTACTTTATTACCTTTAATGCCTTTTGATGTTAAATTGTTGTTTTTTGAAGATCACACTTTCTTTCCTAGACATTTATGGTCAGTTTCGCTCTTTTCCCACACTTTAACGGGGACAGATTGTGACAGTTCTTTTATATGCTTATTAGGGGTGTGCCATATCGTATCGCACGCAATAATATCACCAACATTTTTGAATATTGTGAACGATATCATACCCTGAAATATCTAGGGTACTACTATTTTTTGCTGTTTTTAGCAAAAGAAAAATTCACACTGTTCTCATTTCCCATTAAATATCTACTAGAAACTAAAAGTCCTGGATATTAATCCAGGATATATGGTGATATTTGGAGTGCATTATTTGTGTCATGACATTTGGGGTCATTTGACTTCTGTTGCAAATCTGTTACAAATCTACAATTCTTGTATTTTATTATATTTCAGTTAGGGGTGTTCCATATCATTTCATATGCAGTAATAAAATGTAAATTTCATTTTGTTGCAGTAGCGTAGCCCTGCGATGGATTGGCAGCCTGTCCAGGGTGTATACTGCCTTCCGCCTGATGCCGGCTGGCATAGGCTCCAGCAAATTACTTGTTTTTTTTTTTACCTCTGATTGTACTCTTATGGTCTGGGTCCCTGAAAAATCCCTGTTATCAGAGATTCACCAAATATTCAAAAATCAAAATAATTCTGCTGAATACTGAACATGCTTTTCTTGAAATTGAAAAGACTAATGTTTCCTTTATACTGAATAATAACTAGTCATAATGTGTTTTGTTGGTTTATCAACTGGGATTTAAAAAATGTTCAGTATTCAATACATATTTCTATTTCTTTAAAAAACATTTTTAATTAAGTATTTTGCAGTGGTGAAAAAGTAACCCTACAAAAATTGTTTTGCCAGATGTTTTAATTTTGTTCAATTACATTTTGATGTGTCCCTACCCATATTTCTGTCATCTTTTTATCTATGTCATAAGCCAAATGGTTGGAATTTCAGTACCAGTAGGTACGCAAACTAGCTACTAAATTTTTTACCACATAACATTGTTTCAATGTGTTACATTAGGAATAGACATGAGTGGGGTGATGGTGTAGTCTTGCAAGCCAACCATTTACTTGGATTTATGTCTTACTCACACTGCACGTTTGAACAGTCCAGTGCATACAACCAAAGTCTACAATTGCTGTCACACTAAAAGATCTGACTGACGTGCAAAAATGCATGAAATCAACCCCTGTGGACAGTGCTGCCTGTGGACAGTGTCTATAGTAAAGCGGTTTGATTCAAAAAAGAAACTGTATGTGTGAATACAGAGAACACATGTTGAGAAGCAGCACACTGTGCACTGAAACGAAAACCAGGAAAATGAGATGATATACACGGGTAGGATATCAAATATACCGTCTTTGAAGAATGAATAGAAAATTCTATTCAGTTGAACAGAGTATGGTTGGTATTTACAGAGTGGTTGTAAATGATTTGTTATGTATTTGTCAAGGAACTATTTGCGCCTTATAATCCAGTGTGCTTTATGTATGAATTTTACCAGTCAGGTTGTAAGGAGCAGTAAAGTCACTCCAATAAAGTACAGCGTAATACAGGAGTTTCAGTTTAGTTCACTAGTACCGAGCCTAGAGCAGTATTAGCATTAGCTGCTAAGTGCTAGCTCTTTCGCTGTTCTGAGGTGAGTATATCTCAGCCTCTAGCCTGCTGCTAACCCCAGCTAGCACTGCTGGAGTAGCAATAGCTTTAGCTAAGAGCTAGCTCTTTCACCATACAGAAGCAAGCATATCGGCCTGTAGCCTGGTTGTTTACCATGTTATAATGTTATTACCATATAGCTAATTTCACCCTGCCAGAACACTCAGTGTTCCTCAGTGTAGTGCTGTCAGACTGAATCTGGAAATCTAAGCTTACTGTAAATAAACTGTAGTGCTTTACTCACCCAAATAAACAATTTTCAGGAGAGAAATCCATGTAGTTTAACATCCAGTGCTCGTTTGACTTTAAAATATATATATTTTTTAAGAATTACAGTTTTGTTTACTTAGCTTTATAGGTCTCACCACCACTTGGCAACACCCCTGTTCCTTACTAGTGTCACATAATGTGCCTTATAATCCGGTGCGCCTGATGTATAAAAATAGACCAGAAAATAGACTTTATTGAAAGTGTGCCTCAAAATCCTTTTTATGGTGCACCATGCTTTATAGTGCTTTTTAGTTGTAACATTAAGGAAAGGCGTCTTTGACACGCCACTATGACCGTAGACCCCAGAAAGTTAAGAACATTAGTGCTTAGTCCTTCTGTAAAATCTGATAATGAGTTGTATATATTTGGCTCAAATGGAAGTTAAACATTTTACATTGGCTGTTCATTGTTTATTTGTAAACAGCTGAGTACTATACACTGACATAAAAAGTCATGGGATAGCAGTGTATAAATTGATATGGAGGTTTTACCTCAGGGGACTTCTTGGGAAAATATTACTATAAAGTAGTGATAAGGGTTTCGTTTGAATTCATGTAGTGATGTCAGATGATTAATTCAGAATCACAAATGCCAGTTCATCTCATCCCCAAAAGTATTTAATTGAGCTTCTTCAATCCAGAGATCCACATCAATCCACAGTTTAATGCTGAAGGATTTAGGCATACCTTTGGTCTCCACACTTTGTGACTTCTCCCGAGCTTCTCGTTCTATTAGTAAGCTGCGTGCATGTCTATGTTAGATGTAGGTGAACAATGAACTAGCAAAGCCTTTCACAATAATTACAATAATATCTGATTATTATACGATATATGTACATGGCCTTTTTTTTGCTAATCTCAGTATTACCCATTAGGTTTTTCTTTGTGAGGAGAGCTCATAAAGGTGAATGAGTCTGTGTTTCCTCGTTGTTTAAAATTTTTTTTATTTATTTATTTATTTTTATTTTTTTTATGAAATGTCAATTTGGTAGGACATTTTATTAATTTTACATTCCAAATCCTGTATTGGAATATTTCCCTTTAAATAGAGAAGGTGTATTATTATGCTATTATATTATCAGTGGCATAAAAGGGTCTGAAAATGACTTGAATTATCATTTACCATTAGTATTTCTGGGACAATATATCGTCCAAACAAAACCAAATAGTTTTTTTTTTTTGTGTCCAAATACGTTTGAATGCATGTAGTGTATTGTTTAAATCTCTTTGGAGACATTCTAAGTGCAGCACCACCTGAAGGAAAGTGGTGGACATTCTGTACACAGAATAAATACACCTCATTACCCACACTACACACACAGTGCCCAAACTAGACAATATGTAGAAAATAATATGGAGTAAAACATTCACATTGTGTGTGTGTGTGTGTGTGTGTGTGTGTGTCTGTGTGGAATATGGGCTCCGTAATGACAGAGCATCCTCTCGGTGCCTGTCTTCTCTCTGAGGACCATAGGAGCTCAGGGTGAGACAGTGCAGTAGTCTATAGGGTGGAGTAATGATGATGATGATCCTGGATCTGCTGGATGCGTTGTGGCTGAGAAAAGTCTTGAACGAATGGATTTCATATACAGCCAAGAGATTAAACAACTTTATTTCACTTGTTTGAGATGTGAGCTGTGATGTTTTCATCAAGGACACTTGGCTTTGGTTTAATTAAATGTGGGGTTTTTTTGTCATTATGGATTACTAATGACACAGTGTTGCTGGTGGTGAATTTGTTGCAGTGTCTGAGTAAAAAAGAGAGAAAGAGAACACTGGGCTTTAATTGGTGCTGGTGAAAGCTTGATTTTGTAAGACAGAAGGACTGCTTATCACAGAAATCTAACCGGATAATAGTCATAGCTCTCAAGCTGCCAGTAGAAAGATTTTTTTTGGAGCTATTGTCTGGGTTTACAGATACAACCTCAATCAGCTTAATGCTGTGTGGCGCTATCCAGGCAGGGAACTCTCTTGCCAATTAATGCAGCTTCTGGGTTGTGGTGCCTCCCGCTGGTAGATTCCCATCCGCTGCTGATTGTTTTTGGCCACAGAAGCCCAGGCTCCTCGTTAGGGCCACAGCAGCGTGGCTGGCCAGCCTGAGCCCGGCCTGTTACTTACTCTGAGTATGTGTGTGCGTGCGTGTGTGTGTGTGTGTGTGTGTATGTGTGGATTGTCAGCAATTAGCCGAGCCATGGAGGCAGCAGGGTGATGGGACGGGGCATGGCCATTACCATGCATGAGCCGGTGTGGGCCTACACACGGCCCGAGAGCCCTGACAGTGTTTGTTGACAGCTGATTCACTTCCGTTGACAGAAAACAAGATTTATGTAACTCGGATCGATACCATCACTGGTACTCTCACTGGAGTGAATGGGTGACTCTTTCGCACGCTCTCTCTCTCTGTCTCTCTCTCTCTCTATCAGCTTAACATGACACTAATGTGTGTGCGTATTTACGTTTTGGTTTCCATGTGGCTCTATCCCTTCCTAATGCAGGCAATGATGAATCTTTAGGCCGGACTAAGGCGGAGGCGCTGAGAGACGAGTTGGCCTTAATTTGTCTGAGGAGGCATACGGACATGGCAGGGCCACTGGTGCTGCTGTTGTGCCGGTGATGGCCGATCAGTCTTCTCGCTCCTCTGCGCTCCTTTATCAGCAGTGCGACGCGCCTCAGCCTTTGAGAGAGGAGTCAGTAATTTGCATCCTTCAGGCGGGAATCAGGAGGACTAATGGCGGTGCTGCTCTCCACGCCTATGCGTGGTAAATTAGAGCGAGTGTCACTGGCGGATAGCTGCGCTGCCGCTGCACTAACATGGCAGTGCGAGCATTCCTCTGGCATGGGCTCCTTTATGCGCCGGACCCAGCACCGGTGATTTCATTAACACCACTTGTCAGCCAAACACAATGGGGCACACACCTGGCAGTGTGTTAGCGCAAATGGACGCAGACAAATAGGCTACGCGCAGACAGCGTACTGTACATTGCAAACAAAAACCACATGCTGCCCTCCATGCAGCGGCGTACAATAATGTACAATGTGTTTAATTTCCTCCGCGCTCAGTGCAGGGGAAATTGGACCATGTGCTGACAGACGCACGACTATTCTCTGTGTATTGAACAGGCGACACAATGGGAGAACGCAGCTCCATGCCAAACCCCATTCTAAAGGGCCTGCTCTCCAATTGATTAGAAGGCTTGTGAAACAAACGCTGCAGACAGAGGAGGGAGCACGGTGCTGGTAACAGCTGGGCAAAGTGCCAGAGGCAGCGTTGGCACGCCGTTGGCCCAGAGCTCTGCCAGCATCGTGGCGACAGACAGACGTGAATGGGGACGGGCAGGAGGATGCCTCAGAGTCATCCTCTCTCTCCCATACTGCAGCCCGTGCCAAGCCGTCTGAGCTCCTGACAGACATGCCAAAGACCAGGCAGTTGGCTTCACCGCCTCAGTGTCGGCACCAAAGCCAGATTCAGACTGGCACTTAGCTGCAGAAGCACCTGGGCATGTGAGAGATTTAAAGCTACACTTCCTGTGAGTGACTCACTGCTGTCTGGAGCCCATCTGAGGTGTCTCTCACACTCAGAATCAATCAATCAATCAATTACTGTGTGTGCTGAGCTGCATTACTAACCTAGTGTTAGGAACTCTCAGAGGGGTCCCATCCCCATTGATTCACAGTAAAATAAGCCAATCCAGCCAAACCCTGATGCTGTCATCTTACAAGGAGACTGTGCACCTGCATCAGCACATATGCTTTTAATTTCAGTCAGCTAAGAAACTGAACCCGATGTCTCCCTTTAATATATTGACTTAACCTTCTACCTAATTTACTTTTGTGGGCAAAACAAAAAAAAATGTGATTCCAGACGTTTCATGCAGAATTTATTGTTTTTAAGTGCTGTATGCTTGCTTATATGTCACCATATACAGTGCTGACAAACGCCAAAAAATAAACACGAAGTAGATAAAGTGGCTGCAATGTACCCATAATCTTAGTGCTAAGGTTGAGAAAACATATAGAGGTGAAACTGTAAAAACAGTATTATCCAGTATTATTTCATGCCGTAAAAAAAAAAAAAAATATATATATATATATTTTGGCTGTAAATCAGTTAAATCAAGAATTGCAGGAAAAGTGTGGATTGAAGCTTGTATTGCATTATCTGGCAGCAACTCCTCGTGTTTAATTTCATGATTTTAATCCATCCTCATAATTAATAATAAAAGTTCTCTCAGTTTTGGTTTAGTGTCTGTTAGCAAAGAAATGGTGTTAAACACTGAACACCATTAAGTCCTGATTCTTTTCCAGAGTGTTAAGTAATTAGCTCCACACCTCACATGCTGTGTAGACATGGGGAGGACCTGTTTAAGAGGTCTGCCGCAGCAAAGGAGTCTGGGAAGAAGGGCCAAATCCAATCAGATTGATTTATTTATTCATTTTAAGACTTTTTTTTATAGAAATCCAGTAATAAAAACTAAAGATCAACAATACATAAAACATAAAATCCCAGAGTGAGCAAGGCAAGAAACCCTAATAGCTGGAGGAAGAAACCTTGGCAGGAACCAAGACCCACAGAGAGGAACCCACACCCCTCTGTACAAAAATGCTTAAAAACTGTTTATAAACAGTTATAAACTGTTTATAAACATAACAGCCTTTATCACAGTACTGCCATAAAGGCTGTTATGGTAATCAAATGTAATGATATAGTCCTGGTAGCGATGGTACGAAAAATTAAACTACAGGTTTGTAAGAAAATCCTATTTTCCTTTCCGATATTTTTCTCACTATAATGCGCACCCGATTATAAGGTGCAAAACATCTATTTTCTGGTCTAGTTTCATACATAAGGCGCACTGGATTATAAGGCACGTTATGTAACACTAGTAAGGAACAGGGGTGTCACCATGTTTTCCTACTAATTCAGCAGGTAAGTTAGGTAAACAAAACTGTAATTCTTAAAAAAAGTCAAATGAACGCTGCATATTAATCTACACAGATTTCTCTCCTGAAAACTGTTTATTTGGGTGAGTAAAGCACTTCCGTTTATTTAGAGTAAACTAAATAGAGTGAGATTTTAATTAAAATGTTACTTTTTTAAAGGGGGTGTACTTATTTATGCTGAGCCCTTTTTTTATATGCAAAACTTTAGATTCTGATTACTATAGTGTTACAAACCAGCAGCACTCTTGATTTTGTTGACTCTTGATTTGTTGAGTACCAATTATTATATTGGCATTACTATCTTATACTATCTTATAAAGTATAAGAGAATATTTTCTGGTCACTTTGCCCTAAAGCAGTAAAAGTATGATTTTTTTAGTTAATAATAATAATAATAATGGAGATAACTAAAACTATGTGTTTGTTCCAAAATGATTCTCTAAAAAAGAAGAAAGAAAGAAGAAAGAAAGAAAGAAAGAAAAGAAGGCAGATAAAATTTCGTGAAGATGCCACCCTAGACATGGTCTTGATCACTCCTTCATTAAAGTGGCGACCTGAATTCAGGCGACGTCTTCTCTGTCTAATCAAGGGAGTTTGAAAACGCAACGTCTCGCACGCGTACAGTGATGCGAGGGCCGAGATATTAGTTGATTAACAATCAGTAATCATCCATTAGAGGCTACAACTTTAACAGACAAAGATTACTCTCTGACCGTCCATTTAATCACACATTACATTTGTGACAGAGAATGTGATACAAATGAATCACGCAGCACTTAAAATATTGATTGCACGTATTAGCCCCGGGGTCACAACGGGAGCTGATGCACAACTCAGGGCTCCGAGAGGCCAGCGGCACTCTGTAATGGGGGCCAGACACAAACACTTTCTGACTACACTTGAGTTTGCAATCTATGATTAGTGGCCACTTCAAAGTGTGTGCATGCTTCCGAGCGCTCTCTCTCTCTCACTCTCTCTCTCTCTCTTTCTCTCTCTCTCTCGTTGTGGCCTGTAAAGGAAAAGTTGGTGATTGGATAAATAGTGCTAGATTACTGTGCTAGAAAATGAAAGCATATGCACAATTTGCATTTTAATGAGCTGGTGAGCACTGTAAATAAATAGCAGTGGAAACACAGCAGCTAACCTCCCATAAACAACAGCAGCTTGGGTCTGTCATTGTTACCACGCAGTGTTTTCATTATGGCTAATGTATTGTTTTGCCTATACTATAATATATATATATGTGTTTAAGCTAACGGTGATATCTGTTTTTCTAACAGCAGACGATGCATGCGGGTAAACGCGGCGGCAGACGCTGCAGCAGGTAGGCTACAGTTCAAACTCGCTCATTGTTCCAGCAGCATATTTCTGCTCATTTGGAAGATGTCATGCATCAATAAGCCATGCATGAAATTAACGCATGGCGAACAAGACGTCGAGTGTGCCTAAAAAAGCGTTGTTCAATTAAATGAAAACTAATGCCAGTCCCATACAACAAAGGGTATCAGTGCATACATACACTGACACCCAAGCATGATGCTTCTAATTCAGTGGTGCTTCATGCCATGCAATTTAGTTAATGCATTTTCCTCTTGCTCTTTAAAACACTTGCACATTCATATTTGCCGTCCTAATCTCTATGACAGAAGTCATTAGTTATGGTCGTCAGATGATCCTTGTTTCTTCACAACATCTCTGATTAAAATTTCACACATTGCAACGATGTGCGCCGGAGCCACAAGCTGTGAAATGTCCCTCTGCAGTCAATGAGCCTGAATTCTTATTCTTCAGAGATTCCTCAAGCATGAAAAAGATGACTTGCGATCCGCGACAGTCAAATCAAAGCTCTTAAGTGGCAGAGGAAAAGCTTTATTTACATGCCGATGGTAATATATCTCGGCTACGTGTTCATTAAAATATTGTGCAAATGAGGGAACAACAAAGCAATAACTTCTCTCCTTATACATGGGTTCAAATTTCATATTTGGGGAGTTTAATTAAGCAATAGATTATGTTTTGAAGGGAGTGTTGGGCCTAATGAATCCCGCGAGGCGACCGATAAACACTGCAATAGTATCAAAGCATTCGTCTCTTTAATGGATGGGAAAATTATGGATGTAAATGGACTTGAGCGTTTCTTTCCCGTGCTCGTGGGAATCTTTACCAGATAAAGATGACACTTACGTAACCTGCATTATACACGTTTTACTTATTTATTTATTCGGGGATTATTTTTAATACGCCGATGCTATTTTAGGTCGCTAATGACATTTTCAAGGACAAACACCACCAAAGTTGTGCAGCTCATCACGCTGCAAAAAATCTCCACGGGAAATGTAAAGATAAGGAAAGAAAGACCGGAGGGACTGTTTTATTCCCCACCTCTTTTGACACGTTGAGCTATTCCCATCACTAGAGGCCTAGTGGCAGATCGAGGGATGACAGTATAAGACTATTAGCTTATTTTAGCAAAAGTAATGATAGAAAAATGCTAATAGAGCAAAACAGGTTTCCCATCCTTCAGCATTCCCATCCTTCACCTTTGCTCCAAATACCTTTTTTCATTATTTATTTGTTCATTTATTCATTCAGTTCAGATACTTTTAAGAGTTTTATGAGTAACTCAAACTTTTTATAGACTATAACCTTAAATAGCAGTTTTAGTCTTTCAGAATCACTCAGATTTGGCTTTCGTTTTCTAAACAAAAACAAAGATGGTACATGAGTGATTTTATTTACATATACAATGTACTGCATTTTCCATGATAGTACCTCTTGTCACCATGCAAATCATAAAAACAAATAAAAACCAAAATTATTTTATTTTAAATAAAAAACACTAATATCCTAATTCTAATATGCAATCTGTTTTTGTATTATGTTTGTATTATTTCATCTACAGGGGTTGGACAATGAAACTAAAACACCTGTCATTTTAGTGTGGGAGGTTTCATGGCTAAATTGGAGCAGCCTGGTGGTCAATCTTCATTAATTGCACATTGCACCAGTAAAAGCAGAGTGTGAAGGTTTAATTAGCAGGGTAAGAGCACAATTTTGCTCAAAATATTGCAATGCACACAACATTATGGGCAAATTGACAAATTGTTGGTGCACGTCTTGCTGGCGCATCTGTGACCAAGACAGCAAGTCTTTGTGATGTATCAAGAGCCACGGTATTCAGGGTAATGTCAGCTTACCACCAAGAAGGAGGAACCACTTCCAAGAGGATTAACTGTGGACGCAAGAGGAAGCTGTCTGAAAGGGATGTTCGGGTGCTAACCCGGATTGTATCCAAAAAACAAGAACCACAGCTGCCCAAATCACGGCAGAATTCAATTTGCACCTCAACTCTCCTGTATCCACCAGAACTGTCGTTGGAACAATAAATCATTGTGGTCTAAAACCAGGTGTTTCAGTTTCACTGTCCAACCCCTGTATGTATGTTTATTTAAAAACAAAAAGGAAAAACAAGTAAGCCATTTCAATGGCTTCTTATTGTCTTGTTTCCACTGTTGCTTAATGTTGCTTCTAGCCAACATGCATGTTTAAGCAGCATTTTCTTTTAATGATATATATGATACAGATATTTGTTAAATTATTGTAGCATGTTCTTTAATACTTACAGATGTTGGGAGTTAATTTGAGAAATTGTGAAATATTGCTTTGCACCTAAGCTAAATTGTGCCAGAAAGACATTTAAAATCACTGAAGAGACTTAGATACAAAGTACATACATTTTATTAGTTTATTTAAACTCATGCTTGTGTAAAATGATGAAATGGATTTGTTACCCTGAGGCAACATCATGAAATGGAGGTTTAAGCTGTTGTAGAAATAGCGCAGAAATAAACCATATGCAACATCTCTCCGGTGTTGTGGTCTACATGCACTGAGCAAATAATGACACTGCGGCTCCACAAATGAGCGTGCTTCATTAAGGGTGTTTGGAGTAAAAGCTGGCGCGGTTTTATACAGATGCTGAAAACTTCATCCAGGCGTGAGCCGCAGCACCGTGACTAATATTTTCTCGGCTCTGCACCTTTACCAAACAGAACAATAAGGTCCACACCTCAGTTTGAATCCATCCTGCAATTTCTGAAACAGTGGAGTCAGTGAACCCTGCAGCACAGTGTGATGGAAGTGTGCAGTACGTGCCTCACATCCAGCCCTCTCTGATGCGAACGTTGTTTATCTCTGTAATGTCCAGTTGATTGTGAATCTCCCCGAGCCTCCGCAGCACCTGCTGTGCTCAGCAGAGTGAAGAAGCTAGGGCCAGTTGAGTGGTGGTCAGTAGCTGTCAATCACCGTGTGCATCTGCAGCTCCGGGTTAGACCGCTGGCTCTCCCCGCTCTGCTTGGGCCGGATATGATATGGTTGAAGCGCTTCTAATGGATTCAGTTGAGGAGTTTTTGATTTTGATACCTTCTGATATTGCTCTCGATCAAATGCATGCTTGACAAATTATATAAAAATAAGTGTAGCTTTTCCGCTTGTTTTTGACAATCATGTTTGATTTGTTCCTTAGGTAGTCATACACGTTTTCATATTTCTCCTTGTTCTCATCATGAGAGATAAGCTTTTTTTTTCTGGACTGGGTCTGGAGAGTCGGTTCTAATTGTGCATTTCTGAGGTGTTCATGCTGCTGGGTAGACAGTCTGAAATGTGCTGTTTGTACACAGGGTTCATAAACAGGAGAGAGAGAGAGAAAGAGAGAGAGAACGAAAGAAAAAGAGAGAGAGAGAGAGATCCTGGAGAAGTGAACCGAGGCAATCTATTCTCTACCTGCTGTGGCCCTACACCCAGCAAACTCTCAGCTGGTGAAAAAACACACATACACACACACACACACACACACTCGCACACAAATGGACAGACAGGCACACTCACACACATACATAGACATAACTTCAACATATGATCATGTTTTTCTCTCTCTGTCTCTCTCTCTCACAACACACACACACACATAAACACCAACAATACACACACACACACACTGTCCACAAACACATTGATTACCTCATCTGTACAGAGATGGAAAGCCACTGGCTGCTATTTACTTGAACGGAGGTAAACAGAGCTGCTGACAGTAGACTTGTCCTGTGTGTTTCGTTTGTGTGCTGCCCTGTCTGCCGCCGTTCCCTGACCCCTGCCTTCATCTAATTTCCACCATCACATTCAGATCAGACGGCCAGCGGTCAGCCTCATTAGAGCCAATGTTTTAAATCACCTCTCGTGTGGCTGTGCAGCGGCCCGCGCCCGCTCTCTCCTGAATCATCAGCATTTAGATTTGGCTCTGGTGATTGCAGCTGCTGGTGGTAATACATTAAGGGACTGAGACGGCCGGCCGCGCCGGGATGAAAGCACCTTTCCCCATTTGCGCTAAGTTTCGCTGCACATTCTTAGGCATGTCGCCCCCTAATTAGGGCAATGGTTTTGGCTGTTGTCATATTCAGCCGGGGCCATTGAGCCTGTGTTGTACAGGGAGTTTTTATAGAATAGCGAGTATATTGTATGTATATATATATATATACGAAGAGAGAGAGAGAGAGAGAGAGAGAGAGAGAGAGAGACAGAAAAAATATAGACAGAGAGAAATGTTAAATGATGTCATGGAACTGGGGAATTTAAAGAACCGATTCTTCTTTGGTTTGAGGCGGAAAAAGAGCAGAGCTCATTTTAAGCCTTCAAGGCGCTGGAACCAAGAGGGAACTGCTCTCGGCCTGGGCTTCAGACGACAAATGCAGACATTCAATTTGAGATGATCGACTCAACATACTAAATGAGATATTATGAAAATAGTCATCCAGCCAGTGAAATGGCGTCATTAAAGCTACAGAAGAAAGATTAGATCCTTGAATTCTAAGAAGAGTCTCTTGTGCAAGTGGATGTGCTGTTATGGCCTTTCAGCGTGCAAAGTTTTAAGGTTTAAAATAGTAGCTACTTTTTTAAATGTTACTATTGGACAAAATTATATATCTATATATTTTTGTATTTTTTTAGATTTGGAAATAAGGTGAATCTTGCACTTGTTCTTTACATTGTGCCGAAATTTAATGATGAATTTACCAATAGACCAATTGATTTTTTTATCTTTGTTTGGCTTACACTGATGATATAATCCATGGTTCCTCTAGAATTTTCAGACCACTGTTCTGCTCGCATGAGTAAATTAAATAAGGCAGCCAGGGCCAGTTTACTACATTTTTAAGACATGAAAAGACAAGACAAGACAACCATATATACCTTACTTTTACTGGGCACAGATGGAATTTGGCCTCTGCTTTAAACCCATCTGTGCAAGTGATGCCAAGAGCAGTGGGCAGCCATTTCTGCTGCACTAGGATTAAGGGTATTAAACCAAATCAGGTATCAAACCCAAAACCTTGCCGTCAACGTAACTGCTTAGTCACCACTGCCCTAATCACCAGTCTTCACAAATTATATTAGAACAATGCAGATTTAGCCGAGTTTGAGCATCCCTTTAGCATTCAGCATCACTTATCTAGCTTAGCATCAGGTTTTTCAGTTTACTCCTTATTTACAAACATTTTGTTTAACAGGTGAAATCTACAAGCTTTACAGAGCTAGGATAGTAACATTAGGTGGTGTAACTTGTCCATAGTTTTTGTTTACTTAGTAAATAACTGTCTACATTTCTCTTTGCAAATATAGTATTGTAAAAATAATGGCTAATTGAAGGATCTGAACAGTTCATTTTTTTATGTTATTTGAATGTGACAATCATGGCCGAAATTATGTTTCTATATAAATACTGCAATTAAACAGGTTTATTACTTTTGTGTGTATTGGAACACCACAAAAAAGCAGAGGGGGGGGGGGGGGGAACTAATTTGACATAATCCATAACTCCAAAAATGGGCCGGACAACATTATTGGCATAATTTTTGTGTGAATAACTTTGTTTTAAGCATGAGATACACATTTAACCAGTGGCAAGTAACAGGTGTGGGCAATATATAAATCAGACCTGAAACCAGATACGAAAGGCAAGAAGTTGTATCAGTCTTTGCATTGTGTGTCTAGGCGTGGAGTACAAAAAGAACAGTCTGAGGATTTGAGAACCAGAATTGTGGAAAAATATCAACAATCTCAAGGTTAAAAATCCACTTCTGGCACTGAGTGCATTGACTATATGAAAGGCATCATAAAATCTGAAGACTGCCCAAGGATTTTGAGTCGCAATGTAGGGCCCAGTATCAGAAAGTTGGATTTGGGTCATGGGTCTTCCAGCAAGACAATGACCCCAAACATACTTCATAAAGCCCCCAGAGATGGATGGAAACAAAGCACTGGAGAGTTCTGACAGCAATTGGACAGCAATGAATCCAAATCTAAATTAGATTGAACACCTGTGGAGATATATTAAAATGGCTGATGGGAGAAGGCACCCTTCAAATATGACAGACCTGGAGAGGTTTGCAAAAGAAGAGTGGTCCAGACTTTCAGTTGAGAGGCATAAGCAGCTTGTTGATGGTTATAACAATTGATTTCAGTTATTTTTTCCAAAGGATGAGCAACCGAATATTAAGTTGAGGGTACCAACATGTTTTCTGGCCTACTTTTAGAGTTTTGCATGAAATAAAATACACAGTATTGTTTCAATATGCTCAAAGTAAATAAATGTGTCTATAACAAAACGTGTTACTGCAATGATTTTCTGTGAGAAATACTTTCGAATTTAGGTTTCCAACACTTTCAGCCACGACTGTATTTGTGCCTGAAAAAAACAAAAGGGCACTTTTACAGGAGAAGGTAAAACCTCATCTTATCTTTCAATGAAACATTTTTTTTCAAAGTCATAAGGATATTTCTTGATCCATTCAACATGTATTTGAAGAACAGTTTTCAAACATTTTTTGTGAGATCTATATATATATATATACAGGAGGTGCTCTGAACACAGTGCAGTAGTAAATATTATAAATATCATAACAAGCCGTTTCTGTTATTGGCATTTCTGTAGTTTTCTGACAAGCATATCAAGATATACTAAAAGCAGGTTAGTATATGGTGGATATGAAAGGCTACATGGGAAGATCTGGATGCTAGTCTGAATCGGTCAGTCTCAGTATCAGCAGCTTGGGAGAAAGAGAGAGATCATGTCTTTGTCCAGATGAGCTCCAGTTGCTGCCCCCCTTCCACCACCCTCTCTCTCAGGGTCTCACGGCTGGGAGGGCCTCAGAGCCTCATGGGGGTGCATAGGGGGGGATTATGGAGAGTAGGCTTCCCCCAGCTTGCTGCCTCGGGCCTGGCCGGTGCCTGCTACCTCTGCCAGCAGCCCGTGGAGTAACCCACCAAGCAGCCAGAGAGCAAAGAGGCACTGGGGACTCCTCTAATTGTCCATGCTCTCGGCAGCTCTTGAGCATCGCAGCATGAAACGCGGACCCCCCTCCATCCCCCACAGTCCTCCTCCTCCGCTCTTAGTCCCACAGCAGGCCTGCTCTTCCTCTCCTCCTTCCCTCACTCTTTCGCTCCTTTCCCACCCCCCACCCCCCCCCTCTTTAAGAGATAGGCCGCTTGGTTTGAGGTTCTTAGGGACCAGAGCCCGCAAGTCCACCTGGAGATAGTGGAGAAGAGCCCAGAAATACTGCAATCAATATGGCAATGTGCCAGTGCCATCTCAGAATAACAAGGTCAGACCCTCTCCATGTTACTGCTGCTGCTGCTCACTGTACCGCCCATAGGAGAGCATTTCCATACCTCGCTTTCTTTTCTGTTTCTCCTCTTTTTTTTCAGTTTTCCACTAAAATTCCAATCCATTGTTCCGAATTAATGGAGAAACAGAAATGAAAACATGTGAAAACCGGTATGAAAGTATCGTAAGTTTGGCATTTTAAAAACAAGGCATTTGGAAGTTCTTGTTTACTCTCCATTCATGTTTTATTCATTATAAAACACTTATTTCACTCTATATTGAACTTTCAGTGCTCCCTGATTGTTCACACTTGAAGTAAATTAGGCTCCTTCAACTTTTACTTAGCCCCGTCTAATCTTCCTCACTCTCATAATTACACACATTGAAAACAATGATAACATACTAATATTTAGACGGAAATATAAAGTACCTGCAAGTTGTGAGGTGTTAACTTGTGAGATTGAGCACTTGCCGACATGCTTACTATAAAGCAGTGTGAATTATAAGTGTGAGTGAGGCTTGATAGAGGGAGCCAAATGGATCGGACATTCCAAGTTTTGCAGGCATTTTACATTCCTCGATACGGAAATACATCGCCAAACTTTGTATACCAAACTAGTTCACGTGACAAAATGGACTTTGGGTGTAGTAAAACATGATAAAGATACTAACCTTTGTTGAATAGCCCACCTCCGCTCTCCCGCAGCTTTCCGAGATCCATTAATTTTGTGCTTTTTGTCCAGCACTCTTTACAACGGGCGCTTCAGGGCATATTTTGCCCCTGATAAATCACTTTTTATTATCCAGGCTCAAAGTAGCTCCACACCTCATTGGTAGAATTCGGAGAGCTCTGGCATTTAAAACAAGGCTCTAATACTTTTAAAAGTGCATAAGAAGTTTATTAAAAACCTCTGTTTACAACCTGTAGCCTTAGCTTTAGCTCTGGGCGCTGCCATCACTGTACTGATCATGATATAGACATATATACATAGACACTGCATAACCCGCCTCCTGACGTAGCAGCCGTCCGCTACAACCATGCGCCCCAAGTACATTTATTTACCCTGAGTAAAGTGTTTAGTACTGATGTAGTAATGATTCAGGACACTGTCACAAATTATTTTGTTTTTGTTTAAATGCAACTAATGTGCTAAAGCTCACAAGGAGGCAATAATCCAACATCTCCTGATACTAAAATGCAATCTGTTTATGTAAGAGTGGAGTATAATTAATAAAATGGTCAGATATTATCTGGCTTTTGTAGAAAAGGCGTTCAGAAAATGTTTCTTCTGTATAAGTGACGTGTTTGATTTAATTATGGTGATAGTTCTGATGATAAAGATGATGCTACCATGATATATTGTTCAGCCCTAGACAAGAGGGAGCTACCTTATTTTTCGCACTATAAGGCGCATTTAAAATTCTTTCATTTTCCAAAAAATCATCAGTAAGGAGCAGGAAAACCTCTCCACTGAAGAACAGCATTACACAGGAGTTTCAGTGAAGTTTCTCCAGCACTGAAGCTGGAGCAGTATTAGCATTAGTCGCTAAACACATTGCTAGCTCTTTACAGTATATTGTATATAGTGTATCGAACTATAGTCTGCATATTTACTGTGTTAAAAGAAGCTGTGTGGGATGAACCACTAGCTGATAGCATCCAGGTTTACTGGAACACTCAGGGTTCCACAGTGTAGTGATGTTAGCGCTGAGTGCTGCTAACCACAGCTGGAGCTGCTGTTAACTGCGCTAAAATACTGGAAATCTAAGCTCACTGTAAATATACTGCAAATTGCACTTTATTCACCCAAAAAAAAGAGCTTTCAGGAGAGAAATCTGTGTAGATTAACATCCAGTGCTAATTTATTTTAGGGAAACATGGCGACACCCTGTTTCTTACTATTGCCGTTTAAAATGCACCTTATAATCTGCTGCACCTTATGTAAAAAAATAGATGTCCATTGATAGTGCGCCTTATAATCCGGTGTGCCTTATAGTCTGTAAATTACAGTTAATGGATGGACCCTAGATGGAGCATGTCTAGTGAGAGATTTGTGCTGTTGGTATTGTGTGTTGTGTTGGGTGTAGGCCCATGGATGCCATGGCCTTCCATTATAATGCGTCTGAAAGGCTCCCTGTTTACCTTAAGAGTTCATCCTCAACCCGGAGACTGCTGTGAAACAGTGCCTTGAGAAATATCCCAAATATCACTGCGTTTCTACACGCCAGTCCCCATACACAAACACAAACAGGCTGGGGCTGGCTCGTGTGCTGACACGGCGCTCTATTGTGGCTCTGCTCAGTAGAAATTGTGTGCACTGATCTGAGACTGTTCCATGAATAGTCAGTACATCAGCAGGAGCACATACTATTGTTTCCCAGCACTGCTTACCCCCCTTAGTGTTTTATTTATTATATCACCAATCATACTCAGCAACATGGAGCTGGGAGGGTCAGTGTGCTGTGGCCATATCAGTGTGTGTGTGTGAGAGTGTGTGTTTGTTTGTTTGTGAGTATGAAGGTGATTGGGTGTGTGTGAGAGTGGGAGTATGAGTGTTTGATCACTGGTGCACGTTAATTTGGAGCAGTTCAGAAGCAGCTTGAGAATGAAGAGCTGTGAGGTGTGATTGTCTTGGAAGCACGCATGAATCACTGAGAGGGAAACTAGAAAGTTTCTCCTGCTTGTGCAAATATATTGGACTAAATTATGTTTAATTTACACTCATAAAAAAACGAAGCAGTTATTGAAATGCAATAAAACCCTACAGGTGTGAACATAATGATGATATTACAGATAGGACTGGTCTAATCCAATATTGGTACTGGTTCCGATATTGACGTAATAAATGTACTGGATATCAGATGGACACAGCCAATCCAGATTACAGTCCACATCTCGCAATAAACGAGCGATAAATGAAACCTCAACAGCTACATCCATGTAGTGAGCAAATAGCATTAGTTGTTGCTTTGAGAACAATGCAGTTTGTTTAAAGCTATTTTAGTGCAGAAACAGGAAAGAGCTTAAATAATTGTAATATGAGTAATTTGCTTAATTTTAATTGTATTCAGTAACCAGCCATGTATTTTATATAGAGTCCAGGTCATCTTTATCTGTCATAAATAAGTATATTGTTTTGCTTTTTTCATGTGATGCGCTGTGTAATCTGTTTCAGCCTCATGATGTAACCTTATGCACAATATCAGCAATAATTGTAATAATAAAAAAATATTATGGTGTTTAGTTAAATAAGTAAAAACCCGTTCTGTCTTGGAATGTGTATCTGTGTTGGTAGTTGCATAATGGAATTGGATTAAAAATGGATGAAAAAATGTGGATCAGCCAAACACTAGATGATATATGTAAAAGATTGCAATATTTCAGGTTTGAACCCCCGCTCATGCAGCTTTGCCATCAAGCTGCCGGCACCCAGAGGGAGCAAAATTGGCCCTGCTCCCTCCAGGTGGGTAGATGGCGCTCTCTCCCCACATCACTCCTAAGGTGTTGTCTGCAGCACAGGGCGTCTGTGGGCGCTGCGCTTTCCTCCAAGCGCGCTGGCTGCTCGGCAATGAAGCGGTGGCTGACTTCACATGTATCGGAGGAAGCATGTGTTAGTCTTCACCCTCCTGGTGTGTTGGGGCATTACTAGTGATGGGGGGGAGTCCTAATGAGTGGGTTGGGTATTTGGCCGTGTAAATTGGGGAGAAAAAAAAAGAAATAAATATAAAAAAAAAGATTGCAATATTTGACTGAGTGGGAAAGTTTCTTGGTGAAAACTGTACAATTGAATTCCTATAGCCTGGATACATTAACAATGTGGTGTGGCACAGTGGATAACATCACTACCTGCCAGTGAGCTACCACATCATGAGGAAGACAGCAGTTCAATTCCCGGTCTGGGTGACTGTGCTGCGCTTACACCAATATCAGTCATTTGGCAAGACTCCTAACCCTACATTTGTCCACCTCTTTAATAGGAATAACCTTTTAAGTGACTTTGGACAAAAGTGTCAGCTAAATGCTCTAAATATAAATGTAAATGTACAACAAATGTACAATGTATGGATGTTGTATTGAGGCCTGTAGATCCTCTACGTTAAGATGGCATCCCAGCTGGTCCCATAAGACATTCTTGAGAATCCCTTGTTGTGTCTGGGCCAGTTGAAAGGCCTGCTACCAAAGGACATGGGGCCACAGGGTGTCCTGCACATACTGATGAGCAGTTAGTGTCTTTCATATTACTACTAGGAGTGACTGACTTTTGTATTTAGTGGCTCTGAGGATTATCACACTACCAGTTGTGAAAGTATGTTGCTTCACTATGGATGCATTATAGAGGCATATCTAGGTGTCTTTTACAACGTATGAAAAATGAAGATGATCATACCAAAGAAATTGTGCCAAATTACTTTTAAATTGAAGATCTGTCTCCTGTAATTTAGTATTTTTGAGGATTTATTAAAGGTTTTGTTCATACAGAAACATTATGAAACGTATGTGTGTTTTATTAGGAGAACCGGTGAGACAGACCACAGTACAGTGAGGTCAGAATATTGAATGGTTACCACCTTGCCTTACTCAACTCACCTACTCATAAGTATATTTTTATTTCCCTTTATATCATTCTAGTCCATGTCTGGCATTAGGCATGGAGCCAACAGGTTCACCTAGGTTTATCTGCTCCATAGAGTCCTATGCCTAGGGCATTACTCCTCTACAGGAACAACATAGAGTATCCGAATGCATTTATTAAAAGGGTTCACAATCATTTGGACATATAATGCACAAATATGTACACTAGTATAGTTTATATTTTCAGTACAGATTAAAAAATATCTGTTTAAAATGTAATTTATTTTATTATTATTTACACAATTATTTACTTACCTAATTATTTTTTAACTGACTTTTTACTACTACTCCTTACATTTTCATCCAATTACCTAAGCTTACAATTTTGGAAATAGCTGTTTTACTACTATTTAATGTCAGCTTGTTTTGAATACAGCTTTTTATTATTTAAAAAAAAATCTAAATATATCCCTTCATCCAAACAGAGTGAATTTGATTGGTGCTGGAAAATAATTATAAACATAATTATAAACCTTTCTGGCACCCTATTGGTTTAAACACCATCCATCACAACTGCACATATAGTATCTATACTTCTACCTGAGTAATGAATTGGAATACATTGGACTAATTAAAGGTAATCTGATTACTTTACATTGAGTTATGGGTTAAGAGATGCACCCAAAATATTAATACATAAAATGCATTTCATGTGGTGAGTCTTATTAAACAAGTTTTCTAGTTTTAGTAAAGAAAATGAGGTATAACTTAAAAAAAAAATTAATATGACCTCTTCTCATTGACTTTCAGCATTCGCTTCAGATAAAAAATATGCTCTGTTAAAGCATGTAACCTCCTGAACAATGTACAAATTAAGTTTACTCTAGTTAGTCTTTGTGTGCATCATTAAAGTAAGATATCCCATACCAACAGTATTTTGTAGGATGTCAAAATAAATTATTGTATAAAAAGAAAGTAAAGTATTTGATGAAAACTCTCCAAAACACAGAAATCACAAGCTTAATACTATATTTCTAACTTTAATCACAGAATTTTAAGTGTATGTATAATATATCTATTAAGGGTGTAAGGTTATGTGTATTCTTTATGAACCGTCACGGTGCGGGGGTCACGGTTCGGTTCACGGAAACGCACGCAAAATACACGGTACAGGCAGTCTGTAAGAGGAACTAATGTTCACAGGAGTGTTGCACCCGTCGCTGCGCTGAAATTGCGCCCTGCCAAAGGAAATGAAAAGGCAGGGTTAGGCGCTCGTACTCTCTCTCTCTCTGTCTCTCTCTCTCTCTCTCTCTCTCTCTCTCTCTCTCTCTCTTTCTTTCTTTCTCTCACACGTGTGCTCTCTCTTTTTCTCTTTCTATTTCTCTCTCTCTTTCCCTCTGTTGCACGTGCCTGCACTCTCTCCCTTTCTCTCTCTCTCCGTAGTAATATGCTTAGGAATAAATATTTGTAGTTTAGGTAGTTAAAGTAATGCTGTTGTTTTTGTTCTTAATAAAGTACCACTATCTATACTGTGTTTCTTTGATGTAATACTGTGCATGTTATATTGTAACATGTACCATTACTTCTGGAGATCTGGAGATAAATTATTCAAGTTTTAACAATTCAGGTGTTTCTTTCTAATTTAAACAGACACTTCAGATGAAAGTTACCTTTCCAGATTCAGTTCTTACCGTAATGCCCAAGTGAATGCCATGTAAAGAACGTGATTATTGAGGATATTCAGGATATCTGACTGTTTCTAAAATGGGCATGGATATTTTTCTTCAAGTTTGAGCTCTCTGAAAGTGTGAGCGAGGATACAGTTCAAACAGAGGTCTCGTGGAGCTCGGGTGCTTTTTGCTGTCACCACTGATCCCCAGAGAGGCTCTCCCACACCGGAGGCCCTGAATAGCTGACACTAACCCAAATTAGACAGCCCATATCTTCTCATACCGCACTTATTGTCAGACTCTCTTTTTTGAAAGAGAACAGGAGCTAAAATACAAGAGGCTCCGATTGCTGGTCGTGCCAGGAGTAGGCCGGGACGAGGACAAGCAGACAATACCAACTAACTGCTGTGTGACAGGCTAATTATTGGCTTACTGTTGTAAAATTTTCTCTTCATAGGTCACTTGGACAGTGTAATTAAAAATGCATTACAGAATCTTTTTATTGAAGCAATTAAATCAAAAAAGCAAAAAGTAATTAAGCTTGGAGGTAATGATAGTGTTAGTCAACAGCATTTATTGCGGAGATGAGTGGTGTTTGCCTTGCCTCTTAATGCGTTCTGTGGCCGTATTTACAGGCGGCGGTTTGATGAATGTGTCACGCAAGCTTTCAGTAAGAGCCAATTATGTTGATAATGTCAAATTTTGAGCAAAATTAGTTCTACAGCCGTATTGTCATCCAGGAGGTAATTGTGAGCAGACTCCGAGCCCGATTCCCATCGCCAGTGTACTTCGCTACATTACGCCATTTAAAGATACTGTAGCACAATTTGTGCCACCCAGTTTATAATTACATTAAATTGCCCGTCTTATCAGCGCTTATGGAGCCGGGATTATCAGAGGCCGCGCAGTATGGGCTATGCCAAATTCCTCCCAGACTTTTGCCCACAGCCCGCACAAAGAACAGAAGAAGAGAGAAGATAATATTCTGAGGTTAAAAACCACAATTTCCTCTTTAAAGAGGGTCTCCAGTTAAAGGAGCCATCATATTAAAACAGCCGAGCTTTGTGAAGCGAAGCAGCCGGGCTCGGGCCTTTTTAGACATATTAAGATCCACTTGACTTTGAGTGCAGCTGATTTCTCATGCCAACGTATACACGGAGCTGACGCATCGTCCCCACACATCTCCCCTCCCCCCACCCCCCCACCCCCCTCCAACACCCCCAATTGTGTCAGGTAACTGCATTCAGATGATATGGTAATGGCTGGGGGGGTGGTGGTGGTGGTGGTGGTGATGGGGGGGGAGGTTTGCTTGCTGTCCTACTTAGCATATGGAACAACTGCAAAGCTAGACCTAATTAGAATTCCGCACACACGTTTATGAACAGCACAATAATAATTTAATTGTCACAAAAAAAGGTCTATTAGGGTCAAATTTGTAGCTTCAAGGAGGAGGTAATAACCCCAGCTAAGATGAATGTGGCAACAAAAGACTTGAGTAAACCAACCTATGCACCTTCTAATCTCGGTCCATCACAATGTCTAGTGTCAGAACGTTTCGGAATTAAAAGCACCGAATGAAATAGCCCAGCTATAACGATGCGGCTTCGCTGACCGTCCAATGGAGAGAAAAATGTCAGTGTGTTTGTGTCCTTGAGGGAAGCTCAGAGTGTGCGCTTGTAAGAGTAATATTCTGCAGACATAAAGTGGCCCGAGGCTGCTGTCCACTACACACAGAGAAATCCTGATCCCTGTGTTTACAATAAGCCTCATCAGTAATAGCGCTTTTATCCTACAGTCCACATTACACAATACCACAGGTGCTTAACGCTACATCGCTACAGGGGAGGAAAAACAGCAGCGAGACTTTTCTCTGCTCTGTAAATTCATGAGTATCAATTTTGGACCTACCGGCTAAGACGCGTTCATGTGATGTGAGGAGGCGTGCGATGCATTATACATTTCCCCGTGAAAACAGCTAAATTTCTTCAAAATTGCATAGAGTTTAAAATGTTATTATTACTTCTACTACTATTACTGTTACTGCTGCTGCTATTACTACTGATACTAAATAAGAAAAAAAAAGGTTTAGTCTGTGATGTTTATTTCAGAGATTGAAAAAAAAAGAGAACATTTTATGTGTAAGTAAAGCATACCACACAAACTCACTACTTGCAGATTCATAGAGAGAGACATTAGACATCTATCCATTTATCCAACATCTTATCTGATTCTTCTTGGTTGGTCAGGGTCAAAGAGGGTCTGGAGCCTATTCGCAATTATTGGGTGCAATGCAGAAATACCCCCGTGGACAGGGCACCAGTCCATGGCAGGGTGCAAATATATTGACAGACAAACCATAACCTTTTACCTACAGAGCATACTAGATAAACACAGCTGTTAAACTGAGAATTTATTCTAAGATAACAAAGTTTTGCATTTATTTAAAAATAAAAATAATCCTGTTAATGTATCACTGATAAGAGGACTGTGCAATGAATAGGCCCACTAATATGCTTTATCTGAATTTGTATTGTTCCAGGGCTCTTAGTACTTTAAACCATGCTGTGTAAAACAATTTTAGTGTCTTAATTGTGTAAAATATAATATATTATTATATAGTATATTCTAAAATCATTGTGGAATTGTGTTTTTTTTTTTTTTTTTTTGTCGTGTAGCACACATAACTGATCACAGGTCAGGCTTCTCTTGTACATTGTGAGCATTGTATGCATTTTTTTTTTACTACATTTGTTGTCTGTTGGAGGGTTCGCTTCCTTAAACCAGCACATAAGCTCATAAGTTAACACCAGCCCTCTGCTTTTCCTTTTGTTCCCACTCTTTTGTCTTGTCATTGAGATTGTGAACAGCAGAGGGCAGCTTAAATACATACATATGCACTTCCCGACATCATACACGCACTGAAAGCCTGGCCTTCTTTACTTGTCCAAGTTGGCCCACAGCTAGAGATGCCCCTGCTGAAAAGCCTAGCAGCAACATGCGAGCAGCGTGATTGACATTAACAGCCCAGCGACGGAGCAAGAAGTCAACTATAAGGGACACTCTGGAACTGGGGGGTTTCAACAGCCCCTTTTCTCTGCTTTTTCATCTGGGGTTTTGGGCTCTGTGTGTCTGCTGTAAACCCCCACCATGACATCCCACCGCAGACCAAGCGCATGTCTAGCTTTAAGTGTTTATGTTGTGTCTGAGTTTTAGGTTGTGTCTCAAATGCTAGCTTAGTTTCACATAGTGAACTACCAGCTAGGGAATGAAAGAAAGTGGCGTGATCAGAGTAGAAAAATGACGGGATTTAAAGGAGCACTGGGACAATTAAACTTGTGAAAACTAATATAAAATAATATAAACATATTTTTGTTCTAATTGTGCACATACGGCTTTTTTTTAACTAAATAGGGGCTGAGTTAGATTTAATCACTTGATCAGATTGTCAAATGGGACCTCAGCACTTTCATACATCCTATGATATGTTAAAAGTTGTAGCAGGCATTACCACCAACAGTGGACAGTGCAGTTGGTGGCTGTGATAATGACTGTTGGTGTCTGGTTAGAATCTATAACAAAAGACAAGTAATGTTATGGGACATAGAGGTTATAATTCCTCTCCCATGACTTTTGGCATGGCTGTGTATTTTTGCAGTGCAAAGCGCCCACATTTAGAATTTTGAATTTAAATATGATATATAATTTAACTATCATGGATAACTATATATACAAATGTGGGGGTAATGGATTTGTAAAGCATTATGGGATTCATATTTGAACTTCTTTGAAGTTTTGCCCTTCATTAACAAGTGCACTAAGATGTTAATTGATGATGCTACATGTAAAACGATTTGTAAAATGATGTGGTTGACTGATATTTTTAAGCTTATATATTTTGTGTTGTTCTAAGTGACTGGCAAGCAGTTACATTGACAACATTCCACATCATTTTTTTGTAATATACATGTAAAATACTAGTAATAATTGTAATAAAATAATCAATTATTGCAAAGTTTAATGCAATTGTAGCTTTAAAAAAAATTGTAATTGTTATAAAAAAGGCAGCTTTACAGGAAGTCAATGAAAAATGTACTAAAGTCATCATTTTAGAACATTTGAATTGGTTGATTTATCAAGAATATTTGACACAATGGAAAGAACAACTGCCAGCTTCACTTTATTTTAAATATTAATAAATCAGCTAAACATATTTTTTTGGTGTTAAAAAAACAACAACCTAGCACTCATAAGTTAAATCAGATTTCAGTTTTGCGTTTTCACATTTATGTCTACAGGCTACATTTAGAAAATTACATGTATATGAAAATTAGAAAATTACATGTTTGAATAATACTAATACTAATAATACTACTTATAATTATAATATGAAAAATATTCCATTTTAAGCTGGTGTCCATTGACATGATGAACACATGTTTTGGCCAGAATAAAATGAATAAAAATGAAAAAAAATAAAATAAAAAAAATAAAATAAAAATAAACAACAAATTAGGCCTACATGTGGCCTGGCAACATGTAGGCCTAATTTGTTTTTTTTGTTTTTTGTATTTATTTATTTATTTTTTTTATTCATTGCTTTGATTTGCACAGCAGTATGGGATATCTCACGGCTTCTCACATTGTTTTAATGTGTATTGCGATGTACACACAGTGGGCATTATGGGGGGTATTATGGGATGTGTGTTGCACGAGTGCAGTCCCTACACTGGCACGTGCTGAAGGGGCTGAGTAGTTTGCTGTATTAGTTTTTGGGGGGCACTCTGTACGCCCCCTGCTCAGCGTGCCGTGCAGGCTCGTCCTCCAGCCGGTGCGGTTGCGCGCGTCTCCTCTTCTCTCGGCTGAAGATGAATCTGGCGGCGCGGGGCTGCGCGCTCCATCAGTGTCACGCGCCCGGCGGTGGTCCTCCTCTCCCCCCACAAACAGGGTACCAACCGCTGCCCGGAATTATCCTTCAGCAGCAGCAGCCCTGCTTTAAATAAACAGCGCGCGCTGTGGTCTCCCATCCATCTTAAAGAATGAGCGCCACTTGCTCAGCGCGTGCAGAAGCGAGCGCGCGCAGGAAACGCATGAGCAGAAATGTATACATCTTAATAAAGAACCAACAACTCCGAGCTGAATAGTTTATAATCAGATTAACCACCGTGTCAGATCCTTTATTTAATCAAGCTGAACATTAATGGTGTGTTTAATATATGAGTAAAGTGTTATATACACACACTCAAAACACACTGTTTATCACTTACTGCACAATCTGGCTTTATTAGCTTAAACTGAATAGAGTAGGGATGTACCAAAATTAACATTTTTGGCCAAAACCAAACAAAATAAAACATTTGGCTGAAAGCTCAATATGCCAATATGATTTTTTTTATTTTGCTATTTTTTCCATGGAAAAAAAAACACCTTTAATATTTTTTGTTTTGCTTTTAATAGAAAAAAAAGCGATTACACTAAACACCTTAACATTCAAACAGACATATCAACAATAAAAAAAAGTGCAATAACGTGTTTTTTACCACATACATTTTGCAACAGTGGCTCGAAGCTGCAAAAGGAGTGCCACCTCTGCTTTGGAACTTTTTTTAAAATCTTTTTAAAACTACAGAAGGTTTTAGTTTTAGAAGAGAAGAGAGAGAACAGTAGATTAAACAAGTTCTTGTTAAGCTACATAAGCTGTAGAACTGAAAATAACATTCGCAATGCAGCGAATAAGCCTGTCACACAGTTCACAGCTCAACCAGTGTTACTATCCTAGTCCTGTACAGCTCGTTCATTTCAACTGGAAAACAGGCTCTTTGTAATGAGGTACTGTAGTAAACGCTGCTGTGGGCTGTTGGTTGAGAGGGTGGAGGGTGGGCCTGCCACTGCTGCTAAAAAAATCCTAGAGGAAATACGATAAAAGGATTTAAAATGTGAAACTGTAAGGCATTTAAATGATTTTTATTTTTTTTTATAAAAAGAAAAACAGATTTGGCTATGTTAATGGATAAAACACTTTTATTAGATAACAAATATTGTGAGTATGAGTGTGTGTATGCGTGTGTGTGCACGTGACTGTGTGTGTGTGTTTGGCCACGGAGGCGTGGGGCTCATTTGCAGGGATGACAATGGACGTTTTAACTTTTGCACAGGCCTGCTATTACCCAAAAGAGTATTTTTGTTTCATTTGACTGCGTAACGTTTGCTGATATTAAAGTGTTAATAGCAGCACAATTGATTGGTTAGCTCCACCAGTCATTAGCGAAGGGGGTGGTGGAGAACGTGGCAGTAAAATTATAGTGTTCTCCCGGTCCGGCAGCGCTAGCCGTGGGCTCGCCTGCTCTGTGGGAGGGGCTAGCGGGGCCAGACTGCCACATCTGACAGCAGCTTGAAAAACCACAGGAGGGAACCCTGTTAATTAGACATTTATGAACATAACACTTAACGCTCAATTCAGTCAGAAGATCCATTTCTAGATATCTTAATTTGCTAAAGGTAGTAAAATGTGCCTTCCCTCTAATTAAGGTGAGCCTAGCTACATGGCGGCTGCATGTTAGACCACTACTGATGGTTGTGTAGACACGCAGGGATTCAGTTTACTGTAAATTAAAGTGGATTAATAAGAAATTAATTTAATATTTTTGAAAAGTGGCGCTCTCTGTATGTGGTGGTGTATGCTCTTATTATATTACTGCATTCAATTTAATAATTAAGTGGAAAATAAAGGTGCATAAAAGTCCACGCATTATAAGTTTAAATCTTATTTTTTTTTAGATGCTTCTTAGGCAACAAAAGTAGTTGCGAAATTTCCAAACTTTGCAAATTCTTTGTGTCCTTTTTTTCCGTCAACAATCTCATTACTTACGGTTGGTCTGGGGTGCTGTGTTAATTGCCTGTTCGCGGGATAGTACATAAAATAATGAACGTCCCGCTTGAGAGAAGCTGGTCAGGATGCCCTTAGCCGGCTGCATAACGTGATCTCCACAGCCCAACTCTCACTCAATTTAGCGAAGCGCCTTCGCCGCACGTTTTGTTTAATGGTGGGAGATAATGCGGCACGAGCTCCGTGATATTAACGTAAATGAAAAGAGCATGGATTCACGGCACATAGAAATTAAGCAGCAATATGAAAGCTATAAATCACCTTAAAAGGAACCCACCTGGAATAGCTCCTGATTAGGAGTTAAATAAAATGACCCAGAATTCTAGACCTTTAGTCAAGCTCATGTGAAAAGCAGGCGCCAAGATCCTCTCTTTTTTTTTTCTTCTTCTTCGCTCTCCCATCACGGCTAAGAACACTCTCCAGCCCAAATACGCACTTATTAAGTTCCCCAAGTTCAATCTGAAATGAGTTTGTAATTAACAAGTAAAGCCAAAGCTTTAAAATGTCAAACGCATTGTATTTCTAGATCTCGGAATTTTTCTGAGGGGAGGACGGAATGGCGTGTGTTTCACAGCCGTCCTGATAAGAAGCTTACACCGAGAGAATCTCGACATAGATCATTCCTGCTAACGACTTTGGTGGCCAGTAGTTAAATTGGTTTCACCCTCCTATTTGGGGCCTATTGGAGCGATAGCTTTGAATGGTAAGCAGTTTAGCTCATCTGAAAAGAGGAGGTTGATGCAAATGAACTCAATTTCTGCCTGTTTTGTTTAATGTCGAACATTACGTGTTCTCTTCAATCTTTCCTAAGTGCACTTTAGTCGTTATACACCGGCGCAGATTATCAAAGCTTAGGCTCTCCTATCTTCCCGTATATTTCGTCTTAAAAAACCTCAAGCCCTCGCTGCGTACCAAGGACACTGGAACATAGTATCTGATCATTCCATGCATTCATTACATTAATGAATCTAATATGAATAAGTGTCCCCCCATCAAGCTTGGCTCATTAGCATACTCATTAATATTAATATCGATGCAGATTTGTTTTGTGATGAAAAAAAATGGCAACAAAAAAAAAAAAACAAGCTCAGGCGTACAATTATGCGCAGACGTGTAGTAGACGTATGAAAGGAAATTTAGTGTAATTCAAACTAGGCGTTATTTAAGCTGTGCATCATTTGTGGCATGTGTCACATGTCTGAGGGAGCAGCATCCCGCAGGAAAAAAAAGGCTGAGAGAAATAATAATAATAAAAAAAAACAACAGCATTAATAATGCCTCAGAAAGAATATGACTGGTATGCAGATGAGGCGGGTGAATGTTAAGGAGCAGCCACACGTCTGAGACGGAACTGGAGGGATGGTTCGAGCCCTCTGACTCATCAGCTGGAGCCATCACAAAAAACAGCACCTCTGTTGCACAGATGCACACACACACACACACACACACATGCTCGCTTTTCTTTGTGAATAATCAGAGATGCCAGACATAGTTTAGTTAAAATTCAGCAAACATTCAAATATATATTTCTTTCTCATTCCGCTGGTGACTCACTGCCCCTCACCGCTGCCTTTACTTTACCTTGCAAAAGAGAAGAAGTTAAATCCTCGTTTGTAATTCTTTATTTTTTGTTATTGTGTGGGTTGCTTGAGTAGGGGTGCAGGTGGGCGCATGCATACGATATGTACGTAGGTGCACGCATGCTCACATTGCTCTGCATGTGTATGTATGTCTCTTTGAATGTGTGTGTTGGATTGTGTGTGTGTGTGTCTGTGTATTTTGCCCCAGGTCTGCTTAAGCTTGCAGCTGTCAGGTGAAATTTAAAGGGTCCTTCTCGGTTCTCATTCTTTAGCTTAGCTTTTCCCAGAGAGACATCTGAAATCACTTACAGAGACAAACTGTTTGGTCAAAGCGAGCCCACAAAGCCTCGCAGCAGCTGCGTTTTCAGCCAGTCAGTCAATTCATTGCAACCAGCTGGGCCAGAGGAATGAAATCTTTGCAAACACAATGTTAAGCAGTGGCTTAGTGGTAATACAGTAATATAAAATCCACTTCTCAAGACCCAAAGGTTCGAGATGAATAGAGAGACTTCAGGCTCAGCCTGGAAGGTATTTATCCCAGTTCCATTGGTTCTTTGCATTGTTTTCTCTGTGTACTGTGTACAAACCCCAAAAATATTGTTATATTATAATGAAGTTCTTTAATATAGAGCGACACAGTCGACATGCTTATTTAGTGTATTTAGTGTAGTTTATCTACACTGACAAAACATGCCAAAGAGCATGGGATAGCGATATTATGTAAATTGGATGTTTTGAGGTGTTAACTTGTAAGTGAGGTTATACACTGACCAGTGTGCTCATGGCAAGTTAACTATCGGTTAATTATCGGTGTTTAGCGAGGCCTGAGTACATCACAGAAATCATTACCACCCCATTAGTGTATAGTGCAGTGAGTGGTAATGCAAGAAATGTTTTCTTAAGACTTATTGGGATCTATATTGCACAGGTCAATTTCAGATTGTGTAGCTGGATTTAGGGCGTCTGTGTGTCTTTGGTAACGTGAGGGCACAAAAAATAAGCTCAAAACATGCAAAAAAGGCACAAACTAATTCTCTTAATTAATCATGGGTTTTGTTCGGAATGTGAAATAAAACAATCAGTGTGTCACTTGCCATTACCTTAAAGAGGCAGGTGCGCTCTGAGGATACTAACCTGCTCATTTAAGGGAACAGCAATGTTATTTTATTCTTTATTCTGTCCATTGTTAAAAGTTGAGTTGTTGAGTTAAAAGTCAGGTTTGTGCTCAGCAGTGCATCTGTGTTTGTGTTTAAAGCAGTTTAACGCAGGGCGCATCTATAGGAATGGATAATAAAATCATGTCGGAAATGTACCTGAAACCACCTCACTTCCAGACCACCATGACCAACAGTGTAAATTCATTCTAAATTCTGATGCTTTTTTTAATGGTACAGGTGCAAGGCATGAAAATAGAGTGTTGAAGGGGTGTAAGATAGCAAAGTACATTGCAACGCACCTTGTGCAGGGTGTATGATAGGGCCCCATGATATTTATTTTCTATTCTTAAATATTGAAATATTCACATTTTTTAAACTGTTATATACTGCCTATATTCCAGGTTGATCCTGATAGGCTCAAGTCAATGTGTGTCCTGGAAATTATAGAAAGCATTACCACCTACAGCACTGCGCTGTGGGTGGTAAGGATCGTGACCGGCAGCATCTGGCTAGATCTGTCCATGCAAACACCCGTGATTCTAACTCTGGTAGAAATCACATCCATATTGAGTGCAGGAGACCCAACATGCATGTCTCGCAGGTCAGTAAAGCACTCCTTACCTTCCATGAAGCATACAACACAGTACTTGTTTCTATCCCATGACTTTTGGTATGTCAGTGTATTGATAAAAACAATTGTTTAATCAGTTAATCATACTTGGGTAAATAATGATAACATAATTTAATAAAAAGTTTTAAAGGTCTCATTCCATTGTTTTTCATTCATTTTAAAATGTCTGGTTGTGGTTATTATGAATAAAAGCCATGTGAGCCATTTTTTTTGTGTGAAAAAAAGTGCTAAGGTGTTTCTGTATAACCCTGCTTTAAATCACTGAATTACTGGTCTCTGAAGAAAGGCAGGATTTGAGCTTTTGCTCATGAATATTCATACATGCAAACATATCACCTCTGATTGGCTAAAAGCACTGCAGCGGAGAATGCCTACCTGCCTTCCACCCACAGTCAATTTTACAGCTCTAAAACTCAAACCACAAAACGTTTTCAAAGATACAGCCTTAGTTGTAAAGTTATAGCACTGATTGCTTGGTAAAATTAACCCTTAATTTTCTAACAAAACATTTCAGCACATCGAAGCCCCAAAGTCCGCTCTATATCATAAAATCTGACGCAAGTGTATCCTCTTTGACCAGTATTCTGGCAAGTTGTGCTGCCTTGTCAAACCGTGCTTCTCTAGTGTTTGTTTAAGGTCTCTGTAAAACGCAAAATCAACCGGAGATCCGATTTAAACCTATAGTTACTTACACAAGATAGCTAACGTTAAGTAGCTCTGTAAACAAAAGCTGTTAGCTCTGTAGCTCTGCTGCAGCCTGGCTTACGCTGCCTGTGGGCGTTCTGGAGCCAAGGTGGGCGAGGCCATGAACTCACAAGTTGACATAGACACAGAACTTTTCCTGATCCTGACTAATTTTTCTGAATATTTTCTTTTACTAGCTACTGAAGACAATTGGGGTTGAAGAACAGTTTCGTATGCAGCATGTATATAGTATTTCACAAAGAACAAGAAAAAGTGGATTTTAGCTAAAGGAGACCTTTAAGTTGAATTATTTTTTAATAAACTTACATTTGCTGAAACAATTAACGTTTCACAACATATAGATATAAAGTCGTTTTCTTTTAAATCTAAGTGAGAAATGTGAACTTTTGATCTTTTATTTAAATGGTTTCAACTTTGTGTAAAGAGACACTGTTTACAAAAATTGTAAAGACTTCATTTAGAATTAATATATTCATTTCCTTAATTTTACAGATTTTACAAGGTTAACTCTTTAAAGGTCACCAGAGTTCGCACAGTACAGTGTGTGTTTTATTTGAATATAATATTATTACATATTACACATCTGCCTTTTTATTCTACAGGCACACTGTATATCAGCTATTCAAGGTGGAGTTAAAGAAGGATTTTAGTCTGGACTGCTTTTTTCAATCTCAGTTTTAGTAAGCAATCAGAATAGGTTACGTACATCAGTCTTAAAGCCCGTTTCTAAGAAATATCAAGAGGTTGGAATATAGACATATGAAAATGATTTATAAATGCTTTTGTTATACAAACTTACATGCATATAACAAGTAGGCTGCAAGGATGAATAATATAAAAGAAAAATATAAGTAATGGATCCTTAAAAAAATCTCAGTAAGGCACACATTCATTAGTTTTTAGCACTAATGGCTCATTCATTTCACAATAGACATGAAATACGTACAAATTCTTAGGCGTTTGTGTTCAGTGGGGCTGTGGATCTGAAGTCACCCATGCTTTGTTTCACAGTGATGATTAGACTGGAGCCGTGGTGTAATCCTGCTCTTTATAATGGGAGGCTGGTTGGTACCATCCTGTGCTGAGATCTGGAGGTTCCTCACAGCCTGCTCTGCTTCTGGCAAACACACACACACACACACACACACACATACACTCACACACACACTCGCATGCCAGCAGAGGTCAGAGCTGTCACTCAGAGGGCATTGTCAAATCTTAGCCAGTCCTGTCTGAAGTGGGCGGCCCTTCCTCTTGCCCAGCTGTTTTCAATCAGCTGGATCCTCCAAACTCTAAAGAAAGAGAAGCAGAAACAGTCACTGATTTAAATAAGAAAGAAATAGCAAAATGAATTAATTGTGGTTGAAAGAACAAAACTTTTCCTATTTTTTTGCTTAAAGAGTTTCCATTCCACAAAAGATTTTCCATTTCTTTTACAGATAAAATAATAAAATGCAGTGGCAACTAAATAATCAACTTATAAAAATGTAACTTCAGTAGTGACTGTAAAAGATTTTTATTCTAAATCATTTTGTAATATTTTTAATGTTATGCTCATCATGCCATTTTCTTCTTTTATTTTATTTCCAATTTTTATCCCGTTTTCTCTCCAATTTACACGGCCAATTACCCAACCCACTCATTAGGACTCCGCCTATCACTAGTGATGCCCCAACACACCAGGAGGGTGAAGACTAGCACATGTCTCCTCCGATACATATGAAGTCAGTCTCTGCCTCTTTTCGAACTGCTGCTGATGCAGCATTGCTGAGTAGCATCACAGCATGCTTGGAGGAAAGCGCAGCGACTTGGTTCCAATAGATCAGCTCACAGACACCTAGTGCTGCATTCATTTTTCCAAATGAACTCTTTATATCTTGTTTTTATGTATAGCACTGGTTTTATAAGTAATAAGTACTTTTTGAAGTTATTACATTTGTATATCTTCACTGTCACTTAAAACCTTTGTATCATTAGTTTTGGCATGTTTCACATTTGTACATAGCTCGAATTCAAAATTGCAGTTATTTTTATATTGTGACAAAATGTAATGATGACGATCCCCCCATCACCACCTTTCAGAATGATTGGGGGACCTACCCACCCAGAGAGAAAGCAAAGCCAATTGTGTTCTCTCAGGGCTTCGGTAGCTGATGGCAAGCTACATAAACAGGATTCGAACCTGCGATCTCCTGATCATAGTGGCTGCAGTGTTCATCATAACATTTTGACACAATATAAAAAGAACTGGAATATCAAATTCAAACTATGTACAAATTACATAGTACATGACAGCAAAAATAAACAAGTGTAAGAACATCAAACAGAACTTATTACCTATGAAATCAGTCCTATATATAAAAAAAACAGGGAATAAACAGACAAAGGGATGTTTAAATCTGTTTTTGCAAAGAAACAAATGATCAAATAATTGTAAATAGTTGTAAAAAGCATATTTCAACAATAACATGTTAAACACATAAAAAATATAAAATCACTAAAATATATTATCTCTCAAAACTTGAAACACTGCATATGTTGCCATATCTGCCTCAATCAAATGCTCAAAATGTCAGATGATTATTTTCATATATAATAATAAATCACAAAGAGACTTTTAGGGCAATTTACCAACGCCATCACCCACCCTAAAAACGTCACAGTATTTCAGGCCCACTCATAACAACGTATATTAAATGTGACGGTTGGCTTTATTCAATTCTGAACACTTGTACCTCACGGAGGAGAAATGAATCATCCCCGACTTCACAGCAGCAGAGCCGGGAGACGAGGCGGGCCTCAACCATCCAATGCAAATTACTCCAATTTACAATCTTGTATTCTGCGGGAGACCATTGCTAAATGGTCAGGCTAGCTAGTCACAGATATTAAAATAAATTATGTCTAATTTGAATTTTAGTCACGCTACATTAACTAATAGAAAGTTATTAACATTTCAAGAGAGGGAAAAAAAAAAGCTTTTGCCTGCAAAATTAACAGTGGCTGCGCTGACCTGTGCGGCACATGGACTGATCACTGTAATGACAGCGTAATGGCATATTTACATTAAAATCTCTGTAGCTAATATGGGATTCAGAATGGGACGCTAAGTCAAGGATTATTTGGTCTGGCCTGCTGGCCTCTCCTAGAGTATTGCTCTCCGACTTCAATCCACAGAAACTTCTCATTTCATGACTATTTATACGAGCAGCCTCTGCGGCCTGGCGCCCCTCCCTCAGCCTAATGTGTTCTTTAGTGCGTATCTTTTATCTTCCTTCCTCTCCCCTCTTTTCTCCCTTCCTCTGTCTTTAAAGGCAATTATCATCGCGCTGCACGCATGTCAGAATCCTGCTCCTCTTGCGTCTACTTGGAGGAGTCTCGTTAGATGAATGGAATTCCTCACAGAGAGTGACGGCTGTTCAATCCTAAGACACCCCCCTCCTTATCCCCGACCCCCCCAAGCACACATCTCGTAGTTTGGGCTTTTTTTTTTTTTTCTTCGTTCGTTTATTTGGCTTTGACTGCTCTCGTTTTCTCGCTCTTTTATCCGCAGTGTTATTTTAAGGGCTAAGGGCTGGTTAAACAGCTCTGAAAATGATGGGAAACTTTCAAACCTCTCCCTTTCTAACAATTGATTTCTTATTTGAGGTTTTAAGATGCTGCTATGAAAGACGCTGTGATCTATATTATTGCCAAAATACTTGAAGCAGTAAAGCGTGTCAAAGCAGGCTGATATGTTGGCAGGTTCTGGAGTGTGTGTTGTGAACATGACCCGCACATTTAAATTCAGAGGCGAGAAGACAGACGCTTGATTTCTTTTTTTTTTTTTTTTAAAGAATAGTCATGATTTTTCCTTGATTTAAAAATATATATATTAGTTTTTTTTCGTGATTTGATGAAACTGAAAGGGTTACGTGGCAAGAAGGAGGTTATCATACAAAGTGTTGCAGAGTGTGAGAAAGAGAAAAAAAGAGAGAAAACATCACAGGACGGGCTGCAGAGCTGACAGGATCCACTGACAGTGAAACATCCCTGCTGGCCCCCTGCATGAGGGCAGCATATCAAACACACACACACACAAGAATGCATGGATGCTCACACTTCACATGCTTTAGCATTAAAAACATATTTGATCTGGATTCATTTTTTTTGTCCTGTTAAAACTTTTTGCTTTTATTAATCTAATAATAGTGCCCTGTTTTATGTATATATAAACATGCCATATATATCATATGACAAAAAGTCATTCATTGTTTCTTCTCAAATCAAGTGTATTAAAAGGGTTTTGTTGAAGTTTTTTTCCAGGCATTTACTTTCCAAGAAAGGCTTTCTACTAGATTTTACAACATTGCTGTGAGAATTTGATTGCACTGAATGACAAGGCGCGATTTTGTGAGGTCAGGATGTTGGATAGTCACCACCCACCTCATCCACAAAGCCCATCATTCCAGAAAACGTATTTAGGTGAGTAAAGCGCTTCTGTTTATTCACAATAAGCTTCTATTTCCAATATTTTGTCTTAAAATGAGTTTTCAGTGTAGTTTCTCCTGCACTAGTTGGGTTGGGTGCAGCAGTATTAGCATTAGCCACTCACCGCAGTGCTAGCGAGACATAAATGCTGCCTGATTGCGCTAGACTGAGGAACACTGAGTGTTCTGGTAACTCAGGGCACTATCTGCTAGTGGTTTATTCCATGTAGCTTGTTTTAACACGGCAAACACGCAGACTACAGTCCAATATACTCACCTTTGAACAGCGAAAATGCTAGTGCTGCTGTTAGCGGCTAATGCTAATGCTGCTGCACCCAGCCTTAATGCTGGAGAAACTTGCGCTCGTAAAGCTGCACTTCAGAGGAGTGGCTTTACTGCTCCTTACAACCTGACTGGTAAAATTCATACATAAGGAGCTCTGGAATATTAGGTGCACTGTTAATTCTTGGGAAAATTAGAGGATTTTAATTTGTTGACTTGAAGCTAAACTGTAGTCACTCAACATTATCTCCACTTTTGCATTTTTTTCTTTTTTGACATAATGTAAACGTTCCAGCTGTTCTTTATATTGTGTCAGACTTTTATAATGAATAGACCAATACTTTACTTCTTTTGTAAAGTTGCCATTTTTAAGATAAGAGGTTTGCCAAGTAGTGGTGCACTGTTTATATAACGTTTCTATCTATCTGTGTCAAAAGAGAAAGCAAAAGTTGGACAATAGAATTTTTAAATCAGTTTAACGATTAATATATTTTTTTCTCTAATTATAATGAATGACTGATCATTTTAATGAATGACATTCATTGAAATTAAGCTCTTTGAGTTGTTTAGTTTGCTCTGTGTTTGATTTGATTCCATGAGTAAGGGAGTTTGTCTGTTAGAGGTTCTGAATGTTGTTAATTACCTATTAATAAACTACTTTACAAATATTTTTTGTCCGACCTAAACACTTGCTGCTCACGCTCTACAGTACAGTGTTTTTATGTTGAATTTATTTTAGCACAATAGATAACTGTCAGTTAAAAAAAAAAGGCTACTTGTGCATTCTGCAACACGGCCTTCATATAGCCGAACACACGAGAGCTTCTGATTTGCTTATCTGTCCTCATTTAGCACAGGTTCCCCCATGCTCTTTGTAAGATGGCATTTCAAAATAAATCTATTATAGGGGGCTGTGCACCCGTGGCTGCTGTTCCTCGCTATCTGCCTCTGACATTCTGCAGGTGGGGGTGGGCAGAAGGGGTGAGGGCGGGGAATGTGTATTTAAAAATGCAAAATGACATCTAATGTTTGCGTGGTAGCTTGTTCCTCAGACCCCGAGCGTAGCTGACCATCTGCTGATCTGGTCAGATGAGCAGAGAGCTGGCAGCAGTGCTCAGGCTCGGGAGAGAAGAAGAGAGAGAGAGAGAGAGAGAGAGAGAGAGGATAGGAAGTGGGGGTGAGGAGGAGAGAAGAGGGGAAAAGAGCAGAGGAGAAATAATAGAAAAGGGGAGACTCTGGAAGAGCAGAGAAGAGGGGAGAGGAAAGGAAAATGTGAGGAGGGGAATAAAGAGAAGTGAAGACAGGAGAAAGGATAAGAAAAAGAGAATAGAGAGGAGAATAAGGAAAGAATGAGAGCAGAGAAGAAATTGGAAGAATTGGAAGCAGTAGAATAAAGAATGGATAAGAAGAGGAGAATGTAGAGAAGAGCAAAGCAGAGGAAAAGAGGTCTTGATAGGAAAAGAATAATTTGTAGGAAGTAAAAAATGAAAATGAGGAGACTGTATGGGAAGAGAGGAGAAAAGGGTGAGAACTATTAGAAAGGAGAGAAGAGAAGAGCTTAACTGATAAGAAGGGGATAATAGGGAGCAGAAGAAAGGAAAACTGATAGAAAGAGCCAAATGGAGAGGAGAAAAGAAGGAGGACTAATGATAGAAAAAAATTGGGAGGAGAAGAAGAGAAGAGAACTGATAAAAAAAGTAGAATGGAGTGGAAAAGAGGAGATCAGAACCAAAAGGAAAGTGGGAATAGAGAAGAGAAGTAAGGAGAACTGATAGGAAGAGGAGAATAGAGAGGAAAAGAAGAAATAACTGATAGAAAGAGGAATGGAATAAAGACAAGTAGAGAGGAGGACAGACAGGTGATAGTAACAAGAGAAGAAATGCAAACTGATAGAAAGGGGAGAATAGAGAGGAAAAGAAGAAAGAACTGATATAAAGAGGATAATTAAGAGGAGAGGAGGATTGATAAGTAGCGGAGAACGGAGAGAAAATTAGATGCGAGCTGATAGGAAAGGGAGAATGAAGAAGAGAAGAAATCAGAACTGATAGAATGGAGAGGTAAAGAACTGATAGAAGGAGGAGAATAAAGAGGAGAAGAGAGGAGAACTGATATGAAGGAAAGAATATAGAGGAAAAGAATGGATAGAAGGAGCAGAATGGAGAGTAGTAGAAAGAAGAACTGATAGGAAAATGAGAGTAGGGAAGAAAGGAGAACTGATATGTAGGGGAAAATTGAGAGAAAAAAGATTAGAGCTGATAGGAAGTGTAGAATAAAGAGGAGAATAAAGGAGAACTGAAGGTGAGAAAAGAAAGGAGAATAGAGAGGAGAGGAGAATTGGTAGGAAGATGAGAATGGAGGGGAGAAGAAAAGGTAACTGATAGGAAGAGGAGAAGATAGGAGAACTGAGAAGTAGGGGAGAATGGAGAGAAAAAAGAGAAGAACGCTGATAGGGAGAGGAGAAGAAAGGAGAATTGATAGGAAGGAGAAAATAAAGATGAACAGGAGAAATAAATGTTAGAAAGAAGAATTGAGAGGAAAGCAGAGAGATGAGCAGAACTGATAAGGAGAGGAGAAGAGAGAGAAGAGGAGAACTGATAGGATGGGCAGATGAGAAAATGAATTCGAATGAGGAGAGAAAAAGAGGAGAATCTAAAGGAGAATTAGGAAGAGAGGAGAGTGAATACCAACAAGAAGAACTTGGAGGAAAAGTATGAGGAGAGAAAAAGATGGAGGAGAGGAGAAGAGGAAAATATAACAGTGGAAATGAAGAATGCAGAGGAGAAAAGAGGAGAAAAAATGAGAGAATAGAAGAGGAGGGCCAAACAAGAAAGAAATTAAAAGATACATAAAAGTGGATGGGGCTAATGGGGATATGGGCCTAATGGGGGTATGGTGCAGAAAACAGAGGAGTAGAAAGAGGAGTAGAGATGGAGGAGGAGTGTGATTAATATGGGATTTGTTGAGTATAAGTTCAGTATTATATTATGTGTTATTGTGTAGCTCTTCTGTAGAGCAGCAGAGAGGGCACCACTGTAAAGAATGGCGACGCAGCCATGGGGTGAAAGCAGGTTGTCTCCAAAGCTGCGCGGCTCAGTGACATTACAGATGAAATCACTTCAGAAAACACTGGAAATTAATATCATAATGAAGCGGAGAGTGGCCATTAGGATGGCGTAATGTGGCTCAGGAGAGCGGTGATAGATGTCCAGCAGCTCCAGGCCCCTATTTACACGCAGGCTGTGGTGCAGCGGTGGCTGTTATTAGAGCTGTGCAGGAGGCACAGCGAGGGTGGGAGGGAGAGAGAGAGAGAGAGAGAGAGAGATAGGGAGGTGGATTGGGGGGTGGGTTGGGTGAGGTTGGGTAGTGGGGGGGGGGGGCTTTTATTAGTCTGCCTTCCACACAGCACATCTCACCCTGTCACCAACTCCACTACACATGTTTTAGTGTGTTTTCACTGCTAAATGTCCCCCTCCATAAACTCCAACAATACCCCCCTCTTCATCATCAAACTGGAATCTGTATCGGTTTGTCACTTCTGCTCTGGCCATTTCCCTATAAAGCCCTACTTATGTATGGCTTTCACACCTTCAAACATAGATTTACACCCTTGCTCTCTCTCTCTCTTTTGCTCGCTCGCTCTTTCTCTCTCTTTTCTCTCTCTCTCTTTCTCTCTGTCTCTCCCCTCCTTTGCTCTTCCTTTGACAGCACTATTGCATTCCCCCACTTTTTATCTCTGCACGTTTTAGGAGAATGAATTGGCCGCCGCTGTCACCGCGCTCTGGCCGAGAATTCATTTTTGTGGGTCAAGTGTTTCAGAATGTCATCTTTGACAGGAACTATCCAACAAAATGAATACAGGCACAGACCTTGGCTCCTCTCATCCCTTCGTCACCCAACACACAAACACACAGCCCCCTCAAACGGCACCCATGACCATTAGCTTGGCAGATAAAACTATTCAGGAATTTTCTTCTGCTCGCTGGAATCCGTGAACAGATTCCGAATTACAACAGCATTAGAAAGGACGAAAAAAAAAGAGAGATGGGAAGACACTGTAACCTTTACGCTTCGGCCCGGCTTTGAAGCGGAGCTAAACATTATAAACTCTTTCCCAAGGAAAAAAATTCTTCCCTCTTTGATTTCGGACTAAATCTCTCTCAGAAGATGCTCTCCGCTTTCCTGCTAATTTGCTTTAGCGGAGTCTTTCTCAGCCCCCTCAGTGCTCCTAATGAAGTTGATGTGCAGCAGTGATTTAAGAGCGCCGGATGACGTATCGGGCCCAACGTAGCTAATGGAAAGCAATCATGTCGGACATGGCCGCTGGATGCCGAGTGTTCAATAAGTGAGCAGCAACAGAATGGCTCCCAGCGAACAGGAGGCAGGGGGGCTTCTGAGGAGTGGCTTGCGCTCTAATGCGATCCGACTATAACGGACAATCTATTTACAGTGGGCTCTGGGGAGCTAATAAACAAATGTTGAGTAATTTCAGCCAGCAGTAATTACCCTTGCAGCTGACAAGGAGAGTGTGATCGTTTCTCCTTCACCCCACGCTCTGAGCAGGAGGCACGGAGCAGCCAGAGCAGGGGACCCACGCTGCAACACGCATGTGGGCTTCCAGCCAACAGCGAGCCCTGCAAGATCACTTGCTGAAGAACTAACCTACAGTCTACAGCACACACACACACATACACTCTCACTCACAGAGAGACTGGATGAGGGAGGCTAAACTCTCACTGTGAAGCTGCAGATGTGCTTTGCTTTACTCGCTTTTCCTAAATTCAGCCTCAGTGATTCAGTGTCATTTATTAAAGAATCAAGTCTGCTGCTTCCTGGAACACAAACATCAACAGAAAAATGACCTAGTAACTGCTCAAAATAATACAACTTATACAGTGCCTGCCCAAAAATGACTGGTCACATTCACTGTGGCATTTTTTCAACAAGCTTCTGCAATGTCACAAGATTTATTTCAATCCAGTGTTGCATTAATTTACACCAAGAACTTGCAGCAGCATTGATGATGGTAGAGTCTGACCACTGCACAAAGCAGCGCTTCTCCATCCAGCTCATCCCAAAGATTCTCAATAGGGTTAAGGTCTGGACTCTGTGGTGAACTCTCTCAATCCATGTGTAAAAATGATAATCTCATTCTCCCTGAATCACTCTTTCACAATTCCAGCCCCATGAATCATGGCATTGTCATCTTGGAATATGCCCGTGCCATCAGGGAAGAAAATTTCTCCAAAAATCCATTGATGGAATAACCTGGTCTATATTCAGTATATTCAGGTAGTCAGCTGACCTCTTTCTTTCAGCACATACTGTTGCTGAACCTAGACCTGTAGACCAACTGCAGCATCAACCTCACATCATTTACTTTTTTTTTTTATCAGGCAGGGGTAATAGTGAGTAATTCAAACCCACTATTTAAGTGGAGGATGCACACTTTTATGGTTCTTTATATTGTACATATGAACATGAATTATGTGGCTTATTAAAACAGTAGCACCCTATTTAGCACCAAACTTCTTTTTTTTTTTTAAATATGCTTCAAATTGTTTAGAAAACTGTCAAGTGAAAAAAAACCCACAAATTCTTTAAAGAAACACCTTTTTTTTAATGTACAGCATTCTTTAAAGAACCACCCACAATGTACTCCTCCTAACTCTTTTTTTTACTTTTATGAGAAGAGCAGTTGAGCTATGCAAAGGACTTTTTTACATTCAAAGGAAAATATTTCATTCAGCATTTTCATTTCAATTCATGTTTTTTGTATTCATCGACGATGAACAAAGTGTTCTTTAGAGAACCGTCCATGGGAGGTGGAAGAACAGTTTAGCCATGCACAGAAAGGCATTCCAGAGGGGCACAAAAATGGTCTCCTCAGTGTCTCCTTTGAAAAAAAAAACAGTAAATATGTTTAATTTTTTTTTTTATGAGGAAAAAGGAGAAAGGACCAGTTTTCTCTTTTTTTTGTTTGTTTTATTGGTCTTAATCCTTTATACCCTACACATTCCTGTATGGCGGTATCACTTCACATCAAAAATATAAAAAAAAACCTTAAAGGAACAGTATTTCTCAAATTGTGCATCTCAAATCAGTAGATCACCTGGCTGGAGAATAGCCCTGATGGAGGGATGACCATCTCTAGAGCTCTCTGTTTTTTTCTCTCTCTCTCTTGCCGTCCGCTGCCGTGGCTGCAAAATAGATTTTTATGCAAATTCCTCTCTATTGATTACCGCGCCTCTCATCGACTGGCTGGGGGTTTGTAGAATGCACATGTAATTAGATTATGTGATAATCATTACAGCATAAACATTGGCGGATAAACCCGTTAAAACCCGTTACATGTATCTGCAGGGCAATCTGACAGAAACAAACAACAGAAACAACAGAAGAAAAGCATCAAAAAAGTCCATCGAAACACACCTATAACTCTCCTTCTCTTTCTTCCTCTCTCTCTCGCCCTGTTTTGGATGGAATAATAAGCTGTAGATGACGTGACAGGACAATATGATCCGCTGACAGATGGACAGAGTGGCCGGTGAGTGGCTCTCTCTCTCTCACAAACAGGCAGATGTCCCGCGTCTGGGCGCGAGAGCGGGCCGAGGGACAGAGAGAGCAGCCGGCCGCTGAAACGAGGAGGCTGAAACTCGAGCGCTCCTCGGGGGGTTTGACTGGTCATTTGATGTCCAGCACAAGGGCAGCGTGTGATGGTGAATGAGCTCAGGGAGAAAGGCCGACGCGGCAGTCTGTTGCAAAGCTGGGTTGGCAGGAGAGAGGGACGGAGGGGGGCACAAAGGAGAAGAGGGGGGGATCCAGACACTTTCTTGAGTGTTTTTTTTTTCTTCTTCTTCTTTATTCTGCCTGACAGAGACAAAAAAGTTGCACGCACACACAGGACATCTGCAGTGAGCACGAAGACAAAGCAGCAGACAAATCCATACATCGAGTACATGCTGCTGCATGTGAGGTACACTGTACAGCGTGAAGGGTTCGGCTTTAAAGCGCAAGCTTGCCGATCAGAAGGCACTCATGTTCTCAAGGTCAGCCCTATTATTCAATCACCGAAGTACAAAATGCAGGGAGAAAAAAAAAATCACATCCTGCTGTGTGTAACACAACAGACCTGTACTATCAGTCCGTCACTTCAGAAAATCACTAACACTGTACAGATCTTATAATTGGAATGTCCACTCTACTCGAAGAAGTAGTCGAATGTTGAGTGTATTAAGGAAGACCACACTCATAAAAAACTGAAATGTAGAACAAATTAATAGTTTTCGACTGAGAAATACCGTTCATGGAGGAACCGAACATTTTTTTTAAACATTATTTCTTAAATTATGTAAAAGTTCTGTAAACTTTATAGAAAATATTTTTTATAGACATCACCCAAAGAAGAAATGTTAAAACATCTAATTTAAAAACAGTCTAGAGTTATAAATGTTTACATTATTGTCAACATGAATAGGTAGCATGAAACTACTATATTACTCTTTAGATTATACTATATGACTTGTTAGGATGTACTGAATGACTTTGTACATTGTACTGTGTGACTATAAAAGGTCATACTGTATGACTTGTTAGGTAGTACTGTATGACTTATTTTGTACTGTATGACTTGAAAAGATGTACTGTATGATTTTTAAATGTCATACTGTATAACTTGTTAGGTTGTACTGTATGACTTTTATGTCGTATGACTTGGTAGGTTGTACTGTATGACTTAAAAAGTTGTACTGTATGACTTTTGAAGGTCGTACTATATGACTTGGTAGGTTGTACTGTATGACTTGGTAGGTTGTGCTGTATGACTTGGTAGGTTGTACTGTATGACTTTTATGTCCTACCTTATGACTTGGTAGGTTTTACTGTATGATTAGAAAAGTTGTGCTGTATTACTTTTGAAGGTCATACTATATGACTTGGTAGGTTGTACTGTATGACTTGAAAAGTGGTACTATATGACTTTTGAATGTCATACTGTATGACTTGTTAGGGTTGTGCTGTATGACTTTTATGTTGTACTGTATGACTTGGAAGGTTGCACTGTATGAATTGGGGGGTTGCACAACCTGTACGACCTGTGAGGTTTTACTGTATAACTTGGTAGGTTGTTACGTATGACTTAGCAGGTTGCACTGTATGACTTAGGAGGTTGCACTGTATGACTTTTTATGTTCGAGTAGAATATAAAACTGCAGGAGCATTGCGTACCTCTATATTTTGAAAGTCTCTGAAGCAGCATAAGAAGAAGAAGCTTCCATACTTTTGAGGTACCAGAGGCTGAATCCGCATTCAAACAGCGCGGCTAAATGTCACCGCTGAACTCCCATCCAGCGGGCAGGCAGGTGCGGGGCAGCAAGCTGGGCGGTGTGGGGTGGTCTTTGATTGCCTGAGAGGGGCTCAGATGAGAAGAAGGCCAGCCGGGAGGGAAGCGGATGTGCAGCCGCCTCTACCTCCACAGCTCCCGCTCTGTAATTAATCGCCAGTGATCGGAGGTGCGGTCCTGCCGCCCTGTATAAAAGGCCCTCTCTCCCTCACGGCCCAACCCGCGGTCAGCAGACGTTAGGCAACATTAACCGCTTGTGCTGCTTCTGGTTCAGAGAGGAGGGATGGAGAGAGAGGGAGAGAGAGAGAGAAAGTGTGTGAGAGAGAGAGAGAAAAAGAAAAAGAGAGAGAGATGGAGAGAGAGAGAGGGGGAGATGGAAAGCTTGGGAAGGGGCTGGGAGCCCCTGGAGCCAATACGCATGAAACTGTGCCTGTGTACCTTTCATCTTAGCTGAGATTTGGAGAGGGTTCAGACCGCCGAGGCTCCTTAATTCTCACTAATTCATTTGCGCTCCAGATTCACTTGGCTGCGGATAACCTGAGAATGATAATGAACTGGAGAGAGCCGGAGCACGGACCCCTCGCCTTTGAATGTGCCTGCGTGGATTGAGGGAATCTTTCTCTTTGAATCTCACAAGGGGAGAAGAATCTTATTAGTGTCTGTCATGAGATGTCCTCAACGTGGAGTTGGGGAGGTTTAACTGTTCTGTGCTCACAGCAAAAAACACACATACACTCGCACACACACACACACATTTGTTTTAATGTGATGTCAGGACATATACAGAGTTATACACATGTATGGTCCATTTATTACATATTAATATACTAAAAAACTATATACTAATATTAAAAAAAAATAGTTGGTTGCAAAAAAAAGTTGCACCCAATGGGAAGTGTCAAATTGCAATGCAGGAATGATAACTTATTAAATTCTTTGACTGATATGGGCAATATTTCTTTATTTATACAGTACTGTGCAAAGGTTTTAGGCACCTAAGCCAATTACACTAATCCATTTATCTCAGCAATACAAGTGTTTTTGCCTGAAAAAAGCACCACATATGATTCTAACAGATGCAATTAAACATAAATACAGTAAAACATAACAAGGAAGTATATCCTGTGAGCCGAGCTGAAGAACCAAGTCTAGTTCCACATTTCTCCTGGATTCCCCTTAACCTGCATGTGTAAATGTGTTCAGTTCCGTCAGCAGCTCACCAGTTGTTAATATGATGAGAACTAGAAATAACTCTAATAAACTCAAATGAGATGAGATTTTAGGAAAACAGAGCTGTAAAAACACTGCTTTTTGTAAAATTGCTGTTTGTATTTATTGTAATGCTAGTGTTTTACTCAGCTAATAAACACTTACTGAATATATAAGAAGCTTTTTCTTTGCTAACTATTCCCACAGGTGCCTAAAACATTTGCACAATACTGTACATAGGAAGTTATGTGTAATGCAAGAGTAACACTAAATTCCTGTCATCTCATTTGGAGTTATACAGGTTTCTTTGTTGTTCCTGGTAACTTGTATATTCCTTCCTAGCATTGCAATCTGACACTTCTGGTCCTTCTGGCTGCATTAATGTGCTTGCTCTTAATTGTTGAAGTGAATGTGATCACCACAGCCAGTTTTGCACAAGAGCAGACCACAAGAAACCCTTTAAGACCCCATTAAGGCAAGACTAAAGTTCTATACAAAGGCCAAAATCCAGTTAAACTGTCAAGGTTTGGGACTGCTTTGCTACAGTAGGGCCTGAGAAGCTCTCCATCTTAGAATCCACTAAATTCTGGAATGTCAATGAAACTAATCCTATTTAATTGCATGCAAGAAACACCAGCTGAAAGAATTCTGCATGGAGGAGTGGGACACAAAAACGGAGAAACACCACTTGTTAGGCTTAGGGCTTTTTCTTTTTTTTTCCATAGTGTATATTTTAATAATAATCATTTTAAAGACATTTTAAGTTAGGTTGCCTTTTTTGCAGCTTTCTGCATGTACCTTTTTGTATAGCTGAGACTAATTTGAATCTCAGTAACTTAAAAGAACTAGGAAAAAAATCAGACAGAGACAAAGAAGAAACAGACTCTTTTGTTGTTGGTTTGTTTAACCCGTTTACTTGTTAAATGTACAAAAACAAACACAGCGCATTCACGCTCTACTCTACTCTTCAACAACCAGCGCGAAAAAATAAAGCCCTGCAAAACTGTGGGCGAGTTGAACCGGAGCCCATCGATGCTGAGGCGAGGAAGGCGTTCCGTCCGAATGTTGATCACCATTTCAAAATCACATTCGCCGATGAATATTTATCACTTCAGAGCTGTGCGAATTTTCAATCAATAGATTTTACCCACCAGCAGAAAGACAAGTTTGTTTTTTTTTTGCTCCTCCACGCAACACCAACCTACATCCAAATAATACATAATCATTACTGATGAGAAGCCTCACATTTACATTTATGGATTGAAACGCCACAATTTTCCATAACTAAACACAAGCGCGGGAGTCTCTCCTGTCTCCTGCTCAGAGCGGGAAGGAGGCTGTATCATCATGTTTTACTCATCTGCAATTCATCAGGAATGCTCGACACGGAGCAGTACAAACATTTAAATAGTGCGAACCTGGCTTTGAGTCTTAGAGTTAATAATACGCCATAGAATCCTTGTGAGTACAACCCCCGGCCCACATCTGTGAGGGTATGATAATATATTCCACTACCACTACGGATTCTGGCCTGCTATGCGGAATGATTGAAGGAAAACACTGTTTAAAGATGTCTTGCAGGGAAAGTGCTGCTGGTTTAGCAGACAAAAAGTCCGTTTTTTTTAAATAAATGGAGCTGATCTATTATTATGCACTGTAAAACAGAATCCGGTCTATTTAAAGGCAGCTGGGCTGAGGTAGACGAGAGCAAATAAAGTGTTTTATTTTATTTCTTACAGCCAGATGTCGGTAATAGCATCAATAACATTGAACTACATGGGGAACATTAAACATCCCGTTTCCACTGTTCCTCTGTCAGCCTGTGTCTGTGCGGCAGAGAACTGCATAACTAACTACGGATCAATAGCACATAATAGCTCTCCGATCCCCATCAATACTCAATTAATGAAAAGCATGGGGAAAATATCAACCACCCGCCAGCTCATGCTGCTTCAAAACAGTGAGTAATGATCGCCCTGCCACCACTTTGCGGCCCCGGAAAGGCCCGGCAGGACCGCGGCCGCCACGCCGGTGGAGGAGGCCTGACGATAAACAGAGAGATTCAGTGCAGATTTACGGAGTGGGGGAGTCTGGAGAGTGGACGGCTGACTGGTGCGGAAAGGGAAGGGAAAAGCCTCCCTGGTGCTGCACTGGTCTCTTTTTCACTCAAATAAAAGTGAACTTAATTTGTGGTGCTGTCTGGAGAATTTCAAAGGCAAGGGCTTTCCCCCACTCTCCTCTCTGTTGCCTCCTCTCATTTTCTCTCTCTCTCTCTCTCTCTCTCTCTCTCTCTCTTTTTCTCTCTCTGTCTCTCTGGACAGGCTTTTTCCGTGTGGTGAATCAGCCCGCACTGAATAAGGGCCAGTGCACTGCAGCTGCTAACCCAGCTCATTCTGTACAATACAAATAACACATGATGAAAATCTTGTACAAATATTTATCTTGTAGTTTTAATTTGTATTTATTACTACTTTTTATTCTTATATTTTATAGTCAAATAATCTTGTATAGGTCAAGATATATATCTTAAGTGCACATTTTTCTTTAAGGGCCCACATATTATAAAATGTATAATGTATTCATACCATGACTAAATAATCTGTGTTTGCATAATTTACAAACTGTAGTTGAATCATAGTTAAGGCAAGGCTAACTACTTTGCACATGCTCAGTTGGATTCATTCCTTTGCCGGGGTCTACTGCACAATTTTGCAGGGGTTTTGTGTGCATTACAGCCATTTTTCGGAAAACATACACTTTTTCCTATTGGCTCCTGGCAAACATCTGTTTACATATTGGCCGTGTCCTCTCACCTCTCACTCACCATCAGTGTGTAGTCATTCTCCACAGGCTGATGCTGCCTTCTCTTTGGATTTGTATACTGCATGTGTTATTTAATAGTGGAGTGCCTGGCCTCAGTGCTGAAGGCTGTAAGAGCAAGTTTCCATCGTCAAACTCTACTAAAACTAAAATGCAGAAACTAAAGCTAGAGAAGAAGCTGACTGGCCATTATCATCTCGTCTCTTACACATCAGCTCCATCAAAAACAAACAAAACAAAAAAAAACTCAAACTAGTGCAAATCACACTACTGAAAGGAAGTTTAAAGGCACCATGCTTTAAAAACAAATCTCATACCCCTTTGTTTGAAGTGTGCATCTGGAAAATCTCCATATGAAGGACTAACAGGCCCTATCCCCTCCCCTAACCTACCCCTCCAGCCTAACAAGAATCGGGACACCCCTACCCTCAGCCTGCACGCACAGAGAGGTAGGGGTAAGGGGTAGGGCCAAGGGGTGAAATGGGATTGGGTCGTACCCTAGCCAACTGGCTACAAACTTGAAATAATCATTAAAATGGTTTCAATATTCTTTGCTAAATATAAAGCACTGCTATGGTAATCTGTTGCAATGATGCAAAAAACTAGCCAATCATAGCAGAGCTCATAATTCTTTTCACAAGCCAATCAAGAGGAAACAGTATCATTTTGAGGCAAAAAAACAGGGTTGTAAAAACTTGTAAAACTGCATCTGGGCAATGAAAATAGATAAAATCCATTTCAAATCTTTTGAAAAGCTTCTGACAACAACAAACATGTCAACAGCGGAGGAGGTCATACTACAAAAAAGACAAAAGAAGCAACATTTTAAACTCTTCAAAATTAAAGTTTTTATTGCTAGAAAATATTGACAGTTTTGCCTTAAAATATTTGCTAAATAAACATATAATAGAGACAGAAGGCTTTGTTTGCATCCGGGTCCATATTCATATTTAATGTTATAATATTTGCATTTATACATCATCATTTATACACCATAAAACAATACTTAGTAAATGTATTCTACCCACATTAAAATGGGTGTTTCAGGTGTTCATGGTGTTCTTTACTTATTTTTTTTTATTTTGACTGTTACGAGTCAAAGAACCCCATTTTAGTGCAATGCAGAACACATACTGGTAAATGAAAGCTGGGGGATGTGTGTGTGTGTGTGCGCTTATGCTTATATGTGTGTGTGTGTGTGTGTGTGAGTAAAGCGCTCACCTGTAGCACCGGTTTGCGGCGGCTCTCCCGAGACTCTTGAGAACTCGAAAAATAAATCCTCTCTCAAGTCTGGGTGGAAAATTCAGCGCAGAAGTGTCTGTAATCAATAAAGAGACGAGAGCGGCAGGGGTGATTTACGCTCCGTGGCCCGGCGGTTTACGTACAAAGAAAAGCGCAGATCCCTCCACGGGTAGCAGCCGTAATGGAGGCCTCTCAATCTTAATGGATGGCTTCGATTGTCACGCTTGTTGTAGCAGTATTCAAAAGTGCTATCCGATCAGGCTGCGAGACAGCGGCGAGCAGACGGATGATTAGGTGCTGCAAACGAGGCTTATCGCCAGGGGAAATTGATGACTCAATACAGGAGAAGATGGACGACTTCATTTGTGTCATATAAAGAGGCCCAGCGCCGAATCCGTCATAACAGAGTTATGATTGAGCTTAAAGGGAAGCATTTGTGATATCATTACATCCAGATCCACTTCTCCTCCTCATCTGGCACCCATCCACGTGTGAGTGCAAAATAGATGAGAGAGAGAGAGAGAGAGAGAGAGAGGCAGTGAATGCAAAGAGGGATATATAGGGTAGGAATGAGGAAAACAGGACTGGGAAAGGAAGGGAAGGAATGAAGGAAAATGGGAATGATATAGAGTGGGAGATATGAAGTGAGAGAGTGAGGGATTGAGAAGTAGAGAGAGAGAGAGAGCGAGAGGGGGAGTGAAGTAGAGAGGGAACAAAGGAAAAAAATCACTTCAGGCGATCATTCCTGGCAGAGTGTTGGCAGCTCTCACTTTTTTTTCTCCTTTCTTTTTTCTTGTAATTTTAAAATGTTTCCCTGCACCTCCAGTAAAGGGGCAATAACGGTCTGCAGATTGCTTATGTCATCACATTTTGACAAACTTCTCAATCGAATTTGACCTTCATCTTTACCCATCTGCTTCTCTTCGTTTTGCCACTCTTTCACTTCATATTTCTTCTCTTTTTTTCCCCCAAATCTTTTCAGCTCTACACCTATTAATTCCCCCCTCACTCCATTTCCTTGTCAGAATAGAGCAGCAGACACTTTGCAATGCCTCTGATGCCTGATCCAGACCTCCTTTGTTAGCGCCCGCTGCTTTTATCCGAGGCCTATTCAACAGTTAGCTACAATATGTTGTCATTTTAAACAACATTCAGTCACCTGAATGTTTAGGCAATTGATAGTCTTTGTCTGCAGAATCTGCTGAGCTTCCCCCCCCCCCCCCCCCCCCAACATAACCTTCTTTGCAATGTGGAGACACCGATTCTTTCAGTAATCTTCTCATAATTATTTGGTAATCGTTGATACTGTATAATAATCCCTCAGTGAAATGGCATAAAACCATTATTTGACACATACAAACCTCAAGCCTCAACCCCAAATCTGCAAAACCAAATACAATTGTAGGAAAAGAGGGAAAAAAAACGCATGATATACTGAGGTACAAGTAAAATCTCAGATATAAAGAGGATGATGCAACTCTCGCCCACAAAACTATTGGGGGTAGGTTTTGTGGGCGAGAGTTGCATCATCCTCTCCACAAAACCTACCCCCAATATGAAGATTCACCCAGGCCAACAGTCGATGCTAATTACACATTTTGTGTCAATAAATTATAGTCCTGTAATCATTTCTATAAGGAAGCAGTGCAGCTCACTCATTTCTGCAAAACCCTCAATTAAGCAGCACACGCAGGAGACGAGCCGTGCCTCTGATACTGGATTACTAAACATTCAGGTTAAAAAAAAACAGGACAAAAACTCCATATAATCTCAGTTTTTAATAATCTAAATTTTTCTGTGTTAAAAAGTCTTGAATTTTTTTTTCTTTACCATGATGGTCTAAAAGCCCATGAAGATTAATTATCAAAACTCCTCTGGCCTATTTTCATTTATCACAAATATCTGATCTTAGGAGTCTATTTATCCTAGGATTTATATATACATAAGTAAATGCCTAAATACATTGAGGATTTTGCTATTTATAGGTATATGTTTGAGTGAAATGAACATTGCTGTTTGATTCTTTAAATCACATTGGGACAACATTCTCTCAATTTCCAAATATAAATCTTGTCATTTAGAGCATTTATTTATAATAGAGATAAATGGCTGAAATAACAAAAAAGATGCAGAGCTTTCAGACCTCAAATAATGCAAAGAAAACAAGTTCATATTCATAAAGTTCAAAGAGATCAGAAATCAATATTTGGTGGAATAACCCTGATTTAATTAAAGTTTTTACGCATCTTGGCATGTTCTCCTCCACCAGTCTTACACACTGCTTTTGGATAACTTTATGCCACTCCTGGTGCAAAAATTCAAGCAGTTCATCTTGTTTGATGGCTTGTGATCATCCATCTCCCTCTTGATTATATTCCAGAGGTTTTCAATTTGGTAAAATCAAAGAAACCCATCATTTTTAAGTGGTCTCTTTAATTTTTTTCCAGAGCTGTATGTATAATTTTATGTTTTGATTCATTTATTTATTCATTTATGTGACTTTGGCAAACTTCCAAAGTTCACAATTTGACATTTATATTTTTAGGTGTATAAAATCTAAAAGTCTTGTCATGGTTTATATATTTATACTTTTTTAATGGCATAAAACTGACAAAGACGTTATCAGTTAATTGAACTTAAAATGTTTATATCCATCACTCAGTGTAATTAAGTCAAAGTAACTGCAAGTAATTACTGCCCCCCAAAATTAGCAAAGTGGCAAATGATTTTATATATAATAAATTTGCTGAAAATGCACAGTTCCACTGTGTCTGTTAAATTTGAACTAATCAAAAACATCAGATGTTATAGCCTGGGAACATATTAAATATGTTTATGGTGCAGTAACTGTTGGCCAGTTTTTTACTTTGGGTTTTACAGTGCAGGTTAGGTAGTAATGTTTGATAGACTATATTTTAATTGTGCTGTTCATACAAGAACTCTGTACAGTACCAAGAGTCTTGGCTAGGATGAGCAAGACGGTCGATGCCAGAATGCTAGACTTACCTTTTTTTTTTTTTTTACGTTACTGTGGATAAGATCATGTTTCAAAGCCATAATAAATGAAAAAAAAAAATGACCTTAGTTTAATTTTTTTTTCACTTCCGGACAAAAACAGAATATCAGAATTGTTTTTTTTGTTGTTGTACACACTCATTTGCAGTGTGTATTTTACTGCATATATTAATTGTCATTGTTAAAAAATAAGTCATGATTTTCTCTTTCTCATTTTTGGTAGAGTTTAATCCAAACGAAAACTCTTGCACTACAAAGAAAGAAAATAACACAAGTTACAGATTCTAAATCTAAAAACATTAATTATATATTTTTGCAATATAACAGTGTTAACATATATTCATATGAATAATATCAATCACATTAAATTGAATTTGTTTGTCTTATGTTTTACTTATGTAGTTCACGATAGAGTGAGGAAGAATGTTTTTTGGGTTTCAGCCAGAAACATACCGTTCTTCACTGTCCACATGACAGTATTGAAAATATAGTTTTCAAAAATTTCACCTTTTTTTTTCTTTTTTTTAAGAAAAGCTTAATTTTCTGTGACCAAAAATGACATTTTCTTGTAGCAGGCAAAGACTTTGTTATTTATTTATTTTTTTTTAATATGTGTATATGTATGGATGACACTCTTAACCAGTGATGGCATGGTTACTTTGAAAAAGTAATCCAATAACTGATTATTTCTTTAAAAAGTAACTTAGTTACTTTATGTTACTTGAATATTACTTGAATTTAAAGTAACTAAGTGCCACCTCAGAAAGAGGGGGGTTTGCTGTGTGTGTGAGGTGGAAAGAGAGGGGTGCTCGCTATGTGTGTGTGTGTGTTTGTATGTGTGAGGTGGAGACAGAGGGGGGCTTACTGTGTGAGTGTGTTCAGCCCGAGTGTTAGTTTTAGCCTGTTAGATTGTTAGCTCGCTAGCCTGTTTTTATTTTGGCGTGGTTACTGTAACAATTACAGCTGCGCTGTCCCTTTAAGAGATGGTAGCTCTTTTTTTTTATGTGTGTATATATATACAGGTTTCTTTTCATGAGAGCTAGTTGTAGAATGACTCCGAGGACCCATTTTGATAGACTCTCTACTACTTTACTACTACAAGTGACACTGTTCTGAAGCTTTATGTTGTACTTTTCTTTTGTGTACAAATAGAAAGAGTAGCAGCCGTGTGACCTGGCTTTGTATGGTCTGTGGTGCTAATAAATTAGCCCTTGTGTAGCCCGCTCTAGCTGCTAAAGGCTAACTACTGTAGCTACCCACCATGCAGCCTCCATGACCGGAGCTTCTAATTCTTAAGCTGAAGATAAAATTAGTGGGAATCCAGCGTTACATTACAACCGACAGTTCCAGAAATAAAATGAAGACTGTAAACGTCTTTCTCGTCCATCCTTTCAAGGCGCCCAGTCGGACGTTACAATATCTTTTTACTTATTAAAATTATTAAAAATAGTAATGCAAACTGACTTGAATAAGTAACTTTAATCTGATTACGGGATTGAAAATAGTAAAGCCTTAGATAACTCATTACTGAAAACGAAAATGGACAGATTAGAGTAACGTGTTACTAAGAAATGCATTACTGACATCACTGCTCTTAACCTATTTAGAAAAAAATTAAAGGGCTTGTATGCCTGAGTGTGAGTTGACCTGCAGTGATTGGCTACATAGTGAACTTTCCATTAAACATAACACTGTTGGATGCCTGACTGTGCTCGAATGTGTGTGTGTGTGTGTGTGTGTGTTGGTGATAAAACAGCAGAGAGCGCATTAGAGAATGTGAAGCAGGAGCAATAAAAGCGCTCACGTGAGCCGCACCTGTTTAACGGTGTGATCATCATGGTAAACACACGGGGAGAGAGAGATGGAGTCTGACATTTCTGCGTGAGTCTACTCGGCGGGCCTAAAATGACACAGCGGCGAACGTGTCGGGGGCTTCAAAAAATGCCACTTCAGATGTGGAATCAATTTGCATTTCCCCCGAGCCCGGCTAACACGAGGCTGTCAGACGGGCCTCCAGATACGCCATCGATAATGATGTTATGGAAGAGGCTTGCTGAGGGGAAGAGAGATCAAATTCAGAGACTGATGCTATATGTTTCAAATGATTGCCCTTCGCTTTGCGTGGGTGTGAGCGTCTGTGTGTGTGTGTGTTTGTGTGGGTTTTAGTGTGTACATGCATGTATGTATGTATGTGTATATGCCTGTGTGTGGGGGGTGCACGGGTGTGTGTTTTCTATTCAGGGTTAAGAAACAAGAGTACAACAAGAGTGCAACATGTCATGTCTGGCATTTTAACCACAGAAGAAAGGAAAGAATAATTAAAAAAAGGAGCAAAAAAAGGAAAAAAAAAAACAATAACCAAAGCTGGCGTGACTCCGTGCTAGACCCGCTTCTATATTTGAGATGACCTACAATAAAAAGGAGTGCGAAGTATTACAGTCAATTAGGGATTTCCAAATAGTAATTAAGGTATTAATGAGAAACCAAACTGTCAGTGTTAGTGCCGTCCTGCTCCTACGTCTTAATTTATTGTTGTAATTAAAATGTTACTTGGAGAGTCGGCTCTCAAAAAAAGGGATAATTGCCACCAAATTAGAACAGAAAAACTGTGTCACTACTCAGATCAAGGAAAAGAGGGATTATTAAGACATAACTTTTAAATAATGGCCCATTCTTTTAGTTCCTTGACATTAATGAGAATATTTATTGCGCAGCGGCAGAAGTACAGGTATCAGCTGCGATCAGCACATCATTAAAGTGGCCTCGGCGCCAGCTCTCACCATGGTAAAAGGGTAACTACATGACACTTTGGCCACTTTGTGAAAATGTGCAGCCAATGAGGGATGATTTTAAGACGGCTGTGGGGAGGGGAGGGAGGGAGAGAGAGAGAGAGAGAGAGAGAGAGAAATCAGGGGAAATGGGGGTGTGAGGTGGATGGATGGATGGATAGATGGATGGATGGATGGATGGATGGATGGATGGATGGATGGATGGATGGATGGAAGCCCAGCGGTCATGATGGTGGTGGTGGTGGTGGTGTTGGTGGTGGGGACTGGCGGGGTGCATTTTCGTGGCTCGTGCTCTTTTTTTTTCCGCCTTGTCCAAAATGTGGTGTAAATATGGGATAGAGGAAGTGGTGGGAGATGACCTCTGAACCATATTGCTGCATGCTCGTTATCAGGTAGATAGATGGATACATGCATAGAGAGGGAAAGAGAGAGAGAGAAAGAGCGAGAGAGGGGGACTGTGGTAGGAGGAGTGGAATGCTCCATTTCTCGGGCTAGAATGGGGAGAAAGAACATACTGACCCTTAGCAACAGCCAGATACCTTCAGCCGATACATTAAAATCCACCCCCCCCCACCCCCCCAACCGTTCCCATCGTTCTTAAACCTGAGCAGTCTGACCCCCTGACCTGTTCTCACACGCCTCTCGTCCTCCATGATGGACAGATAGAGGAAGGTGTAAAAGTTGTGTGTTTTAAGAACTTTATGCAGCACGTCTAAGCACTAATTGGAGGTGGGTAGTGGTGCCGGTTTGGCTGGAGGCCTCAGTCACCTGTTCTCTCTGACATACACACGCACGCACACACACACACACACACACACATATATATACTGTCAGTGAGTCGTGCCTGAAGCCAGACAGAAGTCCCGGTGGCCTCTCACTCCTCCTGCATCACTGAGGAGGGTTTCAGAGCCGCTGTTCAATATCGATTATTTGGGAAGCTTTAAATGCATTTATAAATGCACAGACGCACCAGTGCTCTAACCCAGGCCTGTTCTCTCTGAATACATTCACATTCTCCCGCTCTCTCCCTCTCTCTTCCTCTCTCTCTTTCTCTTCCTCCTCCTTCTCTTTCTCCCTCACACACTCACATATTTACACTTTCAACAAACTGTTGAAATGTTGAAGATGCTCCTACTAATCCTGATAATCTGAAATCATCTGAAGCATCTGTGCATTTGAATGTCATTTAGCTTAATTAATAACGTGCAATGTATGTCAAAGTTTGTAGACACATCATTTAAGTGTGAATGCATAATTGGTGAGTTGCTTGGTTAAATGGTGCTTCAAATACAAGAGAACCCTTTTCCAGTACTGTATAGAACCAGCAAGCAAGCAAGCTGCCACTGTTGGGCTCTTGAGCAAGGCCCTTAACCCTAATTGTCCACCGCTCTAGGCATGTGTGCTCACTGTTTGTTACTGTGTGCATGTGTACGTGTGTTCACTAGTGTGCATGTGTTTCTGTGCACTGCACAGATTGGTTAAAAGCAGGTAACATTCAATCTGTCTCCCAGAACACAGTGAATATGGATTCTTGTTTCTTGGATAGTAATCCACAGTACTGGTCTCCAGTGATGAAACTCCATCCAAATACTTCTGGGTTGAGTTTGCAGTGTAATCAGAAATCAGGGATAGGTTACTGACTCTAACTAAGGAGCTTCTTACTGTTAAGGTTCTGAAGCACCCCTAAATTGATGTCTCTTATGATATGAAAATCTCTCTGGCTACTTTTTTAACATATTCTATTACCACTTTCAAATACAAAGGGACGTACAGTAACAGACGTGCCTAGAACAACTGACAGTCTGGATGTTCTCTGTTGTCTTTTGTACAGAATCTGATGGCTATTTTCTTTGTTGTTGTTTAGAAATGAAATTTCAACCGTAATTTAGTAATTTTCTGACACATTTGTCAAAAACAGAAAATCCTTTACTCCTGAGAGACTTTTTTTTGGATACTTCTTTTGTACCAAACCATTATTACAATCACTTGCTGACATGATCTTTTTATACCCAGGAGTGGATGTTTATTAACAAATTAAGTTTCCCAGACAAACCATAAAATGTACTGATTTCATACTATCTGCAATAAAACAGAGGTCAATATGAATGTGAGAAACTGTGTGTTTTTCTCTATCTTTATTTTATGTGTATATTATTTGTATTCAATGTTTTGGGGTTGTAGAATTACGGTAAAAAAAATAAATTCAGCATAGCATGCATTGATTGGCTTGTTGTTGGACGTTAAGGTGTCTTCCTGAGGCCTTACAAGTGAAATTTGTGGTATTATTGCATTATTTGACATGGAAGAAAACAAAATGATAATAAATAAATTTTAAAAATGTGTGTATGATGTAGTAGTAGAGGAGTGAATATTCTTTATTTTTGTTATTTTTCTGCAGTGCTCTTGTAACGTTTCCTTTTATTTAAAGCTGTTCACTTTTATGGAATGCCACATTCCTCATATTTTCCATTTTTCTGAAAAACAGGTAGAAGGTTTTGTTCCCTGGAACGCTGCAGGTGAATTTTTTTTGTATACAGAATAAAATCTCATTAAAATAATCAGGAAACAAACTGTCTGTGGGTGAGCGAGCGAATGAGTGAGTGAGCGAGTGAGTAAGTGCATCAGAGAGGGAGAGAGAGAGGGAAAGAGAGAGTAGGAAAATGAGAGAACAAGTGAGAGATTGAAGTGCGCTAAACTCGCTGCTTGCTTTCATCAAGGAAACTACAACCTGCTACAAGCTTTAATAACAAAAATAGCAAAGCCTGTTAGCGCTCCATTCAGAGTAATAATGGGTATTGTTTACGGGTGGGTCTCAGACAGACAGATAATGAGCTGTATGGGCTTTTAAATGGAGAGAATGATGGGGCTTTATGAATATATGCGCAGGACAGACTGCACTAGTCACAATCTGCAATCAATATGGAACGGCCTCTTTCCTGCGTCCCCCTCGGACGGGCGTTAAGACGTCCCTCTGGGGCCTTACGGGCGAACAATGTGGATGGATTGCATTGTCTGACATGGGGGGAAAAGAGAATGATAATGATAAAAAATAAATAAAATCAAAAAATAAATTAGTTAGTTAGTTAGACTCTTGTGTATGGCTCTCACACACATATATATACGTACATATGCTTATTTTCAAAAGAATACATACATGCAGAAGGAATTAACTTAGAAAATGAAAAACTTACATGCTTTCATTTGTATGTTGTGACAGTTTGATATTGAGGGATTTAGAATGGCAGTGGATCATCTTCAATTAGCATTTTTTCTTTTGTCTTGGTGGAGAAGAGCAATAAATCTGTGTGTGGAGACACCGTATTTACTATTTAGTATCAAGATGAACCAGAAGGCCTATTATTATGGTGGTGTGGGATGAAATTTCTTATGATATCAGATCATCTTTCTTCTTCTTCTTCATTTTAGGCACTTTTCAGGCACCTTTTCTGTATGCACGCTCTAGCGCACTATTCCAACAGGACAGTGCTCGTCCACATACTGCTGCACCTTAAGGGCTTGGCTTAGAGACGCAGATACTATGCCATGGGCAGCCGAAACACCAGACCTATCTCTGAAATGTTTGAATATTTTATTGAATATTCTTTCTAATAAGACCCCATTAAGAACCTAAAACAACTCTATGCTGAGACGTCTGAGATGTTGCATCACACATACGTTAACAATCATAAATGCATAACACACTATTCTGTATGTGTAGCTCAATAAATATGGCCAAGAATGGGCAATTTCAGCCTATTTTTTTATTATGTATTGTTTTTGGTCACATTTATTTTCCTTTTGAATAGCACTGAAATCTGATACTTTTTTATTGGTGCTTATTGGTATTTTTGCAACCATTTTTTTTTTAAGTGAATGTACATACACAGGCTATCAAGCTCTAACATATGCTCTAACATTTCTGTCTCTCCCACATGCACACACACACACATACGCACACACACGTACATAGAGAGGAGATTGTGTGTGCATGGCTTGTTAGAAGTGGGGAGATAAAACTTAGCATAGTGCTCCCAATTAGCACAGCAGTGACCATGTGCTGCCTCAGTCTAATGTCCTCTCCTGACGAGCGGCTGGAGGAGGCACAGCTCGCAGGGCTGTGTGTGTGTGTGTCTGTGTGTGTGGGGGGATGTGTGTGTTGGAGAGGGGGTTGAGAGGGGGGGTGAGAGGAAAAAGAGGAAGCGAGAGAGAGAGCGGGAGAGAGAAAGAGAGAGGGAGAGTGATGGAGGTCTGGGAGAGAGCATGAAGAAAAGACAGTGGGGGGAGTGGAAGGATGGAAAAAGGCAGAGAGAAAGAGAGTGAGAGCTAGAGTAAAATAGAGAGAGAGAGAGAGAGAGAGAGAGAGACGGAGAGAGATGAAATGGCTTAAGCATTCATTTTGAGTAGAGAGACAGGTCCTATTAACATTTAACAGCATTTGTGCAACTTGGTGCGGAGGTTATGATGCAAATGAGGGAGAATTAAAAGTGGCCAGGGGTTTGGCATTGATGGATTGCAGTCTGGCAATGTTCACACTTCCCAGTGTCCATCAGAGGCGATTACTATGTAATTAAAGCTTATTTCTGGACTCTCCGCCGCATAATTACTTTGTGAATGTAACCATCATCTAAAAGCTAGAGAAAACGCTTTAGCGTTTAGTCCGGCAGTCATTTCCACCAGCTTGTGTCAGATATAGCCATCAGACAGTGCAAAAGAACTGTCACTTTTAATAAGAGGCAAAAAATTAAATGAAACAGTATGCTTATTACAGAAAAATTAGGCTTTCAAGAGTCCTTTCTGCTATTTGCATAATTTATTCTTTTTTTTCTCTGTCTCTCCCTCTCTCTCTCTGTCTGTCTTTCCCTCTCTCTCCCGCTCTCTCTCTCTCACCCCAAGCTTTAGGCAATTTCCCTCACATTTAAATAGATTGCACATTTAAGGCTACTTAAGGAAAATTATCACTTTGCATATTTTAATTGTTATGAAGGAAGTGATTTGAGAGGTCTGTGGCTCATCCTCTTGAGCGGTGCAGGGTGTGTGAGTGCGTGTGCGTGTATGAGTTTGTGTGTGTGTGTCTGTGTCTGTATGTGTGTGTGTGTGTATGATGTGGGCGCTGTGCGCTGTGGCGTCGCAGATAACCCCCAAGTTCACACACATCCACTCGACTTTCATCAGAATGCTAATGAGGAAGCTAACACTAGGACAAGTGGATCTTTGATATTTACAAAATAGGCACTAATAACTGGAGTGTAATTTGTTTGACACAACTTTATTTCCCTCTTTTCTTATCGGCAGTGGAGGGTCTGCGTTTTTTCGTGTGTGGTGGGCAAATTGCTTTTGTTCGGAAACAGGGCGAAACACAAAGGTCCATTTATAGACTAGACACACTCACACTCGTACAGAAACACACAGACATGCACACACACAACAATGCAGACAAATCAGATAATCAATAACACAAAGAAACTGGAGTAAAGTCTGTGTTTTGTTCAAAACAAAACAAAAAAAAAAAAAAACATACAGACCAACACAACACAATAGGAGGTAGACACAAATAAATACATCCCATAAAATTATATATTAGTATTCTAGGGTTTCCAGACGCAGACTACTCTACTAGAGTTTATTGTTCCTCAGTGTTTGAAAACTTAATTTAATTTATTTTATTTACATAAAACATTTAATCAATATTCCACCATAAAGGAAGCAAGAATGATCTAACCTGTAGTGTTGTCATATTAAAAAAATAAAAAAACATATCAATAACTGATGGTTATGAATGTATTCCCTCAAAACCCTCTCAAGTATTAGAGCAGTGTTCAGAGAAATTTGTATTCTCCCACCTTACCATGCATCCTGATGTCCAGTTTAACGTTGACTCCATGTGTAATACCGGAAGCAGACAGAGGGGGAGCTGTGTGTTAAGACAGTAGGAAACAATGACTGATCAGAAAACACCAGAAGGAAGTTATGAGTTCATGAATCTTCCCCAAATCAACTCAGAACAATAATAAATAGAATATAGAAACTAAGCACTGGTTCAGTGGTTCATAAACTGTAATATATACAGTATTGTGCAAATGTTTTAGGCACCTGTGGAAATTTTAAGTAAAGAAAAATCTTCTTATCTTTAAAGTAAGTGTTTAATAGCTCAGTAAAACATTAGCATTACAATACATACAAACAAAAAGCAGAATTTTTACAGCACTGTTTTCCTTAAAACATCCCCTAATGCAACAAAATATATGCTGTTTTCCAAAAATCTGATATATGACCTACATGTCCCTCAAATATGTACACTGTCTGGTAAGTCAATAGAGTTAGTTTCATCTTATAAATACTTAGGCATTATGCTAGATGATAAGCTCTCTTTTAAATCACATATTGAGTATATCACTAAAAAGCTAAAGCTGAAACTTGGATTTTATTTTAGGAACCGTTCTTGCTTCACTCAACAGGCTAAGAAAAAATTAGTTGAAGCAACCTTTTTACCTGTTTTAGATTATGGGGATATAATTTACAGATTTGCCCCAAAGACGACACTGCAATCGCTGGACTCTGTTTATCATTCTGCATTGAGATTCATAACAAGTGCCAATTTCTTAACGCATCATTGTAAACTGTATGAAATGACAGGTTGGGCTCCACTATCAGTAAGACGCCAAATACACTGGGCAGTTTTTGTGTATAAAGGAATTATTGGTCAGCTTCCCTCATATTTGTCTGAATTTTTGATAAGAAATGGTTCCTTGTATAATTTACGCTCTAGTAATTATATAACACTGGATATTCCTGCTGTTCGGTCTGAATTTGGAAAGAAGTCTTTCAGTTATGATGCACCTTCAACCTGGAATGATCTTCAGAAACATTTTAGATTAGATCAGTTTATTTCACTGAAGGAATTTAAATCAGCTGTCTCAAATCTTTATACATATGCTTGTTCTTGTTAAAGTATTTTGTTTGTATGTGTGTTATAAGGGTGTAGATTAGTTGATTTGTGTTTTTTGTGCTGCTGTCTTGGTCAGGGCTCACTTGTAAAAGAGATTTTTAATCTCAATGTGACTACCCTGGTTAAATAAAGGTGAAATAAAAAAAATATATATATATGTGGTGCTTTTTTCAGGCAAAAACACTCGTATTGCTGAGATAAATGGATTAGCAAAATTTGCTTAGGTGCCTAAAACTTATGCACAGCACTGTATATCAGTTATTTGTCCCTTTTTTATTTTTGTCCACTTTTGTATTTACTTCCATTACATCTACTTTTTAATATAAAAAGTTATCCAGTATGAAAAGGAAAGAAAAAGAAAAGCTAATTTCTGATTATCATGATCAGATCTCCTTTCAAATGCGTTTTACATACTTTACTATTTTAATGTAATGTTTTACAATTTATACTGATAATTCCAAATGTCCAAATGTTTGTGGACACCCCTCCTAATGAATGTACTAAGCTGCTGTCAGTTGCACCCATAAAATATTGCAAAGAGAACTTAAATAGACTCTCTGGAGCAAATAAACATGTATCTATTGGCATAATGCCTAATTCCTTGTGTGGGTTAGTAGAGGGATATAAAGCAGTAAATTTGAGAACCATATTCGTTGGAATGATGGTGGATCCTCCAGCCAATACTTATAATTTTTTCAAGTATAAACTACTTTCTTAATTTCCTTGATTGAAATGAATACAAACACCATAAATTTAATGCTACTTTGATCACTTTTATCACCAATTCCTTTTTTCCAGCAACAAAATGCTGATGCTGAAGTTTGGAGCCAGTGCCGGTTCCTGCAATGCAAATTAAAAACCTCTGGATATATATAATCTAGAGAAAGATGAATGATCTCAAGTCATCAAACCAAGCTGAACTGCTTGAATTTTTGCACCTGGAGTGGCATCAGGTTATCCAAAAGCAGTGTGTAAGACTAGTGGAGGAGAACATGCCAAGATGCATGAAAACTGGGATTAAAAACCAGGGTTATTCCACCAAATATTGATTTTTGAACTCTAAAACTTTATTAATATGAACTTGTTTTCTTTGCATTATTTGAGGTATGAAAGATCTGCATCTTTTTGTTATTTTCTGCAAATAAATGCTCTTAATTACATTATTTTTTTATTTGGAATTTGGGAGAAATGTTGTCTGTAGTTTATAGAATAAAACAACAATGTTCATTTTACTCATTTTGTTCATATACCTATAAAAAGCAAAATCAGAGAAACTGATTTGGAAACCGAAGTGGTCTCTTAATTATGTTTAGAGCTGTATACCAAAAAACACCTTCTTTGATGCAGTAAATAGTATATACCTTTTTCTTAATCAGGAGGAAAAAAAGAGCTGCAGAGTGACTCAGCAGAAGCCACACACTAAGAGTGACCCACTTTAGGCTAAAGACCAGGTTTAGCGTAAGATCAGTCATTACATTTTTACAAACACTGAACCAATCATCTCGTCATAAAAAATTAAAATTCAATCAGTGAGATGAAGAGAAAAAGCAGCACAGATACTATAAATATCTAGCACACTTCATCATACTTCATTTAATACATTATAGACATATGCTTCATTGTTGATCTCCAGGATGTTTTTTTTTTTATTTTTATTTGAGTTCTGCTATTTAAGAAGCACAGACAGAAATTACAAATATGAACACAGGAAGAAACACCTTGAAGACAAATAAAAAAAAGAAGAAGAAAAAGAAGCAGGAAAAAAGCCCCTAAATCAGCCGTCGTCGTCTCTTCATCTCCGGCTCTGATAACCTTTGTCTTTGTGATTCTGTTGGAGTGTGTTGGCGGTGTCTCTGAGGGGAACCCTGCTGAATTGCATCCATTAGGAGAGGCTTCTTTTAATGTGCACAGCCGTGGAAATGACACACAGTTGATCACAAATGAAACGGCGACGGGCACCAAATGCACCTAGTTCCCAATGTTAATTGTACAGCAGCATCCTACGCACAAACCATCAACTACATAATTATGCCTTCAACATGGAAAAATCTAAAGCATTAATGTCTTGTTCACAATGAAATGAAAGATTTCTCTGTTTTTTCACCAAATGTGTAATAATGCAAACTGTATTTAAGAAAGGCAGGAAATGGTTTGGGGAAAGCAATAGGGGTCATCTTTCAGGCAGATGATTAGTGGGCAGTGGAAATCGGCGCGGACATTACACCAATCAGCCTTTTGAATAAACTAATAAACTATAACTATACTATAAAATAAACTATATTCAAGGTACGCTGTGAATTTAGTAGAACCTATTGTTGCTTATGCTGCTGGATTTGTTTGTGTTCAGAACCTGAAGAAACATGGAGAAATGCTCTGTTGTGTCCAGGTTGTAGAAACTAAACACTGGTTTAGTAGTTCTTAAACTGTCATATGTACATTATGAGATTTCTTACTCAAAGTGTCAGAAAACTGCGTAGAGGTGAGGAAATATGAGAGAAATAGCAAGATGTAAGATTGGAGTTATATACGAACAGTTCCATTCCTTCCATTAAATAAATATATATTAATAATTTCTCCCTTTTTGGATAAATTAGTTTTTTTTTACTATTGTAATTACTTTAGTATGAATAGTTTTCCAATTTGAAAAGAAAAGAAGATAACTGATTTCTCTCAAAATAGAAAAAATGTTTGTGTATGATTATTTGTTGGAATGGAATCAATTGATATATCATTTGTCACTGTATCCTGTATCTCCAAAAAAAAATAAATAAATAAAATTTAAATTAAATTCACTGTGAAAATAGCTTGGTTTGAGTCATTTTGAAATATTTCTATTGGTCTATTCTTCATTAAATTTTAATACATTGAAAATACTAATCACTAGATTCAAAATATGTCAAATTTTTAAACAGGTAATAAATGAAGATACAAAATTTTAGAGTTGTAGCGATTATATGGGAGTGTGCTTTGCACATGTAAGAAATATAAATGATTAGTAATTATATTATTAGATTAATAAAACTGCATTATTTTTGTTTTATTCACCATACCAGTAGCTGTTATTCTCTTCAAAACTCTTTATAATCTAAATTCTTACAAATAGATGTGTGTATTTGTATTAAACCCTTATGATCATTTAATTTTGAAGGAAGTTATGTAATTTAATGTACGTTTAATGTATGTTGCTTTAAAGCTGCTTATAGTATAGCATGATCCTATACTGCTACTGGATAATTGATGCTTACGTATGCCAATCAGATGCCCCCCCCCCTCACCCCCCCTTTAAACAACTAAGGGTTAAGTGCCTAGCTCAAGGGCAGAGCGGCAGTAGAGGAATGTTATCAGTTGGGCTCAAACCCATGACCTTATAGTTCAGGGCCACTTTCCCCGACCGCAGGGCTAAAAACCACCCCATTATTACATTACAGATGCTAAACGCAGACCCTCTTCTTAAACAGCAGTTTAGTCGACGCGTGCACAGGTTGTACGGGGGGTCCTCGCCACTGCCAACGGGGGGCAGAGCACATTTTCCTTGCGTGACAGCATAATCCACTCAATCTGTAGAACTGCAGTGACTACCTCTAATGTTTAATTACATTTTGTGTGGCTCTGTAAGAAACAACTGGAAGCTTATTAAGTGATATGCATCGTTTTATGGGGTATTATGTATAGCACACAGCGTAATGCACTACTGAGAGGAGTAGTATTTTGATATATGTCTGAATGTGTAGTAGAAAATATACAGTAGAAGAAATATACAGTAAATATGCAGTACTGTACTGTGTGAGAATTTAAGCACCTACGCACAGCATTTAAAACCATGTATGTAGGTATGTCTTAACTAATAACCATTTTGGTTTGGACAAAAAATAATAGTAATAGAACTTTATTGCAATAAATATATATATTTTACTTTTTTTCATTTTCTCCCGTTTTTTTTTTCTCCCAATTATTTGTCTGGCCAATTGTCACACACCTCCGATGACATGTGTGAAGCCAATCACCGCCTCTTTTTGAACTGCTGCTGATGAATTATTGCAGAGTAGCATTACAGCGCATTCAGAAAAAAAAGCAGTGACTCATTTCACATCAACACATCAGCTCACAGATGCTTGTGTTGATTGACATCACCTTTTGAAGTGATGAGGGGAAACAACGCAATCTACTCACCCAGAGAGAGCAAGCCCAATTGTGCTCTCTCAGGGCTCCGGCAGCTGGTGGCAAGCTGCATGACCAGGATTCAAACCGACAATCTCCTGATCAATATTTTACTTTTAAGTCCATTTTATGTCACTGATAAAATTATAATTTTATAAACAAAACAGTGCATTTACACCTTACTTTTAATGAGCAATGTTTTTTTATTCTTAAGATTTTTTTATTTAAAGTCAACCTTCAATTATAAGCAAAGTCAACATTGTGTCTTATTCATGTTAATGGGTTCTCCTTGCTATGAGAAACATATTGGGTAGTATTTACATCAGGAAAAAAAAAATTTTTAGTCATGTCCATATATTGTACTTTTATCTTTGCAGTAAGAAAAAAAACATTAGATCACAGGCAGGTAAAAACATAAATACTGTAAAAATAGCAAGAATTTTTAATATGGAAAAGAGTACTTGAGATTTTATGAGCTAATCTGAGAAACCAGGCTTGGGTCAATATTTCTATTAGATGTGTTTAATTCTATTACCTGCTCACCTGTTTTACATCATTAAACACTGATTTGTTAAACCAGGTGTTTTCTATGACAGGATGATAACTACTCATAATACTAAACTCATATGGAGAGAGCTTTGGTGATGTTTTAATTTACACAAATGTAAAACCACTATTTTTAGTAATAATGTTATATGTATTTATTGTAGTTTTAGTGTTTTGTTGATTCATTTTCACAAGAGCACAGTACTGTATGTATTACTGTACATTCACAAGGGAAATACATGTAAAAACAATACTGTTTATCTTTTAATGTCTTAAGATGTGTAACAGCAGTACAATAGAGTTGGAGTCCTTTATCTCTCCCTCAGACTAAATTATCTTGAGAAAAATTGCAGTTCATTTGTTTGCTAAAATAAGAAAAACACCCAGATGCTCCAAGTGTTTATTGTGCAGCGTATAGGTCTTTCCCAAGAACCACAATCTCTCATCTCAGTATTGTGTCACAGTTAAATAGGCTTATCAACACACTAAATGAATAGTGAATATATATGCTTAACACTCTAATTAATGACACACACATCCACTCATTAAATTTGTTTTGATGTGTCTCGTCTCCAGCGGGGGGGAAAAAAAGCACACACTGCCGTTTCGAAAACCATTTTAATGATCTTTTATTGTCCTTTGTCCCTATGAATACATGAAAATACATTTACGTCGACTGTAGTTATGGCAATATTGTACATACACACACATATAAACATGTATGTGGTGTGTTTCAAAATGTTATATCAATAGCAAATGTACATTAAGTACACGTATGTGCAAGTGTATCTCATGTACAAATACAGTATATGAAATGCAGGTGCATTTCATATAGAATTTCCATATATAAAAATGCACACTTACACACTTAATAATAAGTGCACACACATTCACATGCACACTACAATTCACAAAGGAGTAAAGCGATTTATTAGAATCCAAAAACGGAAATCTGCATTTAGAGACCTTGAAGAAGACCTATACAGCCCACAATATCCTTTACCCATTGTGGTTTTTGTAAGTAGATTTCAGAAAGTTTTCGTTTGTATCTTAAGTAAGTGTGCAAATATTCTTTGCCTCGACACTCTCCGGCGTGTCTCATCGTTTCGTTTGTGCAGCTACTAAAAACTGCTCAGTGTAGGGACAGTCTTTCTGAGGTAGACTGCTCAAGTCAAGGACAAGCGTTTTCTTTTTTCCCCCACTTTTATGTTTTTCTACTTTTTTTTCCTTTTTTATACAAATGCATGACATTCAAAAAAGACAGAACATAGGTACTACATGTGTGTATGTAGCAATGAGGTAGAAATGGTTTTAGAGAACAATGTTTGAATAGAAAACTGGAACAACAGCAACATCTGGAAGAGTGCTGAAGAACACAGGACAAAGAACATACACAGGGAGGTGAAAAAAAGAAATACACAAAGCAATATTCAAGTGATTTGGGGGGTTGTTACCACACTGAAAAAAAAAAACAGAAAGAAAGAAGTGTGCTTTAAACCTTTTGTACTTCACAGAGTCAGTTGCATTTTCCACTGAATGCAGTTTCTTAAACTCGACGCTTTTGTTCTCAATCACTTCAACAGTTATCAGGGGCTTCCAAGTTAGGAACGGTGTGTCCAGAGACCTTCCACAGGGAATACATGCTGGTGAAAGCCCATTCACACAGCACAGTGGTGTTCTGCTCGCCTTCTGCAAACGATGACACTTAAATATTGTGTCTTTCACGGTATGACAGGGTGTCTGTGTGAATCAGTGCTATTTGGCTTAAGCGTACACATGTACTTCTGAATGCAGAAGCAGATATTAAGGTCTGTGCCATCATTACACTGTAAATAAGGGGAAAAAAAACAAGACAAGCAAAAAAAAAAGAAAAAAGAAAAATGATTTGTATGATTTTGAATAAAAACGCATGTGGCGAAAAAATTTTTTTAATGTTTAATTCAACTCAATTTTCTGCAAAATCAGTGCTGTTCAAATAAACAAATGTCCCACTTTTTACAGTGTAAATTAGCACAGGCTAAATTACTGTTTAGCATATACAGTACTGCACAGAGGTTTTAGGCAACAATCACAATATTTAAAAATAATTGTCAGTAATTACAAATAGTTAAGATACAGATGCCAGTAAACATACAGTCAAAAGTGGACAAATTTAGCCAGTGTGTGAATGTGTTTCATCATAAACTCACCTGATTTAACAGCATTACGCACTGATTTACCAAACCAGGTGTTTAATTATGACTACAAATAATAATAATAGACTACAATGAAGAGAGCCTTGGAATTGTTTTATTAAACTCTCTGTTGTAAGACCACTACTTCTGTTTGAATGTATTATTGAATTATATCAGTGTTTAACAGAGGAAATAAATGCTTGCTGCAAAGATACTGTACTTGTAACTCTTATAACTATACATTTTTAACAAGTACCTAAAACTTTTGCACAGTACTGTATATATATATATTTCATTTATATCATTTAGAGATTTGGGATCTGTCTGTCTTGAAGCAAAATGGCTGCATTTACTTTGGTGCCAAGAGGAGACACTTGGCTTGAAAGCAACATTTTAAAAAGTGCATTTGACAAATTGCACAAGAACATTTACTTACTTTGCCAAGATGAAATATGTAATTACAGGCCAGACCAAATCCAAAGGTGATCTACTGGACGAACACCAAGCAAGGTTGGCGTCTTGATCTGCTGAGTGTACTGATCACGTTATGAATGCAAAACAGTAAAACAAGTGACATTTTACAGCTAATAAATAGACTAACTGCACTGTCCGTCATAAAAGGAAGGGGTATGCACTGATGGAAGTCATATATATATATACATGTGGTGGAGGATGCGATGGCTCCAGCGGCTAAATAGGCACCATCAATGGGGGAAAATTGCAGTGCTGAGGAGAAACGTGTCTGGGCCAACACCAGAGGACGTATAATATCCTCGCTAGCAATCCCGACGCATTATATAGCGGACGGGAGCAGTAAAAGGCCTGGGAGAAACAGAGAGGGGAAATGAAACAAGGCAGCTTCCCTCCGAGCGTCTGCAGGGTTCTCCTTCAGTGCAGCAGCTGTTACACGGGCAGCTCTGCACCACTCCGCTAGTGCTTCACAAAACAGCAAACTCATAAATGCTCAGGAAAAAAAGAAAGATAAAAAAAAAAGGCTGAGAGCAAACAAACAAACAAACAAATAAAAACATACATTCAAACACAAGGCTTTCTCTTACTATTCCTTGTGTACAGTAAACATAGATGCAGGCTTCCATAATCTTCAGTGCTGATGCCCAAGCATGTGACTAGCTGTTGACTGTAAGTGAAGAAAAGAGCTGCCAACAATAGGGACAGGGACACCGATAGAGAAGGTCCGGAGAACGGTGCCCTCAAGAGTGCTACACAAAACCGATGGAGTATGTGTATGAGGGGGGAGGGGTAGGGTGCACCATGTTTTGTGAGCAGAAGAATTGCACAGATAGTGTCAAGAGTGGCATTTGTTGATTCTTTTGATTGGGAAAAAAAGCAGCTAGTTCTACGAGCAGGCTTTCTAGCTGAGCGAGCCCAAAAAGGTTAGGACGTCAAGCTAGCCTCTTTAATTCTGCTTTCAGAGGAAACAGTGCTAAACTGAGGTAGAAAAAAGAATGCAGGGTACACAAGATCCTTCAGGATTGTTACACAGATGACACACAGCAGCAAAACAGAGTCAAAAAACAACATAAAGAACATAAACAAGGTTTTTCAACCTCTAGAGATAATATCTGGTGGTCTCTTTTTTTTTTTGGAAAAAAAAGTTTTGGTTCACTCCAATGCATCTGTCTTTTCCGTCCATTGACAAGAGACAAATACACAGAGTTTTACAAAACACAAACGTCGTGGTCCGCTGCGTCTCCTCTTTTTGTGGCTAAGGCTTCAAACGAACCTTATCAGCACAATAAGCTGTGCCCATCTCTAACACATGAGCTCGCGCCGTAGAGTCAGTACTGTGCTATGCATGAGGACAGGGTGCTGTAGTCAATACTGGCACACAATTCAGAATTCTTCATTCTTCAACCCTCTACTTCAAGCAGTACTCAGAATGAAACTGTTTTCTTAAAGATTTGACAAAAAAAAATAAAAAATAAAAATAAAGAACATAAAAAGAAATACTCCCCTCCCCCAATCTTCTTCTCCCAAACAGCCCAGAAATTATCTGGTTACATTCAGAGTCATATCCTTGTCTTTTTTTTGTTCAACTGAGGTTAACCTTTTAACTGAATGCAAATCAATCAAAACCAAACCCAATGTTAACTGCAATATGTAGTGCTTTGACACAATCTTTTGAGGTACTGTACAAATCACAATCACTTTCCTGAGTTTTTGAAGAAAATCAAAGCAAATGATGTCTATAAATTAGGATCCGGATTACAAATGCCGCGAGAACTTTCTTTCTTGTGCCCACTCAGGGCCTGCAGGTCAGACTCAGTTGAGGAATACTGTTGTTTTTCTGTTTTTTTTGTGTGTTTTTTGTTTTTTGACAGAATTGACAAAAAGCAGAACATATCTGTTTTAGTCTCAGGTTAAAGCTTTCTATATTAGCACATGCCACCAAAGTAGATTGTGAGACAAACCAACCAAAATACAAAACAATAAAGCACCACTTTAGGCACTTGATTGCAACAGAATCTCAAAAACAGCAGAATGATATTTACACACAACGGAGTTCGTCCTCGTGGTCATCTCAGTGACACTGCACCTCAGAAAGCGATGCTCAGTTTCAGCAGAGTTGAGCCAAGGAGCGGGGTTTCTCTGTTGGACTATGTGCAAAGGGCCAGACATGGACTTAAGCATAGCTATGCATCACTCAGGTATTTCTGAATGTCCTTATCACTGTTCTTTAAGGGCCATTAGCATTTGTAACACCCACCCTTTAAAACTGCATGTTTCTTCCAAAGAATTCTGAATTGTATCCTCTCTTTAGAACAGGACAGTTTGCCCCAATGAGTTCCCCCTAACCTCCCCCTCTTACTGACTACAGCCAAACATTTTATTCCACTCAGTGTATGTGTCCAGTTCTTTCTGTGATATGCTGGGCTGGATTTTGCAAAAGACATTCTCAAAGTCTTGGTATGACAGCGGCCTCATCTGACCCGGCATGATTCCGGAAAGGTCCGCACCAGACATGCCGTGCAAGGGTCCAACTATGGCCTCCTGGCAGAGCCGGACTACGTCCAGCCCTGAAAATCCTTCGGTCCGCTGGACAAGCAGCGCCACCTCTTTGTCGCTGAGGCAGTAGTTGTGCTGGGCGAGCACCTGACTGATGAGCTGGTGTCGTGCTGTAGTGTCTGGGAGTGGGATGAGCAACCGCTTAACAAAGTACCTGCGCAGGGACTCGTCAATCTCTTCCGGTTTGCTAGTGGAACAGATAACTAATACATGGTCCTCTGGTGAGCTTATCACCCCATCCAGCTGCAGGAGCAGCTCACTTTTGATACGGTTTACAGGGCTCTCTTCACTCAGTTGGCCTGACAGCAGCAGATCTACGTCACTAACGAAGACTACCGAAGGCTGCCGGCAGCGAGCCACAAGAAATGAGGCCTGCACCACCTTGTCTCCCTCCCCTAGCCACTTGGTGACCAGTGCTGAGCCACTGATCTGGAGGAATGCAGCGCCCAGTTGGCTAGCAATGCAGCGGGCCAACAGTGTCCGTCCTGTGCCCTGAGGTCCGAAAAAGAGGATGCTGCGAGGCAACGGTGCCAGGCCGCTAAACATGTCCGGTCTCAGGATGGGCCACAGGACCTCCTCTTTAATTGTGGCCTTGGCCAGCTCCAGGCCAGCGATGTCACTCCAGTCGACAGGGGGCGTCTGCTGCAGAATCTCTGTGGTGACCATCTCCACGAGGCCGGAATCACTATTCTTTAGCTGTTCCTCGGCAGGATGGCCACTTGAAGTCAATGTACCGATAGAATGGGACAAGTGCTGCCTGTGCTCTTCCCCGTGCTCGCTCATGACAGGTGAGCCAAACTTCCCGAACGACTCTCCCGATCGCACCGAGCCCATGGACCCTTTGGATGACCTGTACGATGGAGGAGTAATAGCTCTGCCGGACTGACCACCAAATTTATGCTGCTGGTCTGAGGACATTGACTGCTTTGTGGGCTTAAACGGCAGAGATGACGCGTCAGCACTTCTGTCAAACCCATTCCCTCTGCTTGAATCAGCAATGCTGTTATCTGGCATCCTGTACATGGGGCTTTGAGTTGAGCGCTGTTGGCTATAGCTGAAATTTCCATAACTGGAGTCCATGTCTCCTTGCCCCGTCATGTAAAAAGCTTTCCTTTTCAGTGAGTTGGCTGAGCTGCCATTCAGAGGTGTTGGTGCGATCGGTGCATGGCTATGCGACTGGTAGGAATAGCCAGGGAGAGTGGAGGGGGGCAGTGGGGTGGGCGCTGCAATGCCTGAGGGCAGGTAGGCTGAGGGAGGTGGGGCTCCCCCAGGGCTGTAGCCGGGAGCAACAGCTGCCTGGGGGGGATAGCCTGCAGGAGGATAGTTGTAGCCAGAGAGGTTGGGCGAGCCGGCATTGTAGCTGGGCACCAGCGTTGGAGGAGGGGGAGGAGGAGGCGGCGGAGGAGGAGGCTGTAGGAGCCCACTACTGTGTAATGGCGAGGGGTGTGGAGAGGCCAGGGATGGGGTACTTTGCCCACCACTGTAGGTGGAATGCAGGTATGTGCCATTGTAGCCCCCAGCAAATTCCTGAGAGGGGATCCCCGAGTGCAGGGCGGCAGGTGTGTGGCTTCCGCATCCACTGCTGGAGTAGCTGGGCTCACTCAGGCTGCTGGGAACCCCTGCGGAGCTGCAGACACTGGCTGCAGAATCCCCCGGGGGTAAAGCGGCAGGAACGACAGCCTTGCTCGCGGATATTACGTCTGCAGTGCAGTTCATTGGGTAGATCCCTTCTTGCCATGCTTCACCTTCTGATTTGCGTCCGTTCAAGAGTCCCGTAGCACCTTCCGGATATGAGCACAGCAGTGCTCTCTCGCCGGGACCTTCCAAGATGCCCGAGTATTTCTCTGCGTACTTCTTCAGGAGGTTGGAGGCAGTGAGGGCTGAGATGTCATCGTTGGCCCAGGCGTACTGGTAGGTTCTTTGCAGGTGCCCACGGTACGCCTCAGCCTTATGTGCAGGCGAACGTGTTGTGGAGGAGATGTCGAAGTGCTGCTCTGCCCACTGCGCATGCTCTGGGGTCCACTGCATCTTTAAGCCTAAACATCCCCAAAAGAACAAACAAAAGAACAAACACCAGTGTCAGAATCTTGATGAATAACGTTCAGGATCAGCAAAGCACCCCCCTCTTTTTTTTGTGAAACTCTGCAGAATCAATGATCCAATACATGATTGCTTTTAAACAGAGAGAGAGAGAGAAAGAAAAAAAACAGCAAGAACAACACAAAAATATTACTTTCTATTTCCTACTCTGCAGCTCTCTTGGAGTGCAGGCTACATATCACAGGCCCTGCTGACAGTTAGTATCACAGGAGCAGTGCGGATTTGGGCACCCAGCACCTGGTTAGCACAGTATAATGCACCCTGCACACAGCGGAGTGACACAGACATCGCAGGTCACTCTATAATCCAACTCTCATCTAAAGCAGTCCCAGACAGTTTCAAATCTGCTTGGAGGAGTGCAGCAAAGCAATCTCCCAGGCAGCGCTCCGCTGCTTTCATCACACAAACCCCACAGCACGGCATGAATTACAACAGCTCTCTGTCTGCCTGCTGCCTCCTGGAGCACTGCGAACTGGAAAAGGGGAAAAAACATGTCTCTCTTGTCTTTTCTTTCTCCCTCTCTCTCTCCCTCTCGCTCTCTCTTTCTCTCCCTCTTCCTGGCTCGCTCTCTTCTCTTTACAGCTTCTCTCTCTTTTATTGCCTCCGGGGCTCAAAAGCCACCATCAAGTTTAATCCCAAACTCCATCTGCAAACACAAGTAGTTACATATGCTGTCATCTTAGACTCAGCATGGGATTATCAAAGAGACATTTACTCGAGAAGCGGCGGGATGACACAAACGGTCCGCACACACACACACACACACACACACACGCACACAGTACGGACTACTGATGAGAGTGGAAGTCAGTCTTGTTATCCCAGAGGCATATTGTTGTAGCCAAAAACAGACACACACACACACACACACACACACACAGACACTAGCTGATTATCTGGACTCACTGGAAATAAATGAATACATGCAATATGAACACACACACGTACATGTTCTGGCCAAAAATACTACAGAATTTAGGTGTTTTAATACTTTTTATTATATATTTTGCCACAGTTCCCTGATCTGTGAATACTGTTTTATTGTATTGTTCAATGCAATCAATGCAATATCAATATTATTTATGCAATACTATCTCTGAAAAATAATCTTTTGATACCAAGACATAAACATTTCTTACATGTAGATGTTTTAATGCAATAACCCAGCACTGCATAAACATTCTGCTGTTCTGCTCTACTGCAAAAAATGTTTGGTATACCAGATTTGCGTTATCATTGTGCATCACTATAGAAAATGACATTAAATTCTCCTAATCCATCCTAAACTCTGCCAAAGACACAGAAAACAAACAAAGACACACCTACCCTACTCAATGTTTATTACATTACATTACATTACATTACATTTGGCAGACGCTTTTGTCCAAAGAGACTTACAAACAGGGATTGTGCTGTTTACACTGTGAATGGTGATTCTCCACAGTTAATGCTTTTAAGTCTGGGACTAGGTGAAGCGCGCGTGTGTGTGTGTGGAACACTGACTGACCCATGGTATAAATCTCCTGCTCTGTTCTAAGAGTTCAGAGCCAGTATAACAGTACAGCAGTACACAGCAGAGTTTTTTTTTCCCTTTCCTACAGTAGCAGAGAGAGGCATGTGGTTTTCCCCATCCACCACCACTACCACCACCTTCACAGCAGCCTGCCTCAACAGCATGCACACACACACATACATACACACACAGACACACACACGCACACACTGAGCGCTAATTAGCAGGATGATGCTGCGCTAATTGTGTTAATTTACAAGGTTTTAGTCAAAGGGATTGGCGCTATGGCTGGCAAGGCTGTCAGGCCTGCGAGCTAATGACTAAGAAAGGCTAAAGACAAAGCGCTGGCATGAACATGGCAGGCATGCCAGGAAGCCCATTAATAACATCAGCAGTAAAAGCTGCACTCCAAACAATGGCAGGAGTCAATACTATTACTCCGACAAATCATACGCGCTTTGATTATTAGGAAATTAATGCCACATTTTATGCACTTTGCTGGAAAGCGCTTTTGATTTGCTATTATGTTGCGTTTTGCAGTGTTTTATGTGTGCTCCTGGCCAGCGTGCGACGCATTAGGCTACGCCTGGTTTATGCTGTGGGACATGCGGTATTCCCACGGCAATCCATTTGAGATGTATGTAAAGATTTATCTTGGATAATAATGTGTACTGAGTGGAGGACATATATTTTCCTTGATCTGAGGATGAGCTTTCATTTCTCCGAGCAGACTATAAACTGTGTGGCGTGTACTCCAGTGCTGTTAAAGATTACCTTGGGAATTTGGCGGCTCAGTTATCTTTGAGCCTCAGTACTTCCACTCGTTAATACATTTATTACTCATCTTTCATGTTCCACTTTCTAACATATATATATATTTATATTTATATATATTTATATATATATATATATATATATATATATATATATATATATATATATATATATATATATATATATATACTGCTCCACTCAAAGAGGTAGGTCTTTACAGAGGACGTGGGTGTTAAACTTGCTAGAAATAAAGTAAGACGCTTGGAGAGGCTGAAATCCTCCGCAGCACAGTGTGCACACACAGCTTTCAAACAATACTCCAGTCTCTCATTCTAATGACTTTTATGAAATGCGCCGCACACTAACAAAAGAGCAAATTCAGCTCCAGCCATTTAACAAGCCTAACAAATTACCATCCTCTCACAATAATAAGGCAGGCATGTCTTCCTCAAACCGTTTAAAGTGTTTAAGTCCACTAAAATGAGACATCAGGAGATTTACTTGCAGCGGTAACAAGGGGGTTCAGCAAATATACTGTATTATAGCACATCTAAATCCATATAATGCTCCCTAAGTCTCAGTGTTTATACACATATTTCTGCCATTCTTCCACACAAAGCACAATCCCCATCTAGCGTAGCTTCCACGGCACTTTGCGTGATCTAATTCGCGCTCGTCTTTCAGATTACACGCTGAAAACTGATCAGGTGGGATTTAAAGGCGGTGAAAACAACTGAACTGTGCGAGAGGTGAAGGAGAGGGACAGACAGAGAGACAGGAAAGGTAGAAAGGAAGCAACACAGAGACAGAGAGAGAGAGAGAGAAAGAGAGAGAGCAAGGGAGCGAGGGGGAGCGTGAGAGAGAGTGCACTGCAGAAGATGAATCATCTCCAGTTTAGTTTTAGACTGCACTAAATCAGCTGCAGCTCCTGCATGCTCTTCATGCTTCTCCGGCCCGGCTGCTAGCAGTGTGACACAACAATAAATAACACAAACACACAGACAAACCTATCTCTTTCTCCAAATATAAAAATGTCACTCCTGCTGCTCCCATATGTCATATCCTGACACTGTTTTTTGGGAACAATGTTACAGTTACAGCTCTTTACACGAGGAGCCCTGTTTACTGGAGCTGTGTATTTTGTGTATACTGTGCTCCTTTAACAATAGTATATGCTACAGTGGCCATTCTTTTAATGTCATATTTTTCAGAAAATACCAAACTAATCTTAAGTGCTCATCACACTCTTCCACAATGTGCGTTTCATATGCAGTGTGTAAAATAAATTGTGGGTGGGAGGTGTTTAGAGGTATGACTAGAATTCAGTGGCATAATAATACAGAATCATGATTTTTTTTATGTTGTGTTAATATAGTTAACACAATTATGCCTTGTCAGAAAATGTCTGGTGAAGACTGAAGATTGGATAGTTTTTGGAATGTTCTCATCTCTTTAAAAAAAATACATTATTGTCTAGGGCTGTGCAACATATTTCTTTAGCCAAAAATAAAAACATTTTGCTGTTTACTGCTTGATAGCTAATGCTGCTACCAGTGTTCACCCTATACTTAATTATATTATACATATAAATAAGGAAAATTATAAATAAAGCTGGATTGAACTGCAGTGGGTGTTTAAAACTGTTAAAGAACTGCTTGGTTACAAGGACCACATTATATTCAGCAATACATTTCTCACTCAAAATCATATCACAGTGTCTAAACGTCACAATACACCGGTATGCACAATATATCGCTGTAGGATCAAATGAATACTTACTCAGATTACACCTAAGAGAATTCCTATACATAGAAATAGAATCTGCTGGCTGTTTCCAGATGTTTGCATTGCGAATGCTCACCGAAACATTGCCTAAAGACAGTGAGAAAAAAGGGAAAACAGAACTAGAACTAGAACAACAAGCACTGACCTGCTCTCTCTCGCTTTAGTTGATTTGGCATAACTGGTGCTCATTTCATTAGAGGATGTCTGAAGACAGGCGGAGGACCTCCGCTCAAATTCCACACTCATTGGCTCACCACAAAAGCCCTTTGTTTAATTTACCAGTGTCTGTGCGAGGCTACCTTTACAGTACGGCTGGCAAATCTTAGATTACACTCGCTGTCACAATCCACTCAGCTCAAGCAGAAAGCCAAAGCACGAGGTGTGCACCGATGACAGATAAAGATTTTTTTTAGGACTAGCTTAGTCGTTAATAACAGATGAGCAAAATCCAGCAAATGATACGAGACAGTGAGTTTATTTAGAACAAAATGTGCCTGATATACTCAGGACTTAATCATCTAGAATATAAATCGTTACGAGCACAATTCTGTAAAATATACAAAAGTAGTAAAAAACTGAGCAGAATAACACACAAATCAAGAATCTGGATGAAGTGCTAATTGCTCATCCGAATAATTAAAGATGTGCAAGTCCTGTATCACCTTTTATAGGCTGCACTGTCTTCCCCGGGCCTGTCAGTAATTATGTATGGTTTGTGCAGGCATCTAATAGGTGTGTTATTAGTGAGAGTGATCAACAGTAAACCCCCGGAGAGGAAGCTCTGCTACAGCGCGCTGTTTAATTTCAGACACTGTGATCATGGCCAATGAAACAGAGAAGCTGACCTTTTTGGGAGCTATTAATCTGGCTAGCCTTAGCCGATTTTAAGCAAACAGCGGCGCGCCCGCGCTCTGTCCGTCCAATTTCCCAGTGCGTAAATTGGACTGCCGCTTGCACAATTCTCTATTCATTACTGCGCAGCTGAAAGGAAGCACAGAGGTGGCGGAGTGGTTTTCTTTTCCTTTTTTCAGTACGTGTGCGAGCGAGTGAGTGTGTGTGTGTGTGAGAGAGAGAGAGTGTGTGTATGTGTGTGTGTGTACGTGAGTGTATGAACACGCAATGGCTTCTAGCAGAATTCCCAAGCTCTCCTTCTTCCTCTCTCTCTCTCTCTCTCTCTTTCTCCCCTTCTCCTCTGCTTTTAGGCTTGTGTGGGGGGGGGGGGTGGTAGGAGGTGGGGGTTTGCTTTAGGAGGAAGCTGTCGTAATTGAAACGTGGCCTAATCAGACTCATTACCATTTTGGCCAATTTGCACCACCAAAGATGCTTATTAGGTAACTGTGTTTAATAAAGCGCTCTTTAGAAAGCTAACTGTAATGAGCTCTTTAGAGTCAGGTCCGAGCGTGATTATGCTAGTGGAAGTGTTTAGCTGGGCTCAGGCAGACGGCTACATTTAGTCATGTACAATGTCATAATTAAGCCGCACAACCTGCTTTCCCCGGCGCACAATGAACACGGCTGCAACCAGAGAAACTCGGAAAAATATTTATAATTACTGATCATTACAGCCCAGGGATTTTTATCTGTGGATGTAAACATAATTATGAGAGCCTCTTCCTTTCATAATGCGCACACAGCACACTCAACATGACAAGCGTGCGAATACTGTGGACAGACATTAATTACGTTTATAAATAAAAACAAGCTCATATTCCTCTTCTAATGCACTGTGGAGATGTGCTTCCTCTCTCTCTTTCTCTCTCTCTCTCTCTCTCGTTTTCTCTCTCTCTCTTTTTCTCTACATACACATACCAAGCACCTCCCCAACCCACCCTTCATCCTCGCCCCCCCAACCCACAAGCCCCAGGTGGGGGGATGGTATACAGTTCTAATTCAATCTCTGCTGGTAATCGTTATGGCAACAGAAGGCCATTCATCTTACATATCAACTTAAAACCATTTAAAGTCAATTTGGAAATCCATGTCCCACTCATTCTGATGGGTCCGGGAGACCAGAGGGCATCATTAAGCTCCTAATTTAGCCAAGAAATTCAGTCAATGTCCCTTTTCCTGCTGTACAGCCAGCGCACGCTACGGCTCCCGGTGCCCGGCCACTGGAGGTGATGGAGAAGAGATCATGCGGCTCTAATGACTGACCACATCACAAACAATCCTTCACTAAAAAAAAGAAAAGAAGAAAGAAAAAAGAAAGAAAGAAACCTGCACAGCCACCCTACCTCCAGGGTACAGTAATTTAATTAAGCTTTCTAAACACAATTAATCAACTAATTAGCCTTAAATGCATGTCACAGGATGAAGTCCACATCATTTAGTGACTTGGCTAATTGTGATCTTGAGCTACCCTATGAGAGGAAAATTATCCTAATACCAACAACCATAAACACTCTCAATGGGGGCATTTTACATCAGCTTGACATCAGGAGGGCTAAAGAAAACAGCAGGAATGTTCTGTGTTCTCATGAAGAATGTCTCTATATTGTAATGTGAAAAGAATAAAGCCTTACCATTCTAAGGACGTGTCACTCAAAATGAATAATTACGTGGCTTTATAGCTTAGCTAGTTTCCAGTACAAATGTATGTAATACAGCTCTGGAAAAAAATAAAAGACCACTTAAACATGATGTGTTTCTTTGATTTTACCAAATTGAAAACCTCTGGAATATAATCAAGAGGAAGCTGGATGATTACAAGCCATCAAACCAAGCAGAACTGCTTGGATTTTTGCACCAGGAGTGGCATAAAGTTATCCAAAAGCAGTGTGTAAGAGTGGTGGAGAAGAACATGCCAAGATACATTAAAACTGTGAAAAACCAGAGTTATTCCACCAAATATTGATTTTTTGATTATATATTTGAATATTGATTAAAACTTTTTTTTTTTCGCATTATTGTGGCCTCATAGCTCTGCATCTGTTTTGTTATTTCAGCCATTTCTCATTTTCTGCAAATAAATGCTCTTAATGACATGATTTTAATTTGAAATTTGGGAGAAATGTCCGCAAGTTATAGAATGAAACAGCAATGTTAATTTTACTCAGAAATATACATATAAATAATACAATTTGAAGTGGTCTCTTAATTTTTTTCCAGAGCAGTATATATGTTTTGTTACCAGTGTGTACATACATTTCCTGTGAAATAAAACCTTACCTGAACTTTCCGGATAAATAAAAAAACTGCACCAGTATTGTTGGTGGATCTAGTCTGCATATAAACATCTGATTACAATGATTACAGTGAAAAACTCTCATAGTAAATTGGTCAATGGCAGATTTGCAGATTAACAGCTCCAGCTTTAGTGTGGTTATGCTGCCCAGTGGTTAAGTGGCACCGTCCAGCTGTCTGTACTCGAAGCAATAATTATGACGCACACGTCAGCAGCTAAATGAACGATTCTGATGCTCAGTCTCAAGCACCACGGATAAGGTGACTCACAGCATCACATATGTGGACAAAAAACAGACTGGAAAAAAAACAAAAAACTGCACAGACACCTAATGTTAATGAAACTAACAAGCTGTTTGGAAATATACAAGTAAAAAAATACATGCAAAAAATTACTATGCTATATATGATACATGCAGCTCTGAAAAAAATAAGAGACCACTTAAAAATAATGAGTTTCTTTGATTTTACCAAATTAAACCTCTAGAATAAAATCAAGAGGAAGATGGATGATAACGATCCATCAAACCAAGCTGAGCTGCTTGGATTTTTGCACCAGGAGAAGCATAAATTTATCTAAAAGCAGCATGTAAGACTGGTGGGGGAGAACATGCAAATATGCATTAAAACTGTGATTAAAAAACAGGCTTACTCCACCAAATATTGATTTCTGAACTCTTAAAACTTTATGAATATGAACTTGTTTTCTTTGCATTATTTGAGGTCTGACAGCTCCACATCTTTTTAGTTATTTCAGCCATTTCTCATTTTCTACAAATAAATGCTCTAAATGACAATATTTTTGAGGGGAATTTGGGAGAAATGTTTTCCGTAGTTTATAAAATAAAACTACAATGTTCATTTTACTCAAACATATACATATAAATAGCAAAATCAGAAAAACTGAAGTGGTCTCTTAATTTGGTTCAGAGCTGTATATATATATATATATATATATATATATATATATATATATATATATATATATATATATATATATATATATGACTTTAAGAAGTTTTGCTGACCTTGATATTGTTCATTGTGTTTTCTTAACAAAGAGAGAGTATTAAATTCTAATTAAAATATATTTTTAAATAATTAAAAATGAATCACTCTTAGAGTGCAAGTGCATCATTATATCATCATTACAACAAAGCCACAAAAAAGTCCTAAAATGAGAATAATAAAAAAATTCACTGAAATGCACCGAGCTCATGATCGTGCTGAGCGTCCTGTGGATGCATGTCTTCAGACACAAGGCTAGGCACTGATTTTTCATTTCTTCAGACCATCACAGCTTGAGGCTTCCTCTACCCTGTCTGTTTGCATTTTTTGACCCAGCATAAGAAATGTTAAGAAACCCTCGGCTTAAAAAGTCCCCTCGTATTAATGGTAACGTTTACCGCCATGAAACAGAACAGTATTGGGAGGGGGAATAACTGAAAGCACACTCAACTGAGTGGAAGAATTGACCAAGGGATAAAATATGGTTTTACTGTGCTCATCTAATCTAAGCTAAGATTACACGTACTTTTAAATGATAAGGTCACAATATATATATATATATATATATATATATGTATGACGAAGTAACAACCTACTGCTATCCTATTGGTATTGAATGTTAAATAAGACGTTTTACCACTATAATGCAGACTCTATTCCCTTTCTACATAATAGGAACACTAAGGGCTGGGCAATAAAAAAAAATGAAAATCAAAAATTAACGTTTCACATTTGTTATGGCACTGACTTCTCTCCCCAGTAATGTAGCTAACTCGCTGCTAAAGTTATGTTAGCATGTTGGCAAGCTCACAGCTTATGTTAGCTAGCTCTCCTCTTACCAAAGTTTTCTCCCCGGTAACGTAGCCACTTACCACTAAAGTTATGTTAGCATGTTTGCTAGCTCACAGCTAATGTCAGCTATGTTAGCTAACTCTCTGTTAACCATAGTATCTCCCCGGTAACTTAGCTAACTCCCTGCTAATGTTAGTATGTTAGCAAGCTTGCCACTAATATTAGTTAGCCCTCCTCTTACCTTAGTTCTCTCCCCGGTAACGTAACGTTACCTCGCCACTAAAGTTATTATGTTAGCATGTAAGCTAGCTCACAGCTAATGTTAGTTTGTAAGCTAGATCTCTGCTAACCATAGTTTTCTCACCGGTAACATAGCTAGCTCCCTGCTAATGTTAGTATGTTAGCATGTTAGCTAGCTTGCCACTAATGTTAGTATGTTAGCTAGCTCGCCACTAATGTTAACTAGCTCTCTGCACATCTAAGTTCTCTCCCTGGTAACGTTAGCTAACTCGCCGCTAAAGCTTGTGCTTTCCCAACAGCATGGGAAATTTCCTAACTACAGCAAATTTACAGTAAAATTAAAACAAGTGAAGGACACGCAGGAACCCTGATAAAGGAGAAAAAAATCTATAAAACCGAGCTGAAATAAATCATCAGAGAGTGTGATGCAAGATCAGGGATAAATCTACTGGGAACGAAGGAAAATGGATACATGTAAAAATATTGGTTTACTCGCTTTTCCCAGCACGGATCTAGTGCTGACTTCACAAAGCTTAACGACATTTTTCTGTCGTCTAATCGTCTGCCAGAGTTCAGAACTCAATCGCTTGCTCGGAGCTCAGTCAGTCAAGCTGTCAGTTAGCCACGTCCACGCGTTGCTGTATGCGGAGAGAGTACCTGGAGGAGGTTAATAAGGTGATTTACTTCTAATGTGCCATCTGCTTTTGTCTCAGCGCCACTGTCAGCATGCTACAACTTAACTCCCCGTATGCAAGCGTACGTCTCGCAGCAGCCGCTGCATTGTGTGTGTGTGTGATGGAGCGGCTCCATTACTGCTTTCCCTCGCTTGCTGAAGACAAATACCGCGGTGGGCCAGAAGACATTTGGAAAGGGAAAGGTGGGTAGAGGCCGGAAGCGAGCAGATGCGCGCCGTATGCTGGGAGTAGGGTGTGAATTTATATGGGGCACTTATCTTTAATGTAGTTGGCATGTCACTCAAGCAGTCAATTTCCGAAGACAAGGCCACTCTTTGTAACTGGGCGTAATATTCATGATTGTGTTCGGAGAGAAGACACGGCGCGCGCACAGCCTGCTGTGACAGAGCTGTAATCATTTCAATCTGCTAAACACCGATTATGCCTCTCAAAGCGGATGACTGTTTCACTGATGCAATGCTCTCGCGCTCCTCTCCCTCTGTTCTTCTACCCCTCCTCTTCCTCTTCCTTTTCCTCCCTATCTCTTCTCTTCTTTTCTGTGTTGACTTTGTTCCCTCCACTAGAGTATACTTGTCAAGTAATGTGAACTGAAGGAGCTGGTGAACTTCTGCTCTCATCTAATGATTCAGCAGATCTTTACAGTGAGACTGTATTTACGTGAACACTTGTAGCTTATCTGCACTCCTGGGATTTTGTTATCAGATATGGAAGTATGGAGGATAAATGCTGGGGTATCTGTATTTGTCCTGAACTCTTGCTGTACACAGTGCACTTTACTGGGGGTAATACAGTGATTTCACAAGAAAACCATGGATTTGTGGGAACTGTAGTGGTTAGGAGGGCTGCTTTGGTAACTGTGATCTTGTTTGTCCCTCCCAAACTTCCACCTCATTCTCTCTCATCTGTTAACCCTTTCTGAATTATTTGTTTATCACTCATTATTATTTATCTCTCACTCTTCTCACCATCAGATTTGAAATAACTAAAATAAATCAGTATTTAAACTATTTTGCTGTTTGTTTTACACTGCTTAATTAACACTACACTACTACATCCTGTATTAACTACCTTAAGGGGATGCTATATGGAACAAACTGTAATTCATACAACTGTGTGTTCAAATTGAATGAAAATAAACATAGGTTGATCTTAACCAAGGTTTAGTACGTTGCGCCATACTCTTACCAAACCACACGTGTTTTGTATATTGTGCACCCCTAAACAGCAGATATTATGGTAGATAAAAACGTATTTAAACTGCTTAAAAAGATAAGGTTACAGCGAAAACAAATCTATACTGGACTGATTTTGACTGGTATTTGCAACTACTGTGCTCTAGAAATGCTCAAGGATGTGTAATGCTTGTTTACAGTGCAGTGTATTTTATCTGTTTACTGCATTTACAAACCTCTATAAATCAATACTAGGTCTAGCCATCTACAAAGTGCTATTCTTGGTATATATAGTCCTGATTCCAACATAATTTATCAAACTGATACATTACATTTACATTGATAATATGTGGGAATCAGCATTATGTATACCAAGACTGACATTTTGAAGAAACCTAGGCCTAATAATCATAATAAAGGAACGTTATCATTAACCAATTATTATTTTTGTATTTCTGACTACTATACAGTACTTATAGCACAACGTACTTTACCAGCCTTTCCACCATAACCAGGAGACTAACTCCTCCTCCTCCTCCTCCTGCTGCTGCTGCTGCTGTCATCCATCAGTCCTAACACAATGAGCTAATTATTTAGCCAATAACCGCTCCACAACGCACATTACACTGAGGTAATTATAAATCATTACACATGCTACGCTTTCTGATATTAAGTGGCTGGTAAGTACAGTGGATGCATCATATTTCAAGAGCAGACAATATACGTGAACATGACAGCAGGGAGAGTAATGAGTATCCATTATCTTATATTGCTTGCAATAATAATTTTCAAGACCCTCGTTTCATGAAGGGTGGTCCATCAGATGCTTAGCACAAAGACGTTCCTACGTAATCCAAAATGGATCTTTAAAGGTCATTAGCAGAAGTGAGGTAACACACAATCCATGAGAGTCACCCCCCACCCCTTCCCTCCTGCACTCCCCTGTTTATCTCTGCATCTTCTCACTTCTAAAAAGACACTGATAAGCTAAACCAGCTCACACACACACACACAAACACTCACACACTTTCACACACATGCATACTCGGACAACATGGATCCAGAGGGAATACAACCTCATAGGACTCATATGAGCTTTGATTCATTTCAAAGACAAACAAACATCTGCAATGACTGTGTTCCAAATTGTCAATTTATATCTGAGATGCCAGGAAAATTACATTTTGTCTATGATTTTTTTATTTTAAATCCAGCAACTCGTAACTTCTTGCAACAATAATATATCTATCAAAGTAGCTGAGTTAACGCTAAGTCTATCGCCTAGTCAGAAATACTGTCTCGCAGGGTCAAGCAACACTGAGGGAAAATGGCATTGTTGTAGTTTGTTGTTTTGTGATATACAGCTCTGGAAAAAATAAGAGACCACTTAAAAAATTAATAGTTGAAACCTCTGGAATATAATCAAGAAGAAGATGGATGATCTCAAGCCATCAAAACCAAAATGAACTGCTTGAATTGTGGCCTCAGGAGTGGTATAAAGTTACCCAAAAGCAGTGTGTAAGACTGGTGGAGGACAACATTCCAAGATGCATGAAAACTGTAATTAAAAACCAGGGTTATTCCACCAAATATTGATTTCTGAACTCTTAAAACTTCATGAACATAAACATGTTTTCTTTGCATTATTTGAGGTCTAAAAGCTCTAAATGGCAATGTTTTAATGTGGAGTTTGTGAGAAATGCTGTCCATATTTTATAGAATAAAACAACAATGTTCATCTCACACATTTACCTATAAATAGCAAAATCATAAAAAAAAATATTCAGAAACTAAAATGGTCTTTTTTCAAGAGCTGTATATTCCAATATAAAAAACATATACAGGAATTTGTAACACATTTCTCTAGAAGTCAGTGCTTAGTGCTGTGCCATATTTTGTCATACAAGATAAAAAATATATTATTTTAATCCTGGATATATGGAATATTTGAGTGTAATATTATTAGTAACATGACATTCTGGATCACTGACTTCTGTTACAAATCTGATATAATTCTTGTATTGTTTAATATCTCAGTAAGGGGTGTGCCATATAATATTGTATGCAATAATAAAATGTAATTTTCATTTTGTTGCATTGAGTGTATTCTTGAAACATATATATATATATATATATATATATATATATATATATATATATATATATATATATATATATATATATATATATTCAGTGTTTTGTCATATCACCAAGAGTATTGTTATTGCAAAAATACCATAAAAACATTGTGATTTTATTTTAGGACCATATCTCCCACCCCATTTATTTATTCATTCAAAATCTGATTCTTGGTAGGTTACAGCTGTTTACAAAATTGACAAAAGTTCAGTACATATTTTTTAAGAACATTTAAAACTGTTAAACTAAATAAAACATATTTATATATTTTGTTGCAGTAGTATGGTCTTGACATTTTTCACTAGTATATTCTTGAGTTTTTTCATATCGCCAAGATAATAATCATCCCAAAAAATACCCTGAAATCTAAAATGGTCTCAATTTTTTCAAGAGCTGTATATTCCAATATACAAAATATTGTGATGTTACATTAGAGCCATATCGCCCACCCCTAGTCATGATATTAATGATGCATAATAATATAATCTGCTTTTGGTAGATCTCTCATTGGAACTCTATTTGTAGCATGACACGGTTTAGTAAGGTTTCATTTGCTGTATATGATACTGCATGCTCTGTGATGAGACTACTGCGCATGCCCACAAAACTATATATTTATCAGCCCTTTCTGTCCAGAACAAGCAGCTTAAAAATTCTGAGGATAAACACAAACCACAAAACGGTGTCTTTAATCCGAGGCCGTGTAAAGCACAAGTGGTAATTTGGTGAAAATACATAAGTGTGTCTTGGTTAAGTATAAACCATCCCAGCTGCCTAAATATGAACCTCAGTTTAGATAAATTGCAGATGGTCAAATCTGCCATATAAGTGCTCTATCAAACATAGCGTGTCTGCAATTCTGAGGAGTATCAAGTCCGTGAAAGTGAAGGAGCGGATGCCTGTAAGCACTTATTTGTCAATCATTCTTACCTCGGGGAAAAAGAGTATACTTGTGGATGGCACTGGCTATTATTGATGGTAAAGAGAGAGAGAGAGATTCAGAGAGAGAGCGAGTGAGAGAGAAAGGGAGTGAGAGGGGGAAGCGTAGCTCTTTCAAACTTTTACACAAAAATAAAAAATAAATGAAATTAAAGAAAAAAGAAATTAATCAAAATGAAATGACAAGTGAATAAAATCCTGATTCCCTGAGAAGACCTCAGAGAACATGTAAAGGGGTGATCTTGTATGAACAAGTCAGAAGATAAGCAACAGAAAAACACACACTCATGGAAATGTTCCTTTTGTACATAACCAAGGTACTGTTGTAAGAACAGAGAGCACTTGACCTTGTTCGTAACAAAGCCTTCTTTTGTGAGCAGAGAAAAATAGCCAATTGTCTATGGACAAGTTCCTTTTGCCATTTAGCAAACCTTTGAATTTAGTGAATGAATTTGATGCTTTAAAACTTAATTTCCAAAACTTAGTCATTTTATTTCAATAAGGGAAACAGCAATGCTGGAGTGAAGAGTGTGTTCCAAGGACAGACAACGGTCAAAAGCACTCTGAATGAAAAATATCTTTATATGGTCTTCTATAGAGGGGAGTCAGCACAGCCAGCAGACAAAAGGCAGATCCGTGTTGATAGAGTTCTGTTAAAACATTTAAATAACAAAGAAGAAAGAAAAAAAGGCCTTTCCTAACCACTGAAAATAAATGTTTAACAGAATTACACTTTTAACTAGACTCTACAATAGCAAAAGTGTAATTACAAAATAACTAAAACAGGCTATTCATTTTAGTCTCCTGTGTTGCCAAGGAGATCCATCCTAACACATTTCTACACTATATGTCCAAATGTTTGTGGATGCCCATTCTCATTAATGCATTCCAACATGTTCAAGTTGCACCAGTTACTAACACTTATGTGCAAATGCACACACAAGGCTAGTCTAGACCTTGTCCTTGTAGAGGAGCACTGCCAATAGAATAGGACTCTCTGGAGAAGAGAAACAAACAAAAAAAACTTTCCCAATGTGAGGCGCATGTTCTCTGGAATGATGGTAATGAGTTTTGAATGAGGTGAGGTGGTGATCATCCAACATCCTTACTCTGGTTGCTAAATGCAATCAGATCCTCAATCCAGCAATTCCCTGGACAGTATAAATAGTTAAACCAACAAATGCAGAAATTTTTTTTTTTTAATACCCCTAATTTGAAGAATTAATTGTGTCCATTTATTTTTTATATACGGCTCTGGAAAATATTTAGAGACCACTTCAGTTTCTGAATCAGTTTCTCTGATTTTGCTATTTATTCTATGAACTATGAACAGCATTAGTAATTTAGAAAATTTATTTGCAGAAAATGAGAAATGGCTGAAATAACAAAAAAAGATGCTGAGCTTTAATTCCTCAAATAATGCAAAGAAAACAAGTTCACATTCATAATGTTTAAAGAGTTTTAGAGTTTTAAATATTGATTTAAGTTTTAAGACTCAATATTTGGTGGAATGACCCTGGTTTATAATCACAGTTTTCATGCATCTTGGCATGTTCTCCTCCACCAGTCTTACACACTGCTTTTGGATAACTTTATACCACTCCTGCTGCAAAAATTCAAGCAGTTCAGCCTAGTTTGATGGCTTGTGATCATCCATCTTCCTTTCGATTATATTGTAGAGGTTTTCAATTCGGTTAAATCACTTCAAATCATTTTTAAGTGGTCTCTTATTTTTTTCCAGAGCTGTATGTTTATATAGTGCATTATGAGAAATACATAATACATTAAACCAGAATAGACACTCCAGCGATGTCAAAGAAAAAATGGGCATAATAAAAAAATAATCTTTCTTCCTTTTTGGAAAACAGAATCTAAAATGAAAGATTATGGATCAAACTATGACTCAATTGTATTTGTGGCACATAAACCTTTAGACTTAATGTCTAAACACTAGATTTTCTAAGATATATGCAAACTACAAATGTTGTTCTGTAAACACATCCTCACATCTTCTGTAAATGTATTTTAATGAGTTGTACAAGAGTGACATATTTACAGAGAAGTGATAGGTAAAAAGATATGCTGCTCTACATCTAGTTAAACAGAACTAATTACACTTTCTAATAAACAGTGCAGTTGGTCAGTGTTCATCAAACACTTATAATTTCTATAACATGCTCAGAAAAGTATACTGTGTAACACAAAAGATAAAGTTATACAAATACTATGCAGAACTGTCTTACTGCCCACCCTCAACCCTAATTGATAGACAACATTTAGCTATGCAACCAAGACAAGGTGATTTTAAAGTCAGCCTAAAAATCTAAACAAGAAGCTGAAATCTCATTTTTCTGAGCCAAATTAAGGTCCCAGTTAAAGGTTCAGAGAATTGCAGTGGACAGTCAAGTGAGTTGTAATGATCGAGACCTGCATCACTGTATATGAAGTAGTAGGGGTGGGTGATATGGCCCTAAAATAATATCACTATATTTCATGGTATTTTCCCGATAACGATACTCATGGCGGTAAGACAAAACACTAGACAATAATCAAAATATATATATTTCAAGAATACACTACTGCAACAAAATGAAAACTTAATTTTATTATTGCATACGATATGATATGGCACACCCCTAACTGAGATATAAAAAAAATTACAATTTTATCAGATTTGTAACAGAAATCATTGATCCAGAATGTCATGATACTAACAATGCTCTCCAAATATCTTCATATATCCAAGACTGAAGTAAAATAAATGGTACTGAACAGATATAATCTGTCTCTAGTAGATATATAGCTCTGCAAAAAAATAAGAGACCACTTAAAAATGACAAGTTTCTTTGATTTACCAAATTAAAAAGATTGATGATCACAAGCCATCAAATCAAGCTGAACTGCTTGAATCTTTGTACCAGGGGTGGCATAAAGTTATCCAAAAGCAGTGTGTAAGACTGGTGGAGGAGAACATGCCAAGATGCATGAAAACTGTGATTAAAAACCAGGGTTATGCCACCAAATATTGATTTCTGAACTCACAAAAGAACAATAATGTTAATTTTACTCAAACATATACCTATAAAAAGCCAAATCAGAGAAACTATTTCAGAAACTATAGTGGTCTCTTAATTTTTACCAAAGCTGTATAACAGGAAATAAGAACAGTGTGAATGTTTCTTTTGCTAAAACAGCAAAAAAAAAAAAAAAATAGTACCCTGATGTAATAATTCGTTTTTAGGGTATATTATTATTGACAATATTAAAAAATGTTGGCAATATTATTACGGAAGATACGATATGGCACACCCCTAATATGAAGTAGCTATAATTTTTGTTTTGTTTATTTAGTTATTCAAATAATTGATATTTTAGTAGGAAGCGTACAGTATGAAGAACACTCAGAAATTTGTCTGACGACTTTTCTTTGAACACCTTGTAATACTGGAGTGTTTTCTTGTTTTAAAGCCTGGGCTTTTACAAAGTGTTGTACATGTTTTAATAAAATATGCACTAAATGTGAAAAGTTTATGGGATGGAAATGGCAGAATGTAGGTGGAGAAGTTGGATTTCTCCAGCTCTGAGGGTATTTAACAGAGATGAACAGCCTCTATGGATAAAACGAACCTCCTCTAGAGAAGAGCTCTACTGAAGCACTTAAGCACTAAATGAATCAGCAACATTATGCAAATCCTCAGCACATAATGCTTTTGGTGCTTCACCATCAGGCTTCACGGACCTAAATAGTTTTCAGCTTCAAGACTTTGCGCAAACACGGACAACACTTCTGCAGAGTTCCGTGACACAAAGGGACATTTTGAACTGTTTTTTTTGAAGATGAACAGTAATAGCGCTCGGCTAAATCTAAGAGAGATGCCGCGTTAAGGCCTCGCCGCTGGCAAAGGCGCACACGCGAGGCTTCCTATCTGTGAGCGGGGAGAGAGAGTGTGAAAGTGATCTATCAGTAAGACCTGCATGGAGCTGAACTCGTTTTGGCTAGCGAGCTTCCAGCACTGGCTCGAGTTTGTCCGCAGATCAGAGCAGGCAGCTTGTGTTCAGCTGCTGCATATGAAAGTGAGCTGGCCCGAACTCAAACTCTCCCCGCAGTCGATGTGTTGAATAATGTATCTCAAGGTGTCACAAGGGCCTCTGCAGCCTTTTCTGAGCCAGATTTAAATGTTTACACTCAACTGAGTACAGCTATGATACACACACTCTACCACATACACACACACACACGTACATATACACACACAAACAAGAAATAAACGCCTGTAATCCGCATTTAGCTCTTTTTGAAAAGTGCATGCTGGGGATGGATAGATCAGAGCCTCTGTCTACATAGAAGTTTATATCTGAGTGCTTATAATGTTGCATTAATGTCATGATGCTGCACTAAAAAAACTTCCCATGTAAATTCAGTTTAGACTTTTGTTAATTACAAACTAAATATGCTTATTAACATTTGCAAACCTATTTGCAATTTATCACATCAGTAATAGTAAAATTATTTACGCTTCATTCACTAAAGAAACTACTATGATAGTATAAATTGATTATACTCTCATCCAAAAACCTTGTATCCTGTATGAATCTGGCAGTTGTTCTTTACTTTTCTTGTGTCAAAGTGTCAGGACAAATGGACCAACAGAAATGCTTCAAAGTAATTTTGAATAAAGCCTCTTTACAATTTTTTCTGCTATGAAGTTGCCAGTTTGGAGATACAAGGTTTTTGCATGACAGCGATGATTTGAAAATGTGTCTTTAATTACTTTTTAGACTGAAAAAAACCCCACAAAATATTTAAAATGTTAAAATATTTAAGATATTTCAAAGTAACAACACTGTAACAAATGGTATGTTTTTAAATTAATTGATAAAGAACAATTGAAAGAAGAAAATGTTTTCAATTAATTAATTACAAAAAATCTGTATTTGAGTTTAATAAAATAAGTTAAAAGGCTTTTTAATATTTTGTCAATTATTTACTTTATTAAACCTTTTTTTAAATTCATTCTCTTTCATAGAACAAAAAGGCATATGAGAATTAGTCATTTCAGTTTGCATATTTTACTAGTTCACAGTTTCAACAGGAGTAACTGGTGCAAAAAGTATCAAAGTTCAAAAGATTTGGATACTGCAAAAGTCTGAAAACAATCTTTCAAAACCTTTTAATGCTCTAAATACTTTTTAAGACCAATATTAAGAGTATAGATGTGTAATCTGACTCTGAGAAACTTTGTTTCTTTAAAAAACTGCTAAATTATTATTGGTTAATGGATTTACTTCAGTTAACCAAATGATAATGTGAGAACTCCTTCATGTATCTAATATTGTTTTTGTGCCATATCACCTACCCCTAACTTTAGAACAAGGTAAGATCAAGTCACATCTTCCTTCCTTCCTTTCTTCAGAGTCTAAACTTACAGACGGATAGCTGTGCTGGAGACAGACTGCGATGCACTTATTCGCGAGATTCGCTCCAAGACAGCATAAAAACACATTTGCGAACAAAAAAAAATAACATGAAAAAAAAATGCATGGCCTGGTCTTTCAGTGAACAAATATGATAATACACATCACATCACACCAAATTCTTCATTACATTGTTAAATGCACTTGCATGTCAGCATTCAAATGCAAATTTAAACGTTCCAACCTTTCCACATAATCATAGATGATTTCAGAGCGGATGAGCCGCTGGTGTTGACAGAGCTGCCTGCGCAGCCTAATAGCCCATGATGGCGTTCCGTCTGCCTAGCGCTCGGCTGGCAAAAGAGACAAGTGTTTCACATTTGGCATTTTCTTATGCAAAGCAATAATTCACGGGGTCCCGGGCATATGTGGAGCGCCATTGTTCTGTCCAAGCGATGCTCATTAAGGCATGACACCAGAGGCCAAAAGACTAGCGAGCCCGTCTCGCCACTCAAGAGCTCTAAAGCACGCTAAACACGGCCAGCGCCACTGAAAAAGGCCTGATTCACTACTATATAGAAATTAATGCCCGATAGTCTCTCTATCTCCCTCACGCACGCTCCCACAAACACGGGAGGGCAGTGCATGGAGGCCTTCTTTTTTATCAATAAGACAGCAGCGTAATCTAATGTGGTCAAATACGTACATGCCTGTGTCTATATGTGTGAACAATTTTCACTCTGCTAACCTAATGATACATGACGTGGATGCAGTAGCACACAGCTGAGAGAAGCTGTATCCCTCTTAGCCTATCGGGCGTATGGTGTTCGGACTGGCTGAAAGTGGTGGCTTGGGTGACCGGCATCAACGTGGTCTGGGAATTCTGTCTCTCTCTCTTATATACTCTCTAGTCTCACACTTTCTCTCTCTTGCTCTTCCTCATGGACATGCAAAGTCTCCAGGGATCATTTACACACTTCAAAGGAGAAGAGCCTAAGACTGCGACCTTGCTACATGAAGCCTCATTGACCAAACCCCATTCCCTCCCAGACGGGCCCAGTCCCTAAGCCATAATCCCCTCAAGGATGGCTCCAGAGCATCACCGCAAATCTCGCTGGCTCTAGAAACTCACCCTAGAACCAGAGACAAACAAGGACAGGACCACTAGAGGAGAGGAGGGAGAGAGAGAAGATTCTATACGTAGATACACTGTGTGCAATAGATTTTGATCAACTGAATTTTAATTGTAGAGCCAGTATTAATTAGATGTGTAAGAAAATATCCATAGAAATAGCACTGTATCCTATTGCACCTTTTTGTTTATTCAATACTGTAATGATTTTTGAAAAACATAGTATTGATTTTTAATTATTGTATACATTATACATGTAAAGCTGGGTGGAAGACAGTGGTTTTATGTTGTGTCTAGATAAGTAAAAGTGTTATACCCAACCTTCAGATCCTACTTTTTTTATTGCTAGTTTCTTTTTCACAAAATCCAAAATAGTATATTTCAGTATATTGAATCCTAATCCCTGTATCATGACACATACTGTATTATTAATACTAATATTAATCATCCTATTTTTAGCTTGTGTACACGCTCTCGCATGTAATCACTACGTGGTGGGAATTTCACTTTTTCCAAACTCACACAAATGGACAGCCTACAATTACAACAAAAAAGGCATATGAGAACTAGTCATTTCAGTTTGTATATTCTACTAGTTCAGTTTCAACTGGAGGTGCATGTTGCTTTTAGCAAAAAAAAAATTAAAATTCACACTGTTCTCATTTCCCTTTATATATCAACAAGAGACAGATTATATCTGCACAGTATCATTTAACCATTTATTTTACTTTAATTCTGGATATATGGAGATATTTGGAGTGCATTATTAGTATCATGACATTCTGGATCTTTGACTTCTGTTACAATTCTTGTTTTTTTATATATATTTGCCATATCATATTTTGTATGCAATAATAACATTTAATGTTCATTTTGCTGCAGTAGTGTATTCTTTTAATGTTTTTTTTTTTTAAATCAGTGTTTTGTCATATCGCTAAGAGTATCGTTATCGCGAAAATACCGTGAAATATTGTGATATACCCCTATACAGTACTGTGAAAGGCTCTAGGTATACCACTGCCTACATAACAATATATCTCTGCTTTTGTATTTGCAGAAAACTTTGCAACACACCTAATGATCACTCAAATGATCCTCTAGTTCATGTGCAGCTGAAGCACACCCCTATATACCCATGTACAGGTATCATGTGAATCATGTATGTATGTATATATGGTGCAAGGAGGGTGGTAACTGTTTTTTTTTTTGTGTGTATTAATACACAAGCTCCCAAACAGTGGAGTGAAATATATTTTTTTCTCCCCCCAAATAAGGTCTGTTCAAGCCATGGCGGGTTAAACATGAGTATCGTTATCATCCCTGAAATTCCATATTAGTTTAGCAAATACTCATAAAACATGCAGACAAAAGACGATGATGAAACATGGAAAAGCAAACAAAAAAACGAGCTCATCCAAGACCCATATAAAGGACAAGGACAAGTGCTTCATACAGGTTTTATCAAACGCACACAGAACCTGAGTAGTGTGTAGGCAGAGAGACGCAGCTGAGGTACCATGAAGATACAGAAATAACTCAGCGACAGCACTTATTAAATAGCATCAACAACATACACAACTTGACCTAAGGAACGGGGGAGTGCACTGGTGTACTGGTGTGTGTGTGTACCACTGCCTTTCACTGTGTCTGTGCAAATGCGAAGGAAGCAAGCAGTCATTTGAATTACAAACCAACAGGTCTGGGCTGCTCCAAATGAGCGCATTACCTCGTTCAGTGGTCCGATTCAGGCCTGTGATTACTTCACACTCACCCTCCATTACACACACCGCAACAAAAGTGATTGTGAAGTGGAAAAATAAACCCGGCGCCGGATAATCCGATTCCTGTTAACATGTTGTTGATGTAATTAATAAAACCGTTCCAGTGCCGCCGCCGCCGCCGCTGTGTATGTACAGTTCTGTTTACAGAAGCATCAAACTCAAAGCTTGCACTCTACAAAAGGTGCAGACAGCTTCTGAGAGTCTTCTGAGGAGGAATGAAAGACGTACGCTGGGAAAACAAGGTCAAACATTTTCGTCCGACTCCCTGTGAAAGAGTCCAGGGGTGACGTTTTTTAAAAGCCAAAAAAAAAAAACCTAAAGTGAATAATAATTACAGTATTAAAAATAATTCTCAGCACTGTCAGTTCAGGCAGTTCTCTGTTGGAGATCAGTTTTTATCTATCCGCCTGTCTAGCTGTCTATCTGACTGTCTACTGTCTGTCTATTGATCTGTCTCGTCTGTCTTCTAAAAAATACAGTCTGGATATTTGAAATGTATGATATTAGGATGATTATCATTGATTATGATTTTTTTTTTACCACACAGTAAATTTGCCAGTGTTCATTCAAAACTATTCTACACTCCAAGTGTTAATACACCACTAACAGTGTTGATTTAATTTACTGTTCGAATTTACTGTGCATGCAAGCAAAATGTAACATGTATAAAACCAATATAAAAACATTTTACTTATATTTTAAAGAATAGCATGCAGCTCCCTTCAACCTTACAAGAAGCTTTTATATTGAACAAAATGCAAAAATAACGTCCTTATATTTCAGTTTAGAAAAAATCACTGCCACATAAAAGAGTTCCTTATAGTTCTTACTATAAAAAACGCATTTAAACAGTCATTCTATTAATCTATTTAATTCAGTGAACATCCTAGCACTACTAAGGACCACATATAAATATATACAGCTCTGGAAAAAAAATAAGAGACCACTTAAAATGATGAGTTTCTTTGATTTTACCAAATTGAAAACCTCTGGAATATAATCAAGAGGAAGATTGATGATCACAAGCCAACAAACCAAACTGAGCTGCTTGAATATTTGCACCAGGAGTGACATAAATTTATACAAAAGCAGTGTGTATGACTGGTGGAGGAGAGCATGCCAAGATGCATAAAACTATGATTAAAAAACAGGGTTATTCCACCAAATAGAATTCTGAACTCTATATTTATTTATTTCTTTATGAATATGTTTTCCTTGCACTATTGAAGGTATGAAAGCTCTTTTTTAATTTTCTGCTAATAATTGCTCTAAATGACAATCTTTTTATATTTGAAATTTGGGAGAAATGTTTTTACCAGAGTTGTATATTTACACGTTTCTGATCAGCCTGGTCAGTGTGCAGCATACAGCGAGAGACGGTTGGTAAAATGTGCTCTCTCTCTCTCCACTGCTTAATGCTCATCAAACAGAAGCACACTCAGCCAGTGAAACGCAACCCTACCCAGGCAGGCCTGTCGCCTCTGTCCCTCACACACTCCCTAACAATACCCCACAGTCCATCACCCTCCTATTCTCTCTCTCTCTCTATTTCTCTCTCTCTCTCTCCCACACGCTAAAGTAGGATTTTAATGCGAGTCTAAATTTAGCCGAGAGGAACCCTCGGTTCGGAGTTAATTTGCAGGTGCAGGGCGAGTTAGAGGAGGAGTGCTGTCCCTCCCTAAACCCCTAAACCTCTCCACACAAAACACACAAGCAGCTGCACTCAGACCTGAACCTCCTGCTATTTAAATAAACATTATGCTCCACCTAAAGGTTTTACCCAAAATGGACTATGCAGCTATAATGCACCACAGCAGATGCTACACGCGTATGACCCGCTGCAGTCTCCTCATTATGTTCACAGAAAAACTTTCAGCTGAGGGTGTGAGAGCTGCATGATCGACACCAGCAATATGCTCTCACAGAAAGCATATAAAAAGCTTATGTGTTTTATTTTTCCATGTATTTTTCTAATTATCCTGAACTTACGTTGACCTAATAAAACAGAGTGCCCTGCCTCACTCTGACCTTACAATAAAATGAGTAAAAATAGAACATTGAGAAAACTCATAGCTGGTAGTAAGAAACTGCAATGGCATGAAGAAAGCACACAAGCTCGGTTTCCACACTTTCAGCTCCTGAGCAATTTTTCTGGTTGGCCTTATAAAAGTAAAATATAAATATTAACTTTGTACACTGTGAAACTACCTATAAATACCAGGATAAATATATATAGGCCCATATCCCCCATGGCTGCAGTGTTAATGTGAGGACAGTGCACGGTTTAGCTGTGTGATGGATCAGTGTAATACAAGCAGTGAGATGAACTGAAATGCTTTCTTTCAATCTTAGGGAAAAATGAACAGTGTGAAAACAGAGCTATTAAACGAGCAAAATGAAGATATTTTTAATACTGCAGTTTAGTAAACAAGTCAATAAGTGTTTCATTTTCTATTGTCACGGTTAGACAAACTTTATAAATTTGTACTCTGTTTTTAGCTTTTTCCACTTTTAACTTTTTAACATGACATGGATCAGCTTTTTTACACTATTGAATGTTTACATGATATATATATTTTAAGGACTATAAGGTGCACTATAAATGAACGGCTATTTTGTGGTCTATTTTCATACACAAGGTGCACTGGATTATAAGGCACATTTTAAGCAACAACATTAAGGAACTGTTGTGTCACCATGTTTCCCTTCTAATTCAGCAGGTCTCCCCGCTGGGGGGCCCCTAAGTAAACAAAACTGTAATTCTTAAAAAACATTTTCTTTTACAGTCAAACGAGTGCTGAATACTAATCTACACAGATTTCTCTCCTGAAACTGTTTATTTGGGTGAGCAAAGCGATTCTGTACAGTAAGCTTAGCTTTCCAGTATTTTAGTGCGGTTAGCAGCAGCACTAGCCATGGTTAGCATCAGCACTAGCCACCGTTAGCAGCAGCGCTAGATGTGACTAGCAGCAGAAAGAGCTAGCACTGCGGTTAGCAGCTAATGCTAAAACTGCTTCAGTTTCGGTGATGGAGAAAGCTCCTTTATACTCCTTTGTACTGTAGCGGAGTGGCTTAACTGCTCCTTACAACCTGACAGGTAGAATTCATACATAAATTAAAGCATTTTATAGTGTGAAAAATACAGGATAAAAAACTGATACAATTTTACCTCAATAGAAGATTGAGGTAAAATTAAATACTGTATTGTGCAGCACTAAGATAGTGTTAGTTGTTAATGACCATTGTGATACTACACTACACAATAGTGGTAAACATTTCTACGAGGTTCCCTAGTACGCATAACTGATGTTAATATCTACAATGCAAAGCTACACTCACCGATCACTTTATTACACTATAATACACTATAATACAATAACACTAGCTTCCTCTTGAGTTCCTGGCATGAATTCCACAAGGTCTTTGATACATGTCTTTGAGATTCTGGTCCATGTTGACATGATTGCATCATATAATGCCTGCAGATACTGAAGTTACTTTCATGCTGTGAATTTCCCATTCTCCCACATCCCAACGGTATTCTAATGACTGAAAAAAAACACAGTAGTAAAGTAAACTCTTTAAGACAATTCTTGCTTTGTGGCATTATTTGTTGTCATGCTGAAAATAGATGTTTTATAGTGGCCAAATGGTCATGAGTGGATGCACATGGCAGTTAAGTGGTAATTCAATATACTAACAGGTCCAATGTGTGCACAGAAAACATTACCTACTACATTCCACCAATCCCATAATTTGGTTCATTTGATTTCAGCCAATAGTCTTCAGCCAATCCGGTTTTGGTAAGCATGAACCTACTGCAGCCTCAGCTTTGTGGTCTTGTCTGCAACACTATTGGCTGCTAAGTTAAATGAATGAACGATCATTCATCATTATCCATGTACTTTGGTACAGTGTTCATTTATGCCTGCACCCATATTGCTCAGTGTATCATGCTACAGGTCCCCAAGATTAATAAAGCACTTTTTGTCACCATTTTGAGCTGCTGCTGCTCCTAAAAACTGGAACTCGCTGCAGAAAACATTTAAATCGGATCATTTTATTTCTAAGTCGGCTTTTAAGAAATCTATCATGGACATTTTGAGTAAGAAATGTTGTTGTCTCAGGTCTGATATTGTCTGACTAAGAAAGTGTTCTTAATGACTTGCCTGTTTAAATAAAAAATAAATACAATTTTAAAAAGTGTACAGATGTTCCTAATAAAGTGTTGAGTGAGTGTATATTGCATGTATGTGAATATACAGCTCTGGTGAAAAATAAGAGACCACTTCAATTTCTGAATCAGTTTCTCTGATTTTGCTATTTGTAGATATATGTTTGAATAAAATGAATATTGATATTTTATTCTATAAACTACGAACAACTTTTCTCTCAAATTTCAAATAAAAAAATGTCATTTAGAGCATTTATTTGCATAAAATGAGAAATGGCTGAAATAATAAAAAAGATACAGAGCTTTCAGACCTCAAATAATGCAAAGAAAATAAGTTCATATTCATAAAGTTCAGAAATCAACATTTGGTGGAATAACCCTGGTTTTTAATCACAGTTTTCATGCATCTTGGCATGTTCTCCTCCACCAGTTTTACACACTGCTTTCACTCCTGGTGCAAAAATTCAACCAGTTCAGTTTGGTTTGATGGCTTGTGATCATCCATTTTTCTCTTGATTATATTCCAGAGGTTTTCAATTTAGTAAAACCAAAGAAACTCATCATTTTGAAGTGGTTTCTTATTTTTTTCCAGAGCTGTATATGAATTACTGTCTAGAAGGGGTTTCCATTTCTAACCTCATAATTTGATTACAGTTATTTAGAAAAGTTTTTTATTTTCAGAGTTGTACAATATTTCTAACATAAAACTTGTTCTCAATAAGTTTTATAATTAAAAAGGGAAACAGACACTTCTAGTAGCCTTTCATTGCTTTCATGAAAACACACCACTCTCAGTGAGTGCATTTTTTTATCTGAATAAAGAAGGATGGGCTGCTATACACATACACACATCCTAATTATGTGTTTTTTTTTTCCTGAAGTCACTTTTAAATTCTAGAGGTTGTCATCGGTGTAGTGTATAATTAAAGCCCTTTAGAAGGAAGGAAATCATATTGAACCTGAATCACTGTTACCCTCTAATCATGATGCATCAATGTGTATTTGTGTTCCCTGTTCTTTTCGATCGCGGTGCTATGAGATGGTGCGATAAGAACCACAACAGCTCATTTTATAACTCTGTACACTTTTTCTTTCCGTGACTGAGGTGTGCATGCTAATCTGCCCATTCGATGTTGTTCCACAAGCTCTACAGGAGTTCTAAGGGTTACCTGACCCCTCTGTTCTTAAAGCTTACCCATGGTTTGCATCATGTGTTAAATCATTTGTGTTTGTATTGATATATTCTTTGCTTTACGGCGGTCCAAGCACATCCGTGCCTACATATCCTAACAAAAGTGATCTCAATCTATTTAACGGTTCTTTGTTATGATCTTAAATATTGTTTATTTAACCTCAACCATGGTCTGACAGGTCAGTGCTATTAAACAACACATCCAGCCATCGATTTGTATTTTGACACATCTTCACATCTACTGTTCTGTTTTTTATATCTACTTTACTGTTTGTATCAGTTGGTTAAACTACAACAGCATACTAGACAACAAATTATACAGGCAGTTAGCACAAGCAACTAATGATGCTGCAATTAGGGCTGGACAATTATTCAAAATATCAATTTGTATTGCAATAACAAATGTTTTATTAATAGTAATATTATTTTTAAACACCTTTTTCCAATATTGTCTATACATACAATTTACAAGATCTATCACTTTGTAGGTGCTGTAGTTATTGTATTGCAGATATTGTAGCTTTCTATTGCTTTTAAAATGTTTATATTAATATACAATATGAAACTGTATTAAGAAACAAATTGTGATATAAAATTTTACCGTATCATCCATCCCTAGTTACAACAAAGTGCTGGACAAACATAGCTCTGCAATAACTGTCCAATCACTTATATTTAGCCCTAAAATAATATCACCATATGTTATGGTATTTTCGCGATAACGGTACTCTTGGCGATATGACAAAACATTGAATTAAAAAAAATATTTCAAGAACACACTATTACAACAAAATAAAAAATATGTTATTTTTATATAGATATTTAACAATTTTCATCAGATTTGTAACAAAATCAAATGATCCAGAATGTCATGATATTAATATAATGAACGCCAAATATCTCTATATATCCAGGATAAAAGTACAATAAATTATACTTGACAAATATAATTTGCCTCTAGTATATATATAATGGAAATAAAAAACAGTGTGAATTCCTTTTTCTTAAAAATAGCAAAGAAATAGTACCCTGATGTGATAATTAGAGGTGACTGATATTTCAGGGTATAAAATCATTCACAATATTTAAAAATATTGGTGATATTATTGCATACGATGCGATATGGCACACCCCTAGGTGGAACTATGTATAAAAAAGGCTGTGAATAAAGTGTATTAATGCCTGCGTGGCTTCACTCACAGTATAAATGTGAACATGATTGAAATTAAAGTTGACATTCTGCACTGTAACCTCATATCCTCGCTTTCATTTTCATCTTATTTTCATCAAACTGCGCTACTGTCCAATTACAGCTAGATTAAGTCTAACTAGTGCCACTCAATGAGGTATTCTTATACCTGCCTTTTATTTGACATAGACTAATAAAAACTGAAAGATGTGGTGACTGACCGGCCCTGTGGCTTATGAAAAATGTAGAGCTTTGTGGCTATTGGATATCTGAATGAAATTTAAAGAGCCTCAGTGGTACGGCAAAGCTCCAAACCACCAGCTTCCCCTGGCCGTCTACTGATCGCTAAAGAAAAGAGGACGGGTGAGAGAGTCCGACTGGGGAGAGAGAGAGAGAAAAAGAGAGAAAGAGAGAAAGTGAGACACTTGGGCCTCGTTTGATCATCTGACCAGCAGATCAGAAAATCAGTTTAGATTCATATTCTATTGATTTCTAGGTCTCTCCTGATTGAAAAGCCTTTTTAAAGTGCAGAACTGGACGTAATCGGCCTGTGGGAAGCCTGAGTTGTATATTTTACTGAAACCTAAGACATATCTAATGTGGTAGGAGTTAACCAACTTTTAATGGAACAAGTTTCACTTCTCTGAAGCTGTGGGAGAAGGGACACTATGGAAGATCAATATATGCAAATAAAAATGGGGTCATTTACATATTTTACATTTTAAAGGTAGGCTTATATCTAAGAGGGTATCGGGTGTACTGTACATCGAGGTCCTACTCAGGCTCTTCACTACACACTGGTAGGCGTTAGGAGCAGACAATTGTCACTTATATGAACACAGCTCTTGAAACTCCCTTTAGTTCGAGCAGCCTGGGAAAGCTTTATTCAGGGAAAGGTACACGCCTGCAGAATGTAATTACCTCTGCTGACCATACATCACAATGACACTCGGCTTTCTTACCATTAACACACAAGTCTGCTTACAGTGGATTAACTAGTACAGCATGTTTGGTGCAAATGTCCAGCAAGTGACCTGTGTGTCTCGTACTTCTGAAGTTAATGTGATCAAGCCAAAAGATACAGCTTACAAACAGATTCCAGATCAAAATGTAAAGTAAAAAATGTAAGAAATGCCGGAGAACACTTGAAGGGATCAACTTCAAGGAAACACGGACTGTTAAGGCTTAAATGCTATGAGATAATATAAATGTCCAGTTCTGTATAAACAACATGGCAAAAAGGTAATCTTTATCATTAAAAATCATCAGATAAAAAATATACTGTATATTCAGTTCTTGTTCTGTAGAAAAGACAAAGAGCAAACACTTGATGCTTCAACCAAATGTTGGCAAAAACTACACCTTTTAATTTAAGGTATTTGTCTATTTTAAATTATAAATACAGTACACTACTCTGTGAATATACATTTTACCAATACATGTACACATAGGCATACACAGAAAAAAATAAGAGACCACAGGTTCTGAATCAGTTTCTTTGATTTTGAGTAAAATGAAAATTGGTGTTTTATTCTATAAACTACAGACTGCATTTCTGCATTTATTTACAGAAACTGAGAAATGGCTAAAGTAACTTTCAGATAAAAAAAACAGGACAAGTTTATATTTATAAAGTTTTAAGAGTTCAGAAATCAATATTTGGTGGAATAACCCTGGTTGTTAATCACAGTTTTCATGCATCTTGGCATGTTCTCCTCCACCAGTCTTACACACTGCTTTTGGATAACTTTATGCCACTCCTGATGCAAAATTTCAAGCAGTTCAGCTTGGTTTGATGGCTTGTGATCAGCCATCCTGGTTTTTAATTTGGTAAAATCAAAGAAATCCAGAGCTGAAAATCAGGTTTATTTTGCTTTTGGGCTGGAGCTGCACAATATATTGTTTTAGCATCTATCAACTATCACAGTGTGCTTGTGCAATAGTCACATAGGGCAGGAGATGAAATGACACATTAGGCTAAGTAAATCAAATGTTATTCTTTCTTGCTGTTTATTAAAGATACATTTGTACTGTTTTCATTTCTACCAGAAATCTATCAGAGTCTTTTTATATCTGCCCAATATCATTTATTTTACTCCAATCTCGGATACACAGAGGGCATTTTATATATAACATGTTGGATCATTGACTTCTGGTAAAATATGCCCAAAATGTTATATTTTTCTCAGTATTGTAGAGCCCTATTTAAGACGTAGATAAACAGGCTAACGTATCAGGTAAATAACAATCTTTAACATACTTTCTTGCCTTTATATCTTCCCATATTTACAAATTCCCGTTTTGGCAAACAATTTCAGGCTGAAGAATATGAGGAAGAAAAGTTTTTATGCCAATTTTCTATTTTCCATTTCTCTTACAATTTTCACACCAATAATACAATCATTTCCATCCTAGTGGCTCTAAAATAGCACCATTTTACAGAATATAAACAAATAACAGTCAGAGCTAGTTGGGCTAAAGTACAGCTTCTGCACAGCAGGGTTCATTTTAACAGTTTTCAGCTAGAAAAGCAGTCTGTTTACTCCTGATATATGTTAAAACAAACACTTTTGGAACATGTTACTGACAGCATTCAGTAAAATGTTCTGCATTTTAGATACAAAAATAATTACATTTACAAGTACATTTTCCATTTTCTTTTTTTTTGGCCTAAATTTTTTTGGGATTTGCCACTGTTTAACACAAATGCTCACTAGTTATTATTAATATTTGGATTAATGATTATTTTGTATAATGTTGTCCGAAATAAACAGTACTGTTTCACCATGACTTTGCTTTTCTATCAACAGGCCTATAACAAAAATATATAAAAGTAATTTTGGAATATTTATATTGGCACATTTATCATAAACTGTTGTTACAATGTAAAAAAAAAAAAACATTTGAATTTATTCAAAAACTAAAAAGGGCAAAATTATGATACAAGGATTAAATGTAATAGCAACAGTAGGCTGCTTTATAATTAATTATTCACAATAGTCCTTAGATCTTAAAACTAAGTAAATATTTTCCTTCGTTTAGGATTTTTGTAGGCTGCTTATATTAAAGAAATATGATATATTTTTCTAGAAAAAAAAAAAACTAAACATTTTAGGGTGTGGCTTGTGTCTCTCTCCAATAAATAAATAAACAAATAAAAGAAAAGGTTGTGAGTGGGTGGACTGTCCAGACATTGTTCTTTCATCACCATTCAGATAGACAGCAATTAAGAATCCCGATAATGCTTTAATTGAACGATTAAGCGTTAAGAGCGGGAGACAAAAGGGACGGACAGCGTGGTGGTCAGCTGTAAATAGCATTGCTCCGTCTGGAGCCCCTGGTGTTCAGCGGTCACTATTGACTGCAGTGGCCGGGGAAGGTCAGCTGTGGAACACAAGCCGCTCAAAAGGTGGAATGAGGCAAGTGAAGCAATCTTTGGTCAATATGAAATAGAAATCTCTGGACTGTACTGCGCCAAAGTTACTGGAGTGAGGTAGCCCTGCTGCACTGGGAACTTTCCCGAGCGGAGGGGGGTGTTATGGGAAATTGGCTCACCCACTGGCACGCTCTAGCATGACTCAAATGGAGGAACATGCTGGACGCATCAGAGAATACAGATCTCAGCTCAGAGCCGCCTTTTTTTCTGCACAGAGAAAGCAGCCGAGTGTGTTTCAGCACTGTGGAAAACTACTGAGTGATTTATCAGTCAACAACATTATCCTTCAGGCCGACAGGTACACCGCTTAATCAATGCGGGTGTTTTTATCCACCAACACCGCCACAAATAAACACACCAGATAGACTTACTGTTGGGAGCAGCTTGATAAAAAGTAAATACTGTAAGATATGTGAAGTAGGGCTGCACAGTACTGAAAAAATAACACTGAAAATGTTTTTTCGCGATATATATCAATATACAGAGTTTACCACAAGTCAATGATCCTATATTCCATGATTCATCATTCTTTAAATGCACTGTGGGTGTCCACAAATGAGTAACATAAAATATATTTTATATATAGATATTGAGTAGATATACCTGCCTGAGAGGAAAGCCATAAAAATGAATGAATTTGAATGAAAGTTTTCTCTTTTAAACTGCATAACCACTGTAGCATGATTTCTAAATATAATTTTCCATTAAATCTGAAATTAGTTTCTCGGATTTTGCTATTTATAGGTATATGTTTGAGTAAGATTAACATTGTTGTTTTATTCTATAAACTACAGACAACATTTATCCCAAATTCCAAATAAAAATATTGTAATTTAGAACATTTATTTGCAAAAAATGAGAAATGGAGTTTCAGTATTGGTCGAATAACCCTGATTTTTAATCACAGATTTCATGCATCTCAGTCTTACACACTGCTTTTGGATAACTTTATGCCACTCCTGGTAAAAAAAAATCAAGCAGTTCAGTTTGGTTTGATGGCTTGTGATCATCCACCTTCCTCTTGATTATATTCCAGAGATATTCAATTTGGTTAAATAAAAAAAAAAATCATAATTTTCATTACTTTAACCGGTATAAAAACTTTAATTATAGAATCTTTATTATGTGGAAATTCTTTGAACTTAAATTTTGGAACATTGTGGCATCTAATTATTAATCTTTTTAAATTGTCCATTATGTTGTATACATTGTGAAACTACAATACTCAGTAATCAGAGTTAAATCTTATTGCTAAATAGTGGGCATTGTATTCTTAATAATATTATATTCTAGAAAACTGCAGCTACAAAAAAAGACATGGGGGGAAAAAGTTCACTTTGGTGTAATTAAAAAAAAAAAAAATGAATAAAATAAATAAAAAGTGTAATAATCTAGAATAAGCTAGTTTAGGATTCATTAACTCAGGCTCATAAACATTAGTAATTGAAACTCAATTTTTGAAATATGTGGAAAATATTGTGAAATTAATTAATTAGCCAGAGCAGTAATTAATATGTCGTATCTGGTCTAATTCTGGCTCTCTGTTGTCTCTTTTCTCTGCGCGAGTTTTCCTTCTGAGTAGAGCGCTGTGTTGTGCGGCACAGTGCTGCTCTGACACGTCTCCAGCTCAACCACTCATCCGTCTCCCTCACTCTCCCTGACAAAGCAACAGGTCCCTGCCTGGCACACACTAATCCATCTCTCTCTCTCTCTCTCTCTCTCTCTCTCCTTCTCTCTCTCTTTCTTTGTGAGAGAGCGATACCTTACAGCCAGGGTTTTTCTGTCATCGATTTGACAAGACAGAAAAGATATAACTCAGAGCTAATGCAGGTGTGAAAACTAATGCTCAGCTGAGCAAAAGCACATGCAGTCCGCAACCACAACCACACACACTTTCATTTAAAACAAGAACCTGCTGCTACCCAACGCTATACGACCATGACTAGAGATGCACCAATGTAAGAGACGTGGGCCAGCATTAGGCCAAAATGTAATATTTTATAGGTACTGGTACTAATCACTGCTCATATATAAACTATAAATTATTTCATTCATTTTAAAAGCCCCCAAGCTCCTCAAGCAGCAAATTAACTACAATTTAATTGATCGTAAGATTCAGCTGACTGAACAGTCAGGCCTGAATGCTGCCATCCCTACTGAATGTAAAATTTACTCATTTTACTCATACTGAAGCACACAAAGAGATTATGCAAGAAGAATATTAGTCTAGAAAGGGTTACAAAACCACGACTACCACGGTACTAGAACATCACCACAACCAGGGTGAGAGTCTACTAGAGTGTCTACAATTTTAGAACTCTAGGAACATTGATAAATCATCCCAGCATTGCTGGCCTCCTAAAATGTCCCCAAGGGCACAGTGGCAGCAGATCCTCCAGGTAGTCACCAAACATTCTAGGAGAAACTACAATGTGACGGGCATAGCTAGTCTCCTATATGAGGGAAACAATCAAGCCTCCTGCATCCTGCAATATTGCTTAAGGTCCAATTAGCTAACAGCTCTTTTTTACTTTTAAGTAAGGATATATAAGAGACCACTAAAAAATGAAGTTTCTTTCATTTTACCAAATTGAAAACCTCTGGAATATAACCAAGAGGAAGATGGATGATCACAAGCCATCAGACTCAAGCTGAACTGCTTGATTTTTTGCAGCAGGAGTGGCATAAAATTATCCAAAAGCAGTGTGTAAGACTGGTGGAGGAGAACATGACAAGATGCATGAAAACTGAGATTACAAATCATGGTTATTTCACCAAATATTGAATTCTGAAACATGATGAATATGAACTTGTTTTCTTTGCATTATTTGAGGTCTGAAAGCTCTGCTTTTTTTTCCATTTTCTGCAAATAAATGCTCTTAATGACAGTATTTTTTTGGAATTTGGGAGATATGTTCATTTTACTCAAACATATACCTATAAATCGCAAAATCAGAGAAAATGATTCAAAAACTTAAGTGGTCTCCTAATTTTTCATTACATTTTAATAGTAAGACGTACCTATATTAAACTAATAATTACAAAGTATATTGTAGGAAACATTCCCACAGGTCGATGTTGTCAAAACTGTAGACTAATCGTTGCAGCCCTAATTGAGAATACAGGATGTTGTTGGAATTTAAACCAACTACTAACTATTTGGTATTGTGTCATTCATACTACGAAAGAACAACTTAGTTTATGCACAGAGCATAAATAAAAACAAAATGATGAAAATGAAACAAAATGTGTTACATATCTGGAGTGGGCTAGTTAAAGTCCTGGGTCGAGCCCAATAGGGCTGATACTGCAGAGCCTGGAAGGAGCAGCTCATGCTAGGAAATATATTTTAATTATATTTCAATTAAAGCAGTTCTACAAAAAAGGAGCAAACTGAAAGACTGATTTTACATTGTAGGAAATGTTGATATTATTATACTAAATATAAAGTACCACCAAGATATTATTTTAAGGGCCATTTTTTATAAACGTTGATCATTGGAAAACTCCATACTCTATGTATAAAATACAAATTTTATGTTTTCAGAAATGCTATACTGTGATCTAATATAATATAATTTATATTATAATTATATTAGATAATTATATATTAATAAATATGCAATGATAAAAAGAAGAAAAGCTGTACATTAAATACTACCTAGTCTGACATCGTCCCTCCCTATTAATAATAATGATGATGATAAAACCCAACAGTATAGGCTAGACCCAAATCTGACACATATATAATCTGATGAACCAAACCTGTCAGATCACAAACAAAAGACAAACAAACAAAAATATACTTTCCAACATAAACACGACATACAGCAAGAAGCGTATAATCAGACTGAGCACTGATGTGTAAATAATGCACATTTTTTTTTCCTCCAGTGCAAATGACTGTGATGTTTCCATAGGAGCATGACCACAGGAATCCGCGTGACTGCTACGTCAGTGTGTCTAACCTTCGACGCCACAGCTGGGTAGTCCATCAAGAGCACAATAAATCAAACGGCCAAACAAAAATGCTGCTTTTAACCTCCCGGCCCAGAGTGTTAATAAATATTAATAGCTTTCATTTGCACGGCACTTTCAGCTCTATTTAAGAGCCATAAAGGCATCGTCAGCCCGCATTCGCAGCAGCGCTCGCATCCCAGCCACGTGGCAGAAAACGCAGACTGACAGTGCTACTGCACTTCTAAGTGGATGAATATTAAATTGACATTTTGCGCTCTCCTCTGATCAAGCACAGTTTTCCTTCCTGCGCGTGAAACAGATCGCAAATAAAGCCACTTGGCTCCTGGTCCTGTTGCTCTTTCCCCAGATAGAGCGCGTGACGGAGGCAAAGCGGGGTTTACAGCGGCTGAGGCGGCTCACTGGCTGTCTTAATGGCAGTAAATTGAAAGCATTAGCTGGAGTGAGGCCTGAAGGACAGCAAGAGAAAGAGAGAGAGAGAGAGAGAGAGAGAGAGAGAGAGAGAGAGAGAGAGCAAACGCAAGACAAACAAGAGACTCTTAAAGAGAGATGAGAAGAGGCTGTGATGCAGAAACATGGGTGTGAAATAAAAAGAGAGCTACATCAATTTGTCATGATTAAGAAAAAAAAACGATACCGATGAATAAACTAGAGGCTTTACCCCTCACCCACTACCCTCACAGCACTGTTAAAAAAGGGCCGGCCGATACATACTTTATATACATATATTGTGATACTGAAATACCCTTATTATACTATGTTATATATAGATATATAACGAGAATTACAATATAGGGGATAGTTAAATGTTATTTATCAGAGATTTCAGAATTAATATAAATAGGGGTGGGCGATATGGCTCTAAAATAATATCACAATATTTCATGGAACTTTCACAATAACGATACTTTTGGAGAAATGACAAAACTCTGAATAAAAAAAAATAGGATTTTAGAAGAATAAACTATTGCAACCAAATTACATATAAAATTACATTTTATAATTGCGTACAATATGATATGGCACAACCTTAACTGAGAAGTGTAAAAAAATACAAGAATTTTATCAGATTTGTAACCGAACGATATTAATAATGCACTGCAAATATATCTTCATATATCCAGGATTATAAAGTAAAATAAAATATACTGGACAGATATAATCTGTCTCTAGTAGATACATAATGGGAAATTAGAACAGTATGATTATTTTTTTATCTTTTCCTAAAAAAACAAAAAAAGTAGTAACCTGATGTGATAATTAGGGGTGGGTGATATGGCACAATATTTCATGATATAATATCGTTCACGATATTAAAAAATGCTGGCGATATTATTGCATACAATACGATATTGAACATCCATCCATTGAGATCCTAATATACAGTTTAATTAATTAAAAAATATATACATGCTTCTCTCAGGATGCAAATTTCTAAGTAAAGAAAACACAATGCAAACGCTGCATAACTCATGGAACAAATACTAGATATGTCATGCAAAATGACAATAGTACAAATGTGTGTTTTGTATCAAGCAGCAAAAAAATATTGTTTGATTTAATTTTGCTCACATGACACTACACGTGCTGAAGAGAGACTATAGTGCATCCGTCCAGTGCACTAAAACTAAAATGCTGAAAACAAATAATATATTGTCCATAACTGTTCACTTATTTTCATTCAGAAAAAAATTAAAACTGAAAAATGGGGACATTTACATACAACTGTATCTCCCCCCCTGAATGATTTAAACAGCTATAAGGTCTGTGATGAGGAAAATAATTAGTTTACAGTAAGACTGTGGTAATTTGCCATTAAACAATGTACAAGGACGTGCTGATATTGAACAAGCTTTAACTTCACATTCACTGGCATTCTGCTGCTCCACTGAGCGTAATGATTTTGTGTAGAGCAGAGTGAAACACACACACACACTCACACTCACACACACACATACATTCACACACTCACACACAGGTACTGATCACTAGCTCAAATAAACCACAAAAGGCCTTCAAGAACGGCCACCTTCCATTAAGTGCAAATGAATGTACAATTATTTATGCAGTTAAGAAACGGCTGAATGTGAATGTGCTGTATTTGCATGTTCGGTATTCTCTCAATTAAAAGCTAATTAATTAGATACAATTCTATTAAGGAACAAATCCCACCCATCAATAAACACAACCTGGGGTCAGTCGCTGCTCAAATGAGAATCGTTTCCTTGTGCCGCAAGCCGCTAAAAATAACGCATCATTTTCTGAAACTAGAAAAAGAAGAAAAAAAAAGAAAAAAAAAGAAAAAACAACACTGCAGAAATGCAGAATTGACCCCTGCATTCCCTTAAACATGAACATAAATAACACATATAAACATTAATTATGGTGAGTTATGTATACTTTTGGTTATGTTGAACTTAGCAATTCCATTTTTCAGAGCAGAAGCCAAATGGAAGGTGGTAAAGGTTATCTGGGTAAAAAGATATGCAGCAGTTAATTAGGTATTTCTGAAATATATCATTATAATACTTATGATTATATATTTATTTATACATAATTAATTATAATATGTAATCTTCATTACTACAGTACAGGAGAGTAAGTTCAATAATATATATATTCAGTAAGCTTGGGGTGTGACCTTACATTATTTTTGCTACATCTATTACATTACTACCACATTTTTTTGTTTCTACTGAATATTGGAAACTTATAATTGCATGGAATAAAACTTTACAGTAGTATATAATTGAAATTTATAAAATACCTCTCAAAGATAACTAAGCAACGCAAATCCATGACAACTTAAACTGTTAAAGTGAATTAAACAGCTTTTTACATTCACAATGCATTAGAATACAAAGTTACTGGCAGAACAGGGATGTATTCTTCTGCTCATGAAAATCCTTGAATGTTTGCCATTATGCAGGCCTTCAATGTGTTAATGTTAGTCTCTGTGCCCTTGAGCAGCGTTTACTGTGTTACCTTTTCTCTCTACAGACAATGAGCATTCCTGTTCTCAGCCTGTTTTTGTCATGTCTGTCTGTGCAGCTCCGTATGAACAAGTCTAAATGCTTCACAGCCAATTTGCCAAGGAATGCTGGTTTGAAGACTACACAATTAGGGTCGTCTTGTCCCCAGAGTTTTGCTTTGATATTGACATCAGGTATATAAGATAACACAAGATAACTCTCAACAGTGTATTAAATCTGTAAATTTTAACATTTTATTTTAACATATACTTTTAACACTTTATCATTTATTGTGTTTAATACTCTAAAACGTGTTAAAGATATTAGCAATCATGTTGCAACACCTTTTTTATGTACAACAAACATTCGTTGTATCACGACACATAATACTGCTGCTGTCATATGCTGCATCACAATTTTACAATTTGTAATTATATATCTGACTTAACCTGATTGTGGTGGTTGTCAAAATTAGAATACATTTTTTACACTGATTACATTTTCATTCAAAGTTACGTTTTCATCCAGTAAAGTTTGGAAATGGATTTGGTATCAAAATGCAAGAAAATTAAATATAGAGATAATCTATTGTATTCCTTAGTAGGTGTAACACTACATAGCCAACCAATTACACAAACATTTTCATTGTTTTTAATGACCATAGGATTCAGTACAATAAACTGGATTCAAGGTCCGGATTTGATGAACTGAGCTACAAAATAAAATGGTTTAAAATTTATCAATACACACTTATTCCAAAAGCAGTGGGTAAGACTGGTGGAGGACAACATGCCAAGATGCATGAAAACTGTGATTAAAAACTGAATATGAATAAGAACTTGTTTTCTTTGCATTATTTAAAGTCTGAAAGCTCTGCATCTTTTTTACAGCCATTTCTTATTTTCTGCAAATAAACGCTGTAAATGACAATATTTTTATTTGGAATTTGGGAGAAATGTTGTCCGTAGTTTATAGAATAAAACAACTATGTTAATTTTACTCAAACTTATACCTATAAATAGCAAAATCAGAGAAACTAAGTGGCCCCTTAATTTTTTTCCAGAGCTGTGTGTATATATATATATATATATATATATATATATATATATATATATATATATATATATATATATATATATATATATATATATATATATATGCCAATACCACTATGGGGATTATTTTATCACTGCATCCCTAATGATTAGAGTATTGGTTCAGCCATAATTACTTGTCAACGATACTGTAAGCATCCGATTCCTAATCAATACTCTTTCATACTCTTTTCAATAGCTCTCTCTTTCTCTCTCTCTCTCTCTCTCTGAACAGGCGTAAGTGAATTCCTATTATTTGAATAAAAAGAAAACAAATTGCACATTCCATAATTCACTGTGCACACTCACACACAAAGTTTTTTTTTTATATAGTACTGCCATACTATCTTTTTCCTTCAACATGCAGGAAATTACAAAACTCCTCTTCACCTAAAAACACTTGAGTGAAATGAGCTGAAACACACACAAACACACACACACACCCAGACACACAGCCTAAGGCCAGAGAGGAGGTTGTATTCCACGGTGCTGGAGGTGGTATGACGTTGCAGGTTCTATTTCCAGAGAGAGGGTTGAAGTGAGGCTGCGGAGAGTGTAACACTGACCCCCGTGACCTTTGACCCAGAAACACTGCCCGAGGCTCCTGCTCGCCAAATCCTCATTCGTTTGCAATTACCACCATGGCCCTTTTCTCACGAGAGATCTCTACCTAAATCTGTGTGCCGGTAAGCAAGATTTTAGTCAAAAACTGTGTTGAATCAGAGCCGCGCGCGCTGAACCGCTGACAAATATAACATTACCATACCCAACATTTTCACAACATGTGAAGGCTCTCAATATTTCTTGTTCATAGACAAGCAGTAAATATATATAAATATAAATTGTCAAATATGACTGTCATTCCCTTATTTTATTTATTTTTTATTAAATAAACAATACCCTCTCACAAACATATATAAAACATTATTCTGCATCACTCAATTACTCCTAATGGACTTTCTATGCAATTATTTTCTAAGCAAGAGTTTGCAAGAGAATTTAAACAAGCAACATCATGTGTTCAAGTGTTGTGCTGTACACTGTCTATGTTACCTTCTGCCTCTCTCTCTTTAGTTAGGCTGTTTTATTCACATCTGCCAGAGTCATTAGATAATCACACTCTGATAATGTTTTATATTCTCTGTTTTACATAAATCCAGCCAACACTAATTTCATCTCTCTGCTGCCTTTCTGTGTTCTCTATCTATCTCTTTACATTGAATTGAATTGAAATTAATTGAAGAATGCTGGTATCCAGTTTTTACATCAATAATATTGATGTAGCAGAATCACATCAATAATATTCTCAGAAAAGCATAACCTGACTGTAATATATATATTTTATATCGTCCACCAGTAACAATAGCATATCGTCCTACCGCCCACCCCAGCACCATGTATGCGTGTGCACGTGCGCTCTTGTGTGTGTGTGTGTGTGTGTGTGTGTGTGAGAGAGAGAGAGAAATGCACGGGGCTTCACTGTTTTGTTTCGCTCTGTCAGTGCTCTAGTTGCATGTGAAGGGAGATGAGAAGCAGAATTTTCCTCAGTGCGCTGGATCCTGCAGCCTGCGTGTCCGCACTCATCTGTCACTGCTTTACATACATGCAGTGACACCTCCAGTCTCGGTGGGCAGCCGGTGTCAGCGCGCTGCCCTGCTAAAGGCAGCCAGACTGGGTACGCCTCTCTTCCAGGTACCCCTCGGGAGAGGCATTAGGACTCAGTGACAGCATGACAGGCCCGCACATACACACAGACACACATACACAAAAGCCTACCACACACACACGCACACACATGAGCATGCTCAGGCCTCCTACACAACCCCCACACTCTCCCAAGGCAGAGCAGGGTTTTTTTTGCATAAAGCGCTGACTTAGCTCCACATAAATTTCGTCAGACACAAAATTATTTTTCACCCCCCCTGGCCTCCAAGCTACATAACTTTTGGAATGAATAATGGAAACAAAGAGGTAAAAGGCTTTTGGGAACATTAAAAATATGTGGGGGATGAAATGTGGTAAGGGAAGAAGGAGGGAGGAGGGTCTTCTATGGGCCAGACCTCCTAAAACAAGTTTAAAAAGTTAGGCAAGAAATAGGAAAATGGCAGAATTTCAGCACTAACAGCCCAAACAAGTGTTCAGCTGGTTTCCACTGATATGGAAATTGGACTTTTGAGATTTCTAATAATTAATATTATCAGATGTATTGTTGGTATTGTGCATTTTATACAGATTTAGATATCTCTTTACAATTAATAGTTAAACAGTTATTTTCTGGCTTGTATAAGTAAATAAATATAGTGGGTGTGGAATTATAGATCATTTATTTATGCTGGTTTTATGCTGTATTGTAACTGTTGGAGTGGCCATGTTAAAGTGGGCATATTTGGGAAAAAAAATTAATGATTTAATATCAAGTAGGGTGTGCCATATGATATAGTACGCAATAACATCGGCACATTTTTGAATATGTTTTGATTGCAATAATAGAATTTAATTTTCATTTTGTTGCAGTAGTGTATTCTTGAAAAAAAATATTTTACCTAGATTACAAATAATAAACAATTATTTATCGAACAACAGATACAAATGACTAAAGTTTCTTAGTTTTTTTGGGGGTTTCCTTTCATGCTATAGACTAGATGGGGTGGGGTCACATGAGTCAGTTGAAGGTTCTGAATATTGATTCATTTTTATTCATTTCTGAATAAGTGTAATTAAGGTATGCCTTTGAGTGCTGCAAAAGTGTTCAATATACTAAAAACATTGGCACCACTTTAAAATAAGACTACCTTTATAAACGATTTATAAATGCTTTGTAAATGATATAATTACTTATTATTAATGAGGTTGTAAATGCCTTAAACACCATTGATAAGCAGTTAAAACACATCAATTAAAAAAGCAACAGTGGCAACTTAAACACACTTATAAATATATGGCAGGTTTAATGCTGATTGATGGAAAACACAAAGTAAAATCAGTATCTAGAAAGATCTGAGGTTCGCAGTATAAACAAGTGTGGAATCACTACTTAGCTAATTTTCAGCTCACTGTTGCCATTTCTATTTATGTTATATATTAACTGCTTATTAAAGTTTTAAAGTATTTGCAACCTAATTAATAACCATTGATAAACTCCTTTATTAGCCATTCATAAACCCTTTATAAAGGTAGTCTTATTTTAAAGTGTTACCAAAATATTTTATCAAAATATTTACTATTTCAACATTTGGTTATGGCAATACTTAGACATGCAGACCAAACACACAAGTTGTGGTAGATTTGTTGTCCTCATATTTAGTACTGTAATTTTAATTCAAAATATGTAGCACTACATCTAATTAAATATGTACAAAAAATATGGTCCTGCTGTTATTTTCTCTGCTACGACTGACAAACCTGACAGACATTGTTCTGTTTTTTTTTAGAAGACTGTGAGTGTAAATCCTGACAATACCACAACATCTACAATCTCCACAGCAACTACACCACCAACTGAAATGCTGTGCATGTCAGATAAGCCATGTATTGCTATGCCAGGCTCTTATTCATAGCAGTAATCTAGATCCGGGCCTCCACCTGCAGCCTCTCTCTGGCCCTCGAGGGCCGAGTGGAGCAGGTGAGCATGGAGCAGGGCTTCTTCTGGAGCTGCTATTTTGGATGGTGCAAAGTCAACATTACTCCCTGAGGTCTTCTGCTGATAATGAGCACAAAGGAGGCGTCAGCCCTCATAAACCTTGGGGATGATGCTGAACTCCTTATGAGCACTCGTTTTTTTTTTCTTCTCAGTCTCTCTTTCTCTTTTAAATTAATCTAATTCCATGTGGACACTTAAAGGAACAGTCATATAGGCCACACTCTAAACAAGCTTTTATTGCTTAGCTGCTTCTTAAAGGGGAAGGCCCACATTCACCTGCCACATACAGCTCTAGAAATAAGAGAGCACTGAAAAATGATTCTTTCATTTTACCAAATTAAAAAACTCTAGAATATAATCAAGAGGAAGATGCATGATCACAAGCCATAAAACCAAGCTGAACTGCTTGAATTTTTGCACCAGGAGTGCAGGCATAAAGTTATCCAAAAGCAGTGTGTAAGACTGGTGGAGGAGAAAATGCCAAGATGCATGAAAACTGTGATTAAAAAACAGGATTATTCCAACAAATATTGAGTTCTGAACCTTTAAAAATTTCTAAATATAAACTTGTTTTTTTTTTTTGCATTATTTGAGGTCTGAAAGCTCTGCATCTTTTTTGTTATTTCAGACATTTCTCATTTTCTGCAAACAAATGCCCACACAATATTTTTATCTGGAATTTGGGAGAAAGTGTGCGTAGTTTATACAATAAAACAACAATGTTCAACATTTTTTTCCAGAGCTTTATAAGAGCAAATAAAAAATAAATAAACAAATAAATAAAAAAATAAATAGTAAAGTGCATAATATTTGTTAGCAAATTGTAAATGTCTCATTATTCTTTTTTAAACAAGGGTTTACTTAGGGTATAACCTGAAGACTATTAACAATTACATTTTGCATTCATTTTCCTTATCTTTATTTGATTCATAAAATATATACTGAGCTATACTCTGCTTCACCCTCAGTATTTGACTGTTTAATATTAATCATTCCCAGGATTCTCTGTCTCTGTATTGTTTTGGTACTTACTGTCTAGACCCCATATCAACATACTTGTTTCTGATACATACACACAGCTTTTAAAAATTGATAATTTAGGGGTGGGCGATATGACCCTAAAATAATATTGCGATATTTTGAGATAACGATACTTCTATTGTGCAGCATTGCTTGTGCTTGCTTGAACGTGATCTGCATGTAAGACTACTGGTAATCATCAGGAGACTTAACATCTGCAATCTCATTGCAAAGCTCAGTGTCTGATGTTCCTAAACAACGTTTATATGAGCCACCAGGGAACAACTTTAGCGATAAGGCTATTTCAGATACAAATGCAGTCCAGAAACTGAGGCTGAAAAGAGACAGGCTTTTATATCAGGGCAATAATCCAAAACATACCTAAATATCCCCACAAATCACTTCAACAAACAGAAGCTGAGGCTTTGTAATGGCCCTCAGAGTCCCTCAACATGAGCATCACTGGAAATATGTGGGTAGATCTTAAACATCTTGTGCCTGGAGGACAGATCTAAGAATATCACAGAACTAGAAACATTCTGCAGGTAAGAGTGGGTGACCATCTGTAAAACAAGAATAGAAAGACTACTAGTAGTCCTGAGCAATATGATTTGCTCTTTGTTTTGAATTCTCAAGGAGAACTTCTCAATGCAGCTTTCATTTTACAGACTGGACAGAGCAGAGTCATGTGATTACACATGGTAATATTTATAAAAGAACATATTATTCAAACACATAATTGATATGAGCCCTAACTCTATTAGCTTGTAGGTTTTTGTATAGTGTTAGCTAGTGCTGGGCGGTATGGCCAAAAATGCATATTATAATATTTTTCAAGATTCTAATGGTGTCACGGTATATCACAATTTTTCTTTTTTTTTTAATGACTTTTTTAAGTAGTATATTTTGCATGACTGGGCTTGTATATAGGTTTGTCAGTTACTGTACTGTACTGTCAGTTACTGTTAGGAGTACATATAATATGAAACACTAAGGCTTTAAATAAAGGCTTTATATTAGTATAGGGTTCACTTTGTCCCACAAAATTCAATATATAATCAATATATAAAGAAATCAGACTTCATTACCAGAAAAACAGCTGAAGAACGTAAACTTTAAAAAGAGATACGCCAAAAACTTTAACATGGCTTCTTTTACAAAATATAAAAAAATATTTTAAACATTTCCATAAACACTATAAATTGACATAAAAACTCAATGTTTAAGTATTCAAATAGATATTTCCCAAAAGCTCTATTGAACAAGTAAGACACAGGTTTAATATAAATTTACTATATGTTATTCCTGAAGCCATTAGACGCATTACAGTATTAAGATCAGCCACAATTCCCTTCTTTCTCCAGTCAAAAAATCCATTCAAATAATGCTTCAAGCTACAGTATTAATATATTTAAAAGGGCTGTAGTTACTGCTCTATTTTACTGGGATTAAAAACACTCATACAGTGAGAAACAGCAGCAGGAGGTGTTCTAATTTCTCTGCAAGCAGGACAGCACTAGACCAGCGTTTGATTCCACGTGTGTTTCTCTAACGGTTCTGTTCTTCACGACGCTCCACAGCACCTCTAGTGGTGTGGCGGTATGAGAGAAATGCATACCGGTTCTAGTTCCCCCCTAGATAAACAAACCGATATACTGCCCAGCACTGGTGTTAGCCATAGACTACAAGAAGCATTTTCAATCTGTTATTCCTGACAAAGAAGATGTCACTGACTAGTTTAAGGACTGAATTAGTAGTAAATTGTTTTACTAAATTAGTAAATTGTTTAAGTAATTTATTTATTAAATAATGTAATTGATTAATAATTGAGCACAACACACATGTAAACAGCATCTCTGAGAATTTTGCACAGTAATGTAGACACACATACACATAATATACATATATATACCTGTACATGCACACACACTTTGTTTTATCCATAGCGGTCACACCTAATACAGTGGTTTGTAGCAGAATCTCATTAAGAGAAACCTTAAGGCTCATTCGAAATCAAATTGCCTTGACTTTAGAATGTGAAAACAGGGTCAGTTTCCGCATTTCTTTAAAAAAGTGAAGTAAAAAAAGGCAGTAAAGAAAGAAGAAACACAGAGACAGGAGATTAGAGAAAGAAAGCAAAAAGGAAAACAGATGGAAGTATAACACCGAGAGTGAGTAAAAAAAAGCAAAAATTGTTGGTATTTAAAAGGAGAGCAGTTGGGGTTTGGAGTTTGGAGATGGGATGTGTTTTAGGCAGTTTGTCTGAGATACATCTAGAAAAAAAATACATCTTTGACCGCAGGGAACAGTCATTAGGGCTCTGCACATCTCAACCTCTCTATGCCCTAAATGTATATGACATTAATCACCTGACCCACGAACTGATAACTCAATGTTTAGTAACTATTAATATGAGGTTACAAAACAAACAGCTTGCATTACTCTAACCAATCATAGTATGGCCCTTATGTGTGCCCTGGTGAGCAACGCCATTGCTTATCCAGCACGAGCGCGAGGGTGGACAATAGCCTGCGCAATAGCCTGCATCATCCCTGATACTGAATTAATCAGAATATTTAGATATATACAAAATGCATGCAGTGCAGTTCCAACAATTAAATTCATCAAATGCACATTTACTTTCTAATTACCTCAGTTGGAGGACATGCATGAAGGGCAGTCCTCCAGCACGGGCAGACAGGCAGCTTATGTGGCATTCACTTATGCAGATTTGCTTTAATAATTGATGGGGATTTTAGCACATGCAAGTAATATCGAACATAAATTTCCTTTGGTCTTTAGTTGAGTGCAGCATCTTTACGTATTAAGGACAAAACAGGGTTAAATGTAAAGTCTATGGAAGTGCATAATGGTGTTAGATTGTAATACATGAAAAGTCGTTTTAAATTCCAGAACTTTGGATGTGATCGATCGATAGGAAAACTGAAGTTGTACACTAAAATATTGCATTTTTTTATACAGAATGTAAGAAATACATAATTTAATGTCAAATTGAATCCCATTTAAATATCTATCTAAAGAAAAGTGTATTAAGTACCGTATATTTTTAAAAAGTAGATAATTTTCATAATTAAAATATGTACTTAGATGCATAATAAATGTACGATTTTGGAACAACTTATGGCAACTTATGTATATTTCAGTTGTAATTGAGCTATATTTTAACACAACATCAAAGCATTAAATTGTGCTTTTGAGTGCTTCTTACGTACAACTTTCATGAACTTAAGCAGATTTAAGTAACCTATGTGTTTTTTTAAACATCATTTTTAATACACTTGAAGTATATTGTAAATGTATTACTTTGATGCACATATTGTGTGCACCTTAATGCTACTGGGAAAAAAATACAATGAAGTGAGCTTTAAGCAGAATTTAATGCCACTATATATATTTTATATAACACAACGTATAACTTAAATCATTGCTTAAAAACACATTTTATGGAAATACATACAGAGAAAATATATTTGAGGTGTATTTTTTTATAAAGTATATTAAATAGAAAATGCAGATTTAGTATTTGTATTCTTTACCTAATTTAAACATACTTTTCCCAAGGGCTGTCTGATTACTTTTTTTTTTATTTTTAGCAATTATATTGATACTTACAATAATACTGACAAGAATATGACATTATTGTGCATCCTAAAGTGAATAACAAGGAACAATCAAGTTTTTTTTTATTTATTCAGGATCTCACACTAAGAGTACAGAAGAATGCTGACGGTGCCTGAGCTCCTGAAATTTCTCTCTCTCTCTTTTTTTTTTTTTACAACAGAAAATATACGAGTGTCACACGAGACATACAAGCACTCCTTACTGCTCCATTAAAGCACCTTCTACAGTGTAATAATCACGAAGCCTCCAAAAAGCCAGGTACAGTATAAAGCGCGTGCAATTTATTACACATCTGATATAACAGTAGCTTTTCCGCACCCTGACACAAACAGGAATATGAGCCACAGGCCCAAATAGCACCACAGAGGCCGCATATTAAGGCGGCTCTGCCGAGGCGGCAGGGTAATGCCGGGGAAAGAGGAGGGGGGGCAGTAAAAAGCAGGGGTGAGCCGGGGTCATCGGTGTGCCGGTGAGCACGACAGCTGAAAAGTGCTGCTCCGCAGACGGCTGAGATGAGATAATTACATTACGGCCCATCATTAGTGCCGGCCGTCTCCCCACCAGCCAACATTAGAAGCCTGCAGTCAGAGCCGCCAGCCAGACGACTAGCCAACAGCCCTGGTGCAGCTACAGCTCCCGAGTAAACCTCTGCAACACTGGCGAGCACAGACCAGCGAGCACAGACCGCCAACTCTGGCCTGTCAGCGTGAGATCGCACCAAAATATTCTCCAGCATCCAGCTCAGCGTGTTTGTTTCAATGAAACAAACAGTATTTGGCGATCAAATGAAAGGTTACACGGCTTCCATAACATCGCCTTTCTACGTTTCAGTCTTCACACAATTCACACACTACAGATATCCCGGGACAGCATCCAGAAACCAGTATACACTGGTCTAAAGGTCCCGCCAGCACCCCCGAGCCCTAGTCGGCTACCGCCAGCTTCAAGTGTTGGAGTAGCAGTGGTGTGCACTAACCGCTAACCTCCCTCTGAGGCTCCAGATGCTTCAGGCAGCCCTCCCTCTACAGACCTGACACCTTAAACCTACATGGCACTTTACCAAGGCGCTCTCTCCTCGCTGCCTCCAACCCTTTACCAATCCTGCGTGCACCCTGCCTTCAGTCCTTCAGACAGGCCTCACACGGAGCCTCTCCACCGCACCCCGGCTTCGCTCCCTCCGTCAATCCCTGGCACCTCGCCAACCTGTCAGCCAGCCGGGACCCGCCGAGGATGAATGGAGCGCTGGGAAGTTAGCGTGCAGCGCCGAGCAGCAGATAGCACACATCTCCCTATGATCATCATCCTAATTAAGATCTGACTGCTTTTATGTGATCTTTAGTAGTACATCAAAATATCAATTTGAGACAATTAGCTGCTGAACGTGAAGACTCAATTCATCATTCCTGAAGGATTTCGCTTTTCCCCTTTCTTTTTTTTTTCGCCAGAGAGGAACAGGGGGGGAAAAAGGCAGCCAAAATATTGGCGCTCACATTCAAGCGCATGAATGTTTTCTGTCGTGCATATCAATGGACAATTTTTCTCAGAGGCTAATTTCAATACATTAATTACAATTTTATGTTCTCATTAGATGATATAATTCGCTCTCTCCAAGCTGAGCTCGGAACGACTGTGATCTTCTAAAGCCATGTTTTTCCCCGGCTTAGTGTAATTTACAAGGCTTCCGATGAATTTAAATGTCAAGAAACATCAAATAAATGAATAGTGGCGAAGGGTTTTTAGCACCCTGTAATAAAAGCAAGTGCAAGTGCTGCTTGTTGGAAGGAGCTGGCTGACGTTTCACACTGCACCCTTTGGGCAATGAGACAAGAACTGTTTTACAATTTAACATTGATTAAAAGAAAAAAAATCTCTCCAAATTTTCTAAAACACTGCAATTCAAATTGAGAAAGAAAATATAACCCTGAAGTAAATGCAGTGGGATGTGATGTATATTATCTGACTAAGGACTAAGCATGAATAGAAATACAGTCTATAGAGAGGAATAAAATGTACATAAAAAAGTATTGAATGTATTGATGCCTATTAAATTACCAGTAAAGGAAAGCACTGTGCAAGTTTGTATCAAGAGTACACCGGACCTGTTGCATGCATAGCCTCTGAGGCCACAGAGTTGCAGAAAATCGTGTTGATCCATCTTTTTTTTGTGTTGATGTTATTTCTTATTTTCTTACATTTCCAGACACTTCAGCAGCCATAGAAATCCTTCTTGGAGTGCACTGCGAAACACCTTGAAGGAGGACTGAAAATGCACGTCTCATTTTTCAAGGTTGTTCAATGATAAAAGCACGTATTCCTGCAGCGGCAGACGGCCACGGACAATCCATCTGCGGCCCTGATATTCTGCACTCTATAGAAAGCGCTGCTCTGCTGTGGGGCAGGTCCTGTGGAGTTGCGATCAAGTCATTCAATTTCACATTTCACAGGAACGCCAAACAAGCAGCAAACACAAGCACAAAATCTCCACAAACTGCTGGGAACAGCTTCAAATGGCAAGGAGCAGGATGAGACAACGGCTGTAAGAAACCCTATCTTAGCGAGAGTGCAGACAGAAATTCAAATTGCCCTCTGATCAGCCCTGAAACAGCTTTGATTTCACTCTCCGGCTATTAGAACATTTTGTGATTAGCTGCCAATGTCATTCCGAAACCTAATTCACAAAACCTTAGCGCACGGGTATTCAGCATTGGCAGAACCCACAGCATTTCTGGCCGGGCATCAAAAGCAAATTCAAAAAACACTAGTCTTGCACTCCAGGTCAATGCAAAAAAATAATTATTTTGATCTCAAAATATTTTTTTAAAAAGGTGTTTTTTTTTCATGGCAAGCAGAGCTGTGTGAAGAACAAAATTAAAGCTACAGTTTTTACTCTTTTTTCCCTCTCTTTCTTTTCCTTCCTTTGAACTAAAGAGGATAAAATCTCCCTTCATAAAGGCCATTAGGAATCAAAAAGTTTATAATGTCTAATTAGAATGTAAACAGAGAAATGAAGACATCAGTGATTTAGGTAGGCATCTCCGCTCCTGTCACTGGGGGTATGCTAATTGCTCACACAAAGCTGGGAATGCAGGAGGATCTCAGTAGAAGGCCAGATTAAAAGTATTACTGCTAAACCTAGTTTTGCCCACCAGGGGATTGGCTATTCTAAACCAATCCCCAACAGACGCCGCACTGTCTCTTTGCTTTATAGGCAGTGAGACAGCTCCGGTGAGGACCAGCTCATTGTTTGAGGCAGCAGGAGAATAGAGAAAACAGCGCTGGGCTCTTTGCTTATGTTCAATTTTAGTGGTCTGCAGCACTTGTGTCAAGAACATGGACTGTGTTAACAACTCCTCCCCGTGTGTAAAACACATGAAAGAACACTAGTTTTTCTCAGACCTTGTCAAGCCCATCACTACGGATGTCTATCTGCCAAACGTATAAGAACATGTCGGTCTGCAGTCCTGGGATACAGACCACCGAGAGAACAGCCACACATCTACGGTTTCACGTTTCCGCGAATACAAGCCCAACTAACGATACATGATCAGCACAACACTGAAGCAACACACCAGCTTTCCTGACATGTCCTTGTCTCTTTCAAATTCCATTGTGGAAAACCCGAACAATCCCAGACAGCAATGTGAGGAGCTCAAATCTTGATGTCAGCTTAACGTGATTGCCGCGGCTATGATGCTGTCAGCTTGTGCTGCCTCCGCCACTCGTTGTAATGAATGGAAGTCTAGCGTGTGCACTGGAACACATTTACAGCACCCTGTCAATCACAGTCACTGCCAAGGATCTCAGCGCCTCTCTCAGCGGTTAGATATGTGAGATATGGATCGAGCTGCTGATCAAAATACAAAGAACATTTTACAAAGAAATCATACAAAATTACTTTTTAATAAACTTACTTTAAATATTACTTTAATACTTTATAAAAAAAATAAAAAATAAGCATGACCTAAGATTATGGCTGCACTATATATTGTTTTAGCTATGTCATCGCAACGTGTGCACACAGCAGTCACATTGCAGCAAAAAAGTTATACAATTTTAATTTGTCTCGATACTTTTTGTGTATTGCTCTCTGCCAGATTGTTCACAGCTGACTGTTTTTTTCTTCTATTGTTGAAGTTGTTTTTTTTGTTTGTTTGTTTTAATAAATGGGGAATATAGAAATATATAGAATATAGAAAAAAATTGGGGTGTTTTTGCACTGTTCTCATTTTCAATGAAACATCAACCATATTATTTAAGGCATATTACATCAGCCCATTTTCATTTAATTCACTTCAAACTAGGATACACATCATGACATCTTGGAACTTTTGACCTCTTGAGAAATCTGGTGAAAATTCCTTTATTTTTTTTTATATGGCAATATATAATAAATAATTATAAAGAATAAAATATCACAATGCCATTTTTGTTAGTATTGTGCATCCCTACTTAAGATTAGCTTGTCTAAAAAAGTCCAGAACTAATAAACACAAATGTCTTTGTGTTTGAATGATCAATTGATTAATTAATTAAGCTACACTAAAATATATGTTCTTTAAAATTATAACTTTTTTAGACTGTGCTAAAGAAATGTTTCTGTGGGGAAGTGAGCTTGTATTTCTGAACATTTCACAACAGGCCATTCTTTTTTGGCTCAAGCCAATCAGACGATGAGTGCAAATTTTAAAATGTTTTTTTTTTTTCTTTTTCAATTTAAGTATTACAACATATTGTGTTCCGCACCACTTAGAGATGCTCTAAAGAGATTCAGAAGCTGATCAAAAGCCTCCAGCCCTTTTTTCAAATTTTTGGTGTAGTATTAAAAAACATGCTTTGTTATAATGTTATAATATTATAACAAATGCTCTGTTGATAATTGATTAAATGTTGTCTTGTTTTTGCATTCTTTTCTCTTTTATATTCTGCATTTAAAAAACACAAAATTCCACGACAGTGATGGTGACAGTGACAATGATCAACTGGTTGTAAGTGAAGCTACTCTGGTGGACCGTGCTTGCTAACAATCATTCAGAGCAGCACCTGTGTAGGTCAGAATGAGCGCTGGGCCTGAAGCAGAGGGGGGAAAATTCCGCTCGGCTCCACAACTCAGGAGATAATCTCTGATCGGACAGCGGAACAGCGTGCAAACAGCAGCCGGAGCACGGCAAAACAGCACAGATAATGGACAATATGCATTTAAAAAACATCCATCCTGTATGCTGTCAGTCACCGAGAGCACGGAGAGGAAAAAAGAAGCACAGAGCCGTCAGACAGTATGTGTCTAAATGAGCTTGTGTGTGTGTGTGTGTGTGTGTGTGTGTGGAGAGAGTGTGTTGGGGGAGGGGGAAGCAGAGGGAGCATGTCAAGGATTCGAGGTCCTTCATCTTTGCAGCAGAGCATACACACATTACACATACACACACACACACACATCTCTCAGTATAGCAACAGACAGCTGCAACCACTTTCTAATGCGCCCCAACTTAGATCAGTGAGAGAACTGACAGCGGACTCAGAAACGCACAAAGATAACACAGCCAGCTGCCACGGCAGAGAGAAAAAGAGAGAGAGACAGGCAGAGAGAGAGGGAAGAAGAGAGAGAGAGAGAAAGGTTAGGGGGGCTCTCTCTCTCTCTCCCTCTCTTCTGTGTGTCTGTAGAAATGGGATTTGTATTTGCATGAGTCTCTCTCCCCTGGGCTTTTCCTCCGTTTTCAGATGAAAAGCACACGAGACAACACTTAACATATTTGCTTAAAGATGACAACCCGGTACTGATTTCATTTGAGCCAGGCTTTGTCTGGAATGAAGACAGGGGGGAAGTGAATGAGATTTGTTACAGAGACTGACAAATGTATCCGTCTGTACGGATGAGTGTTTCATCAATTTGAAACAGCCCCCGAGATCCCCCAAGGTGCTCGTCCGCCAGCGAGCCGACTTAGTCTGAAGCTTCCTTTAATTGTCACCATTAGATTGAGATAAAAACTGTCAGTCTCATTTACACAAACAATCCCGAGAGGACGGTGTGGCGCTCAGACGCAGAGCGCGCGCGCGCACACACACACACACACACAAACATACAGTGTGTGCCTGCTTTTTATAACACTGACGATTCAGTCAAACTACTGACAAATGAGTATAAAGAAAAAAGCTACAGCACTAAAACAGCAGCAATTACATAGGTTTAAATCAGAGTCTGGAGTTAACCTGACACTGTTAGGATGTGCAACGTCACAATGTACTTTTTGCATGCTAAAATGGGATGTCAAAGGGATCAGATACTAACACCCCCCCCCCCACCACATACACATAAAAAAAACAAGCATGCATGCATATACTACCACCTATATTATATATATATATATATATATATATATATATATATATATATATATATATATATTATAATACTATTATAATATATATTATACTCAATCAATCCATGACTTAAAGATGAGTATAATAGACGCTGTTCAGGTGAGCAGAGTCACCTTGTACTTTTGGGTTCTAAAAAAATCACCAGTCACCAGTGATCAGATACACCCCCCCAAAAAAAACACTTATTTTACCTCATTCAAATAACTAATCATGTCAAAAACACAACACACACATACAATACACTTACACTGTATATACACATGACATACACCCCCCCCCCCCCACCACCACTTATACTCAATCAATCAATACATACTTAACTGAAACTGTAATGTGTGTGTGTGTGTGTGTGTGTGGCATGAGATTGTAAATTTGCTTGCTCACACACACACACACACACACACACACACACCAAAAAAAACTCCAGTAATTAATGCCTATAGTTTATGGCTACTACTGTCCTGAGAATACCAAAAATAAATATTCTCAAAAGCAGTTTTAGACAATAAAGAATTTACTGCACAGAAAAGTCTAAGCTTTAGCTAAGACCGTACAGTAGAAGGAACATTATCTTCTATCACTTTCAATGGAATTTAATGTAAAAAGATTTTATTCCACGTTATTTTAATTTTAAAGCATTTCTATGTCCTTGGTTCATTCATCTTGACATTTGGACAAAATATGAAAAATACCTGTCAGATTCATGTTATGCCTAAAAAAATTGCAAAAATGGAGATATGATTTCTGTAGTATATTAAAGATATACTGGTGCAAGTGAGTACAATTGGTAAAAACTGTAAATTAGTTAATAAATGAATTAATTAATTAACTTATGCAGACAAGACTGTATATCACCTAATTAGTCAAAAATAAAAAACACAAACACACCAAAAACACACATATGTAGATTTACACCCTCATACTGGATCAATACGTGACTTAAAGATAACTGAACATAACTGAACATAACTGAACATAACTGGCACTGCCTCCTACGACCCTCACCGTCATCCAAATCCACCTACCATCCACTAACAGGTAAACAAAAATATGCATGAGTGCAAATTCGAGAAGTGAGGTCTGAGACTGTGAATAAGGTATATATAAGGTATTCATATTCCAATCATTACACTGCAGCATTTCCAATAATAATTTCAGAAACATATCTGTTGTTTTAACAGTTTTCCCATGCAAAATAAAGCTGGATACTAAGGCATTCAGGCGTGCGATTATATTGGATTGTATTGCAAAATGCAGAGGATAATATAAAGTGAGCATATAACTGAGAATGGGCCAGTGACTTCTCTCTCTATTGTGAATTTATAGTGCGGTCATTAAAACCTGATGGTGAGTCTTATAGCTGTTAAAATATAAACAGCTGTCAGTCTATGTCAAACTACTTTTTTTTATTCTGAACAAAACTGCTACTACTGAATAAGAAAATCCTTAACTTTTTTCTGTTCAATAAAACTAATCATGAATTTAAATTAATGTATTAAATAATGTACATAATTTACAGAATTTATCTAATTAAATGAAAAATTCTGAGCTAAATCTCGGGATTTAACAGCTGTCTCTTAGCACATGTGCGTGCTCTGTCACACTATCGCGCAACAAAACCATTAACGCGCTAAAGTAGCATCAGCAAGGCTAGCAGTGCCTTCTGCGCGGCCGTGTGTGTTCCTTAGGTGTGTATCCCCAAGGCTGCCTGGCCGCCTGCTCTAGCATGTCAACACGAGACGCATCAAGCAAAGAGGGTGCTGAAAAGGGGAGGGGTCAGCATCTGTCATCAAGCACACCACAAAACTCAACATGAGGTTTCATGTCAACACACACACACACACTCACACACATATGCACTCACACACACATACACAGTCACTCTCACACTCACACATGCGCGCACACACAATCACAAGAATTGAGCGCCGCTGTCATGTTGCTTAACATGCTGATAAAGCCGGGCCTGGGGTTAAATCAGGACTAAGCCCGACCTGAACTAGCACCACAGACAGCTGCTTAAACACACACACACACACACACTTAAACACACACGGCCTCCGCTCTCTGTGTTAAATAAGCACAACCACTGCAGCCTCCAACACACTGCAACCTTCCAGTCTAATATCCCACACAGAAAATGCGATTGACTCCTATTATAATGCAGCTGATCAGAGAACAAGCATTCATGCACTTCCCACGGCCACCTAAATTAGGCCAGCAGGTCCTGCTCACCTGATCATGATCAGGAGGAGATCATGCAGCTGCTTTAATAGCTCAGGGTATCATGCATCTAATGGCTTACTGGAGGAGAAAAAAAAAACACATATGAAAAGGCTGCAGAAAAACACTTCAGCACAACAGTAATGCTTGTGTAAATGTAAAGGTACAGCGCTCTATTGATGGATCCTCGGGGCTGAAGAGGAGTGGAAAACACACTTGAGTCCATGGCTGATGATTTTAATTGTGTGGTTAAATAACAAAATGCAAATGCTACTGATGTGCGTCTTTCCACTTTTTTTTGTGTCCTCGCTTAAGAGTAATATTTTTTTCTGCTTTTTCTTTTTAATATAAAAACCTACGCAGCTGATGTTTGTTTAACTCTCCAGCTCTCCAACTCTGCACAATTATTGCAACAAGTTTTGATTTTAAAACAAATTGAGCATCTGCTTTACCACTCTGAGTTTTTATTTTTTTTATGTACTGCTGAAAAGGATTGTTTTATAACTAGGTTTGGACGATACGAGCAAAATTTATATCACAGTATTTCTCTTCGTATCTTAATTTTGTTCAATACAATATAATTCAGATATAATATATATATAAAAAATATAAAAGTCACAGAAAAACTGCCAAGAATGCATGCATCTATCAATCTATACCTACAAAGTTCTATAAAACAATTAGATTGCAAATTCTTGTATTGCACCTTGTTTTGAACATCAGTTAGTGACAGATGCTGTAAATAATGAATAATTATTTATTTAAATATCAGCAGGGTGTTTACAAAAATGATATCACAATTATATATTTTTTTAAATAATTACTGTAATTATATACATTTGTATATAATAATATATGATATATATATATATAAATATTTATTTAGAATTATAGTTAAGACCTAGTTATGACTGTAGAATAACTGTCAATAGGATCATGTTTGACCTCCTACCATTTCAAACAAATTAAGCCAGATTTTTTTAAATAGATAGATAGATAGATAGATAGATAGATAGATAGATAGATAGATAGATAGATAGATAGATAGATAGATAGATAGATAGATAGATAGATAGATAGATAGATAGATAGCATAAAAAGTCAGACAAAATGTCAACAACAAAAAAAACATTAAACAGCTACATTTAGGCCTCCTAAATACATATTGCTCGCTTTTTGCACAGCTCTGCTATATGCGCTTGATGGATGAAGCAACATGGCCAGACTGAATAATGCATGCGTCCACATCCAGTAAATAGTTCACTTCAGCTAACTTTTCTCCTCTTCCAGCACGAGCACCAGCGCAGAGAGTGCACAGAGAGCGCTTCTAACACTCTAACACTGGATGCGGGTGGGGGGGAGATAATGGATGGTGCACAGACAGCATCTTCATACATGAAATGCATGAAACTCAATCTACAAAAAGTCTACAAAAGTACACCAAGTGAAGAAAACAACGCATTCACACTCAAACATACATTATACACACATACATACATACATTCATACAAGTATACTGAGACCTGTATGCTGACATTTGTTGACTACACAGAAGCATGTAAAAGAGAATGTCCTCGCTCTCTATTTTGGTAACTTTAAGTCTAATAAATCATTTGAACACAGCAAATGTACATTATCTAAAAATTGTGTGATGAATGGACTGATAAAAAATATTCAAAATGATCTGATGAATTATTCAAAACTGGCTTTTAATAAAAGATAATTTATTGGGAAAATTAATTCCCCTGTAAAGTGAGTAATTTAGTATTTTGTTGTTATTTGGACTGTTACGATATTTAAACAGTCGTAGCTAATTTAAACACTCCTTGTACATTAACGGTACATGTTCCCATTACACCCTTAAGGATGCATGAAGTGTAATATGACTACAAGACTGCGTACTTTAAAAGAAGAGCTGTAAACAAACCCATCTGTCAACCAGCTCTTACAGAATTAAAAGAACTGGTTTGGTTTGCCTTGTTGCTTTAAAGGTAAAAGCTTTAATCTGCACTGATGAAGCACTTTATATGGAGATGTGAGTAAATGACAACACTATGTACTATTACGCAAAATAATATTATAAATGATATTTTAAAAAAGATAATAAATAAAAGTAACAAAAGTACATCTCAAAATGTAGCTTAAGGGACGTGTAGCTTAATTTATATATAGGAACAAACAATATATGATACTTAACAAAACACATTCACACACAGTGTACTCTGATTAATGCATTTAATCTAATGTGTTTGCTTAATGCAAGTCTAATTGCTTAATACAGTTCCTGCATATTATCCTGTTCTGTTTTTGTGGGTTTTTTTTCCTCAACATTGTTTAAGAAATGCACAATGTCTATGTAATATGACTACAAGACTACAAGCATGCTTTAAAATTAGAGCTAAAAAAAACAAATCCTCTCTTAACCTCTGTTAAGCTCCTGAATTACCTTTTTTTGTTTTTGTTGATATGATAGCTTTAATTGCACTGCTGGTGTAACTTTATAGAGTTATAAATCATATGTTAAAAGTTAATAACAATACCTCCAAAAAAATGTAATGACATCTCAAAATGTAGCTTAATGAATTTGTAGCACATACATGCATCAAATGTAATTTTAAGGCAAGTCTAACTCTGATAATAATTAATATTATTATCAGAGCTACTGCATTTAGCTGTGGCCAGTGTTTCTCTATGGCTATTCTATTAATTTGCAGAGAAAAGCACAGACCGGATTACTTTGTATAGACATTATGGTACATTATTTCGCTTTCTTTTTCATTAAAGCATTCAAACAGGTAGCTAGCTAGGTTATCTGTGTCACTGACGTTTAAATAAAACACACACTCATACAGTCACACACAGACCTTTTACTTAGGCTACTACTTGCTATATATTAAGCATGCACTTAAGAAGAACACATACAATAAGAATGATAATAGTAGAAGACGTACCATAAACACCGGTGCTACTGATCATCTCTGCCACGCTAAAAAAAATAACAAGAAAGGAGGAAAAGGGGGGGAAACCAGCAGAATGGGAGGAATTCCAAAGCCGGGCTTTCAATACGGCCACTTTTCCTCTCCGCTATCGCATTTCAGCGCCGAGAAACAGGGGGGCCTTTTCGTCAGGTATTCATTTAACCTACATGCATATAATTAAGGAGAAGGTAAAAAAGCAACAAAAGCTCTTGGATAACGTGCAAGAGGAGAAGAAACGCTCGTATACACACACACAGAGAGAGAGGGAGAGAGAGAGTGAGGGAGAGGGAGAGAGAGAGAGAGAGAGAGAGGGAAAGCGAGAGAGCGAGAGAGGGGTGGGGGAAAACACATGACCACGACAGCAAGCTCATGTCAGTTTTTCTCCCAGCGTCTGCTCCTGCTCTAAACTAGCAGAGATACATACAGCAGGCTACATACACAGCTACATATACAGCACGAGCTGCTACAGCTGCGGCTACTGATGATGAGGATGATGATTAACGCCACGCGCTGAACTACCCCTGCTCCTACTCTCTTTCTTTCTCTTAATTTCTCTCTTTTTTTTTTGCTTAAAGCTGAAAAAATAAATGATTGTAGTCTCGCTGTAGCAATAATACACTAATTATTTGTTTAAAAAAAACAAATTGCAACTTTTTTCCCCTCAGAGAGAGAGGTAAAAGTGCACGTGCCATTAACTGCTAGAGCTATAGTCACTTTATTAGAAACAAACAAACAAAATGTGTTTATCAGAAGCCACCAACTTTACAAACACACCCAGCGTCCACTTTATTAGAATAAGCCACTGCCCATTTTAATAGAACCACCCAGTTTGCAGCTAAACTAACTTGACACTTAGTTTACAGCCAAACTCACTTGCCATTTTATTAGAACTACCCAGTCTATTAAAAACACACATTTTGCAGCTAAACTCACTTGTCTCTTTATTTGAAACACACTCTGAGTCTACACTCACTTGCCACATTATTAGAACCACCCTGTTTGCAGCTAAACTCACTTGCCACTTTAATAAAACCACCCAGTTTATTAGAAAGAAACTCTTTGCAACTAAACTCCCTTGCCTCTCTATTAGGGAACACACTCTATTAAGAAATTCACTTGTCACGTTATTACAACCACCCAGTTTATTAGAAACACACACCTTGCAGCTACACTCAAGAAAGTTAAGTTTGGAGCAACCCCACCCCTCTCTCTCACTCCCTCTCTCTCTTACAGCCCCCTGCCCTATAACAGTGAATTGCAACACTGGCAACAGCAGCAGCAGCAGGGTCAAACTTCACCTACCCAGGCGCGCGCTCGCATGTTCGCGCTCCCCGAAAGCCCTCGCTGTGTTTGGGAGCGAGCCGTGCTCGGGGCTCGCGGGGATGTTGCAGCTGCTCGCGCTGCACGGCAGCGGTCCGGAGAGACGCGTGTTTAAGTGTTTAAGCAGGGCGATCAGAGGAAACACGCTCATACACATACACACACGGCAGAGTGCTCTTCCTTCCGTAGTCCAGCAGCTCCCGTGGCTTTTCCTCTCTCTCTCTCTCTCTCTCTCTCTCTCTCTCTCTCTCTCTCTCTCTCTCTCTTTAAACTGTTAATATCGCGGGGAGAGGCGGATTAACTCTTACCTGTGTGTGCGGCAGGGTGAGCTCAGGGCTTTAGGGCGACATCGATCCGCGCAGGCTCGCGGACGGACGGCTGGTTGAGGCTCAGGCGCAGATGCTCGCGATTTGAAACCATTCCAAGTTAGTGAGGGGGAGACTGAGCGCTGCCTCTGCCATGTTGGAATTTCAAACCCCAAACAGCTGCTGCTGCACGGAGAGCCAGCGCGCCGCCGATTGCGCATGCGCCCTGCCGAGGAGCCAAATTCAAAGCAGGGGTTGCGCGGACGACGCTGCTTTAACCACAGGGGTCAGTGCACTGAGGTACACACACACTCACACAAACACACACTCACAGACTAATGCTCTGCCTTCACACATTAAACATTTGTGTTTGAATCAGTGGGTTAAATAATTAGCAATTAGAGTTAAGCAGACTAATTAACTAGCAGGCTGCTGTGAACTGCTGTGTTTTCACTGTGGCACACACGCTGTCTACTTTGTTATAAATAAGCCACTTAATAGCCACTTTATTAGAAACACACTTTACAGCTACATTCACTGGCCACTTTATTGGAAACCCACATTTCACACATACATTCTTTTCCACTTTATTAGAAACACACACTTTACAGGTACACTCTCTGGCCACTTTATTGGAAACCCACATTTCACAGATACACTCTCTGGCCACTTTATTAGAAACACACTTTACAGATACACTCTCTGGCCACTTTATTAGAAACACACTTTACAGATACACTCTCTGGCCACTTTATTGGAAACAAACTTTACAGATACACTCTCTGGCCACTTTATTAGAAACACACTTTACAGATACACTCTCTGGCCACTTTATTGGAAACAAACTTTACAGATACACTCTCTGCCCATTTTATTAGAAACACACACAATTTACAGATACACTCTCTGTCCACTTTATTAGATACACCCTTTGGCCACTTTATTGGAAACACACTTTACAGACAAACTCTCTGGCCACTTTATTAGAAACACCCACTTTACAGCTACATTCACTGCTCACTTTATCAGAAAAGCCCACTTTACAGACGCTTACTGTCCACTTTATTAGAAACACACAGTTTCAGATACACTCACTGGCCACTTTATTAGAAACACACACTTTACAGACACACTCTCTGGCCACTTTATTAGAAACGCCCACTTTACAGCTACACTCACTGGCCACTTTATTAGAAACACACAGTTTACAGATACATTCTCTGGTCACTTTATTAGAAACACATACAGTTTACAGATACACCATCTGGCCACTTTATTGGAAACACACAATTTACAGATACACTTTTTGTCCACTTTTTATTGGAAACACACACTTAACAAAGACACTCTCTGGCCACTTTAATGAAAACACACTCTAAAGATACACTCTCTGGCCACAGATAGTACAGTTGCACATTAAGGCATTTACAAAATTACTTTTAAAGATGAATAAACTTAGCATTAATTATTAATAATATTTAAACTATGAAGTTAGTAAAACAAATAAAATAGACACAATGATTTTAAACCGGCTTTTTTACTGTTTGAAAGCTTTTCCTGCTAAGTAAACAAAATATGGATTATTGAGGTCAGAAAAATAATATTATTATTATTATTCAGAGGTGGCAAATAATAAACTACAAATATTTTATTGCCTAACTTAAGTAGAAACTTATCTATACTTTACAGGAATAATAATTTTTCGGACTAAAAATACAGACTGTGTTTGATTGTTGTTGGATGAGAAGTTTAAACTTACTCCATTCGGACACCCTGTTGGTTTATACATGATCCATCGCACCTGCACACATCACGCCACACTCCAGCAAAAAGATAGTAGACGTATGTAGCCTAGTAAAAAGATTATCTAGAAGAATCTAAGCTTTTTTAAGATATTTGCATTGTGATAAAATGCATTTATTTTCTATTGCCACATATGCCAGTGAAATTGGTAGCCTAGCCTAACATTTTAATTTGACATTATAGTCATTATGGCTTTAAAAATGTGTTTTGGGGAGGTTGGGTATAGGCTATCTGTCTTTATTGGCATTTTTCCCTTACATTACGTTTGCTTTTATATTGTAAGAAGTTTTAAAACCAGTACTTTTACACTTTTACTTGAGTAAAAAGCTTAAGTTCTAACTTCTACTTGAGTAATCAATGTGAAAATATTTGACACCTTTGGTCCACATATTGTGTGATTAGTCAATAATGGGATAATTGTGACAGGATTACTTTATTAGAAACACTCACCTTGCTGCTTTACTCCCTGGCCACTTTAATAGAAACACCCACCTTGCAGCTACACTCACTGGCCACTTTATTAAAAACACCCACTTTACAGCAACATTCCCTGGTCAGTGTATTAGAAACACACAGCTTGCAGCCACATTCTGTTGAATCTTAGTGTGATATGAAATTGGTTGTTTAAAAGTGAGTTGTATTTGATACATAAAGTCATAAAAATATGTAAGTTGATCTCAAAGCAGAAATTGGCCTTTTATCATAGAGGTTTTAAACACACTTTTTTGTGCATAAAGGTTTAAATAAATAAATAAATAAATAAATAGGGCATTGGGTAAGATATATATTAAATTAACTTAAAAATATATTAAAATTAAATATATTAAATATAATATCATATTTGCTAATATTATCATTACCTTTTATGCACAATACTCTGACTCTTACAAGATCTGTTACTGCTTACATAAAATGTTTGCACTTTTTGTAATAAGTAATCTTTTATAAGTTAAATGTTTCTGAAACATTTGAAACTTTAAAAAACAGTGAAGCTTTAACTTTAAAACTATGTTTTTAAAACTGTTTTGAGATTCTATGTAAAACATCCGCTCTAAAAGTCTATCTTAAACAGCTCTCTTAAGTTAAGGGAAGAACATATAAAAAATCTATATGCAACCACTAGTCTAAAGGCATTTAGTCAGTTACATGACACAGGAAATTATGGACTGTTAATCAAATATAAATGGTGCCCTTAAGGTTTGACCCATTCCCTTTTTTAGCTTCAGCATTTTAACAGATTGTTTGCATCCAGGATTTGTGAAATCTGTTTTTTCCTCTGCCTGTACAATACTGCCAATGCCACAGATAGCAACACAACCCCACAGCACGATATCCTTTGTGATTCCATACTTCACAGTTTTCATTAAATGCAGCTTTTATTTATTCATCCAAAGATACATCTGCTGATTGTGGGCAAAGGGTTTCTATTCATCAGTCTTATTTCTACATCTCATCTGGCTTCTCAAGATATTGTGTAGCGTACTTTAGACTTATGACTTATAACACATGCAGTTCTCTCATAATATATCTCTCGTAATCTTTCAAATCTCATCTTGACTTCCACAGTTCCCCTGAACTGACTGTTCTTGATAGCTGTCCACACTGTAGAAATGTCAAGCTGAAAAAAAAAACATTTTCGTAGTTTTCTGTTATGTTTGTTATGGAGCCAAGATTTGATGAGTATTAGTACCAAGTTTGAGTTAGGGATGGATACATTGTTCTAAATATCAATAGTATTGATATAATGACAGTATTGGCATTGGATTGATGAATTCAGTATTCAGTAAAGAGTAGACATACGTATCTGTGCAAACATGACTTCTGTTTTACTGTTATGCTGTCACGTGACCCATTAATGATTAGAGCAGACACTTGTAGGCATGGCAGAGAGCTGTATTCTCCAAAACATTTAGTGTTCTGTGTTTAACATTAAAATGAACAATTACAAAATAATTTAGTTGTCACTGATGAATGATTCACTATAATAAATAATGAGACTGCTCTCCCTGACATAAAAGTACATAATATTTGTAAAAAAAGTTCTAAATGCTTTGCAATTGCAATATATAAGGTACCACAATTGGTGACTGATTTCCTCCAGGGTGGCCAAACATTTTATTTTGACTTCACTTTGAATTCTCATTTTACAGTAGCTGTTTTACACAGTTCGTAAACGCTAGCTGCTTTTTACAGTGTGCAAAAATGTCATGATGAATGAACCAACAGGAATGGACCAAAATCACTGTTCTAAAAATAAGAGTTATTCTGTAATCTGGAGCAATTCACTAGAATGTGCTGATGACTACCACTCTGAGGTGATCTCTAGAGAATACAGCACCTTGTTTCTCCTCTAAAATAATGCGTGAATTAGCCTGTTTATGATATTAATACTATTCTCAGTTGGCATCCAATCACAATGTAAGTTGCTGTTTCCTGCCCAGAATTATGTATTGCTTTGACAGTCATGAATGAAGGATCATACATCATGACAGGTCACACTCCATACATCTCTCTTTTCTATCTGTTTCCCCAGCAGAGGACTCCAGCGATATGTTTTCAGCGCTACACCTCCAACAGAGGAGCAGGGATTGAGGATGTGAGTTCGGACACATGCGACGAGCGTCACCCATATTCCCCTGTGCCTGCGCTGCTCTATATGCTGGAGCCTTGGAGTGATGCATTGATCCGGCCCTGAGCGCTCCCCAGTGAGCTCACTGGCCATTTCCAGCACAGCCTTCAACCCCTTTGAGAATTCCTGCCCACTGGGCACCCACCTCCTCACCACTCAGCCTCTCTAACAAATGACCGACCGCCTCACTCCAAGGTAATAATTACTGTCCCGGTCCTGGCTGTGTCCGGTTGCTGCAGCTGGACCCACAGCTCCTTCGTCTTTCGCTGCTGTAGCTAATCTTGATTTAATTGAGTCCCACCCCACCTTGCTTTTTTGGCAGAGAGGACTGTTCATTACAGTGGAACAATGTGGATGTGAGGAGAAGGTGTAATAGAGGGGATACTTAGAGCAGCCTGTGAAATGTAATCGACTTCAAGCAGTAAACTAGACTGTACAACAGAGAGGAAACAGGAGGAGGAGAAAAGAGAGAGAGTGAGAGAGAGAGAGAGAGAGAGAGGGAAGTAAATAAAGAACTGAGAGAGACTAAATGGGTAGAGAGAAAAGGTACAAGTAGAGGGAGACAGAAAATAGAAGTACTGTCAATAGAATAAGACTCTCCGTAGTAGGGCGGCACAACATTGGAAAAAAAAAAGTACATTGCAAATATGATATATATCGCGATATTAAACAATGCAGGGCCCATGACGTCACCAGCTGTCTCGCGTCTGGGCTGATCAAGAGATAAGTCAGCGCCGAGCACTTAAAAGCTGAGGAAAACAGCAAAACAACAGTAATTTAAAAACGTACATTTTTGTTTACCCAACAGCTTTCGACACATGCGTTTACAAGCACGTGCCCAACTATGTGGATGGAGGCCATGCGGTTCCCTCGTGTTTACTCCTTCTCCCCCCCTCGCGCTTCTCAGGCAGCAGCAACTTTTCACTCACACAGACACAGAGACAGCGCTGTGTATCTGAAAAACATTGCAACATGACGTGTTTGATTTAATTGCCTTAAGTGACATTGCACGTCCTGCCATGTGACTATTGCACATGCGCACATCCCGATGACGATTCTTAAACAATATATCAGGCAGCTCTACTCTGTAACATAAAAATGAACCAATTGGCAATGTGCCAAATTCTAGGTATCCTCACTGCAATGCTCCAACATTTTTTAGAAGCCAGTAGAGAGAGTTACAGTTACTACCAAAAGCGAGATAAACTCTTGTTAAAATGAATATCTTTGATTTCAGCAGAAACAATTAATTAACAGGTGTCCCAATACTTTTGTCAATATATTGTATTAGAGAGATATAAAGAAAGGAATTATAAAATAAGAAAAAAAAGAGACACTCTGTGAAGGAAAAAGGAATCAAGAGCAATAGCTAAAGAGAGATAAGATTAGATCATTTCGATAGAGGCAAAAGAGAAAAAGGCAAAAAGAGAAGAAAAAAGAGAGGCAGAGAGAAATGTAATGTAAAAGAGAAAGGTAATAATGATGAATAAGGAGAAGAATGAAGAAAGAATGAAAGAGGGAGATTCAAATAAAATAAAGAAAGAGAGAGAGAAAGAAACAAAGGGAGAAAAAAATAAATGTACATAAAGAAAGGTAAAGATCGAGTGAAAGGCAAGAAAGAAAAAGAAAGAGGGAGACAGAAGGAGAGAGTGAAAAGGAAACAAAGGATCGGAGAGAATGGAAGAAAGATAGAGAGAGAACAACAGATCAAATAAAATAGACAAAGACACAAGGAAGGAAAAAAAGAAAGGTTTAGAGAGAAAGATAAAGAGAGTAATAGTGGATGAAAGGCAAAACAAAAAAGTGAGGCAGAGAGAATGAAGAGAGAAGAAAAGAACAGAAAAGAAAATGGTCAAATAAAATTCAGAAAGACATTCAAAGAAAAAAAAGGTAAAGAGAAAGAGAGAGAGAAAGAAAGAAAGAGAGGGGGACAGAGGGATATATAGAGAGAGACAGAGGAATAGAGAGAGAGAGCGGTTGAGGCAGAGGGAGAGGGAGGACAGGCGGTAGGGTAGATGTAATCAGGACAGTTATTAATCTCTGGGTTGAGGTGCTGAGGTGGTGAGGTGTGAGGCTGGCGGTGGAGGAAAACGGCGCTCATCAGTGCTGGAATTGCTGGAGCTGCAGTGTGCAGGGCGGCCGCGGCGCTGGAGGAATGCGGGAGCGGCCGGCCGGCTGTCTGCTGCCTCTGACCATCACTCTGAGGACGAGAGGTCAGCCTGAAAACAACCGCTGTGTAGTCTGCAGCCCGAGCCGCCGCCATTGTCTCGCCTGCACATATGAGAAAGTTCTCCCCGTGCCTTTTGTCCTTGTGTCAGCAGGCAGGACATTCTAAATTATTTTGCTCAGCTGCCTCCCTGAACTCTTGCTACGGCACGTCAACACACACATCATCCAGACGCGCACACACACACACATATACACATTGCGTCGAAATATGAGTGTGTTTGTGTGTGTGTATGGGTGTGTGTGTCTGCTCTGTCCTAGCGTCCGCCACAAGAGCCTTCACACATGCACACACAGATTCAGACCCAGACAGACAAACACATGGATTATATTTATTATTCCTTTTGTATTTATTGTCTGCTTATGAGTAATATAGATGTGTACAATATGTAGAAAATGTTACAGTGTTCAGTGTAGGACTGCACAATATACAGTTTTGGCATCATCATTGCTGCAGTATGCAATAATCACACCATATGATGTGCAACGTAAGGTCAATTAAACCATACACACCATTTTTTTAATTTTCCATATTTCCTGGTCTAATTAAATCTATTTTATTTTACTCCAGTTACAGACAGCAATTTGAATTATTAATCTAGCCAAATCTTATTAAAATAAAAAAAACTGCAACATACAGCTCTGGATATAAATAAGAGACCACTTAACAATGATTAGTTTATTTTTAAAGATTTTACTAAATTGAAAACCTCTGGAATAAAATCAAGAGAACGATGTATGATCACTAGCCATTAAACCAAGCTGAACTGCTTTTGGCAGAAAATTCTCCAAAAGCAGTGTGTAAGACTGGTGGAGGAGAACATGCCAAAATGCATGAAAACCGAAAAATGTGCTTTAAAACCAGGGTTATTCCAACAAATATTGATTTCTGAACTCTTTAAAACTTTACGAATATGAACTAGTTTGAGGTTTGAAAGCTCTGCATCTTTTTTTGTTATTTCAGCCATTTATCATTTTCTGCAAATAAATGCTGTAAATGACAATTTTATTATTTGCTATTTGAGAGAAATGTTGTAGTTGTTGTAGTTTATAGAATAAAACAACAATGTTCATTTTACTTAAATATATACCTATAAATAGCAAAATCAGAGAAACTGATTCAGAAACTGGAAGTGTTCTCTTAATTTTATTTTCACAGCTGTATATTGAAAAGCAACAAAATATTGCAATGTCAGTTTTAATATGTGCATAATTCAAATCAGAAACGCATTCAAGTAAATGATTAAAACATATAAAGCGAAAATAAAAAAATAAAAAAAGAGAAAGAGAGAGAAAAGTGAATGTTGAACACTAGCTGTTTGCTGTGGAGCTGCGTGCCAGACTCCAAAGCTGTGATTAAGAACAGCATTTATCTAAATGGATTTCAACTGATTAACCAGTTAAGCAGTAATGATCGGGGGCTGTGTACATGCTGCATCGGGCTCTAATTTGATAGGAATGTGTTGCCATGGTTGTTCTCTCAGACTCAACCCCCACCCCCCCCACCACCACCACCACCACCACCACCCACTCCACCACCATCACCAACCCCCCCGTTGCTGAAACTGTCCGTTTCCTCAGGAACAAGGTTAGGGGTTTACCCAGTCACGTGACGTGCTGTTTTTTAACCTTCTGCCTGCAGACTCCTCTGTCATCTCCCATCACTTCATCCGGGCTCGGACTAGGGTCTTTTTTTTCCTCTCTTTTTTTTTTGGGCTGCTGTAGAAAAAACATGCTTTGGAGGAAAAAGCTAAGCAATGTCTACTCACAATGCCTGTCGTGAGATTTGTGATGTTTAATCTAATTCGTTCCAATGTAGTGTCTAGCGCTTTAGATCAGTGCCCCATGGAGAAAATAGAGCCTGCCTTGTTCTTCATTCAGAGTGAGAACGCTTTGATTCTCTATCGTTCTCCCTTTGAATCAAGCATCAAATGTATTTTAATTGTGCAACAGGGCCTGGATTTGATTCTGCTGTCACATGGATCAGATATATGGTTTAATATGGAGAGAGCGCATCATTACGAGCGTGATAGGAGCAGGAAGATGCTGTTCTGTTCTATTCTGTTCCAGTTTTCTTTTTTCTTTTATCTCTATAGACAAAAAAACTCTAACAGGGTTGTTTAATTTTGGGGGATGTAAACTGATGAAATGATACTTATGAATTAATTTTCCATGTCAGTTGAATATTATTAGTAAAAAATGCGAGATCAACACAGTTCTTGCTAAAATAATAAAATACAGCCATTGTATTTTTTTCCACCTTTTTTTTGTTTTTCACTGTGTTCTTTATTAAAAGCACCATTATGTCACTGTAGGTGTATATGTATTTATATATGTGTGTGTGTGCTCTTAGGTTAAATGCTTTTCTGTTTAATGTACATACATGCTTTTTGGTTGGCGCATTTTCATCCCTCTGCGCATTCAGAGGAAGACAAATTTTCACATTACTCATTCTGGAAATATTAATCTGTTGGTCTCCAGGGTAACATCCAGTTTTATATCACTCAGATTTTGTAGGCAGTAATTGGAGACGCTGTAGCCGCTTCTTATCCGAGAGGTAAAAACAGTCGTAACATTTTATGCCCCAAAAAAAAAGGGGGTGGGGGGAGAGATTCAGCGCTGTTATGTTCTGACACATCTGTATAAATAACACAGGAGCAAACAGCCAAGGTCCATTAATAGAAATAAAGGAAACATTGATAGTGACAATCCGCAAGGGGGAGGCTGCAGCAGCTTCCAAGTCCAGCTGCAAGACTTAGCAATTGCTAAAGAATAGGCTTAAAGGGGAATAAAAGGCAGGCAACAAAAGGGGAGAGGAAGAGAGAGAGAAAGAACGCCAGAGAATGGAAGACAGTCAGAGAGAAGAGAGAGGAAACGGAGAAAGAGAAAGCAACAGAAAGAAAGAACGGGAGAAAAAAATGAAAGGTTTGGTTTCACATTCTATGATGATGTGTAGCCAAGTCCCTTTATGGTCTGAGGCTAACATCCTAATGGGGACAAGCTCGAAGTGAATGGAGCCCACCGAGGATAAGCTACTAAATCTTGCAATAAAAGCAATGTGATTTACAGTAAATTCCAGGCGGCTGACAGCGGCAGAGCTGAGGGCATAAACAGGCCTTTCAGCACGGCTCCTTCCCCTCGCCTCTCTCTGCTGAGAACAACAATCGCACAGCCAGGCAGCCTGGCTCACCAGCAATGACTTTGATAAATAACCAGGAAGTCCCACTGTTGGCTTAAAACTAGAAGTTGTTCAGTTGCAATTCTGCATTTGTCCTCCTTTAATGGGTATGGAAGTGGCTTTAGCTGTAATCTGGCATTGATTGATTAGGTCTCACTATAGCTCCCACTCTCCCGTCCTGGCTGCGCTCGGCGGGGAAGGCGCTCGGCCGCAGCTGGGCTCCTGGCTGTATTAGGGCCCTGCACGGCTTATTTACCTGCAACACAAACACAGTTAATTCCACTTGGGTGGACGGACGCGGCGGCGGACTCCAATAAAACCAGAAACGAGAAGTGACATGTTCTTGTTGGTGCTGAAGACATCCAGCCAGTGGATGAAGGGAGAAAAAAAAAAGCATGGATTCATAAAGCTAGGAGGAGTCTGGAGGGGAAGAGCGTCCGCAGTTTATACCAACCCACACACGCGTGAAAGCGAAGCAGCTATTAAAGCTGTCCACTGGCATTCCGCTGGGTTTCAGCAGTATATCATTGTTTAGTATGTCTAAAGTGTATCTGTTTCTCGGCTGAGTTACAAGTAACACTACCTGGATTTGCATTAACTTACTTCTGGAACAGTTTAAATACTTTCTAATACTGTAAAGGATTTTAGAAAGAAGGTGGTTTGGGCTGAACAGTTTTTTTGTATATATAGGCTGCTACTTGCAGGTTTAAAAGGTGTAAAACTCTAAAAGTAGGGATAATTACAGTCTCCTGTTATATTAGTTAGAATTTTAAATGGAGAAAGCATATGGTATGTCAAAAGTTTAGAATGCGGTTGTAATGTAATGTATTTGTAATGTTTAGTTTGGACTTGTTTTGGGACTAAATTTGAAGCTGACAGGTAATTTCAGTGTATAATACATTTACACTTGTGGTATTATGTAACAACCATAGTTTCTTTAAGTGTTCAGCAGAAGATCTAAAAAATCTACAATGTTATCTACAATTCCGATATCTACAATGTTGAAAAAAAATATACAAAAAGATAACAAAATCATTTAGCTCACAATTTTCAACGCATCTTACTTATCAACGCATTCTTACTTATCCTGTATATATATTTCTCTCTCTCTCTCTCTCTCTCTCTCTCTCTCTCTCTCCATATATATGATATGTCAGGTATTATACAACCTGCTAATGATTAAATTGAAACAGCACAAAGCAATGACCATGAAGAGAACAAGGCTTGTGGATGATGTTGGTTATAATGAAATAGCGATGTTTATTTTGAATGAGGCGCAGGAGGTTGGAAATGCAATTTAGGCAGAAAGCTGGGTATTGATTGTGTTTTAGCAGCAGATCCATTTTAATTAAATATTAAATAAGAATGTGGGGACACGGGAGCTACAAGTTGTTTTCAGTTTGATCTTCAAGCATCTTCTCAGAAATCATAATCGCTGTGGACAAGCCATTCTTTAATCAAGTATTTAAATCAGGCTTGAGTTGAAACGCAATTCATTTGACATGCAAAGAATACTCTAGTTATTTTTAACAGGAGGTCTGGCCATGAAATTCGTGTATGAATTTTAATGGAGACACTTAAATGGTAATTATTCTACTCCGGCTCAAATGCAGGTAACAAATGGAATTCAATCAGTGGCCGTGCATAATGACCGTCATTAGGAGAAAGAAAATAATAATGACATCCTATCTGCATTAGAGTCGTATGCTCTCCACACCCCGATCCCATAGCCATTATTGATCGCCATGGAGATAAGCAATTGTCACTTTCCCACAGCATTGAGCATGAATGTTAAATACAGCAGGGTTTTTTTTTCTTGTCTGTGAGTGTGTGTTTTAACAGCACAATTATTTCACAGAGGACAAGGTATTCTTCACTCTAACACATAACACACGTCAGTGATGAACTATTAAAAGTGGATACACTTTGTGCCTGTTACTGGAAACAGAGAATAGTGTTGTTAGTGCCCAATTTTTGTGTGGAAACTAATCAGACAGAACTGTACTCAAGATTACAGAAATATGTACCAATTTGACTAAAAGAGCTCTCCTTTTCCATCTGAAAAAAAAATCTTAATAATATACAGAAAAAGACATTCAAACATAACTCTGAAGATCGGCCATCAGCAGCCGGAGTCCGAGAGAGCACAGTTGGCCATGTTCTCTCTGGGTGAATAGATGTCTCTCTCTCCACTCATCACTACTAGTGTGACATTGATCAGCACAGGCATAATGTACCGGAGCAGGGGTAATGTTCTTTCCACTGAACATGCTGACTGCCCAGTGATGCTGCATCACTGTTCAAAAAGAGGGGGTTAGCTAACTTTACATGTGCTATTATTAACCTTCCTAGTACAGGTAGCATTACTAGTAATAAAGGGTGAAGTAAGTGTCCTTCCAAATAAGGGAGAAATGGGATAAAATTAAAAATAATATTTTTTAACAGTTCTTATTGAATTAAACAGTACAAACCATCAGAAAGTGATAAAGGCAAATGATAACAATAACATTATTATTATTATTATTATTATTATTATTATTATTATTATTATACAAACTGAGTAGATTAAAATATTTAAAATGAATTTAAACATTATATCAACATTATTAAACCAACAATCTATTGAGTTATTGTCCAACCATACTTTTGTCATATATTTTACCATATACAGCTCTGGAAAAAAATGAGAGAGCACTTAAAAATGATAAATTTCTTTGATTTTACCAAATTGAAACCTCTGGAATATGATCAAAAGGAAGATGGATGATCACAAGCCATCAAACCAAGCTTGAACTGCTTGAATTTTTGCACCAAGAGTGGCATTAAGTTATCCAAAAGCAGTGTGTAAGACTGGTGGAGGAGAACATGCCAAAATGCATGAAAACTGTGATTAAAAACCAGAGTTATTGCACCAAATATTGATTTCTGAACTCTTAAAACTCTTTATGAATATGAGCTTGTTTTCTTTGCATTATTTGAAGTCTAAAAGCTCTGATAAATGCTCTAAAGGACAGCATTTTTTTTATTTGAAATTTGGTAGTAGTGTTTTGTATAGATTATAGAATGCAAAAACAATGTTCATTGTACTCGAATATATACCTATGAATAGCAAAATCAGAGAAACTGGTTCAAAAACTGAAGTGGTCTCTTATTTTTTCCAGAGCTGTATATACTGTTTTTTGGGCTGGGGACAACTTATTACTATGTTGCTACTTTGTTTGCACATTTCACTTACTAAAGAAATATAAATATTGCAAAAAAAAAGACAGAAATATGTAGTCTTTTTAGGGCCCTTTTCTTGCACCCGTCTGGTCTCCAACAAAATGCAGTGAACTTGGAGCAGTCGATATTTTTATAAGCGCAGAGTTTGTATATAATATTGTGTGGACTAATTATGCACACTGCTCTGCTCTTTGGCTGAGGCCTGAGAAGATCATTTGAATGTGATAATCTGTTTGTGTGTTTCTGGAGGGGTGTGGGGGGCTGATTTACTGGTAAAGGTATGGAAACACTATTTAAAACTTTGCTCAGGCTAAATCTGCGGGATGGGGGGGGCATTACGGCGTATTGCGGAAAATGAATTTTGGCGAAGGCATTGATCGAGGATTGATTTGTCACACAGAGCGAGCGCAGGTTAGCGTCGGTTGGTCGGTATTGAGAGATGAAATAGAAAAACATGGCTGGACAGATTCAATTTCGCGTCGCATTTGCATAATGTGGTTTTAAGGCGCGAGGTATTGATGTTTACTCGAGCTGGGCCTGAACTTTTATGGGCGATACAAAAAGTGCTTGTTATTGAGGCGTTTTCTAAGTGGTCAGTGTAAAGTTATTGTAATTGCACGTCAGGCTGCTGCTGGGGAAGGTGAAGGACAATGGTGTTGAGTGTAGCCTGGCCTCGTGCCAGTGGACAGCACGCTACACCCCCTCCTCTTTTTTTTCTCTCCCCCTTCTCTCTCTTGCTCTCTCTCCTTCACTCTCACTCTTTCCCTCTCTCTCTCTCTCCCTGCTATATGGTCTTTTTCCCACACATCTCAGTCACTCTCTCTCTCTTTTTCTCTCTCTCTCTGCTGCGGACTCTCAGTGGCGTGTGTACGAGCCCACCCCAGGTGAGACAGGCTCTGCTGCTTTGATGGATCTGCCATTTCAGCCCTGTTCTGTCGGACAGCAGGAGTCAGGCCTTCACCCTTTCCTCCTCCTCCTCTCTCTCTTTCTCTCCACCTCTCTCTCTCACTCTCTCTCTCTCCCCTCTCCTCCTCTTTCCCCCTCTCTTCCCCTCCCTGCTCATCTCTTAATCTCAGAAAAAAATATATATCCTATATCTCGCAGATATACACCCCCAGAGGTACCCAGAAAAGCACACACCAGGAATGCAGACAGGCACGGCATTATTTATTTAATGGGCTGACATAGAGAGAGAGAGAGAACGAGAGAGAGAGAGAGAGAGAGAGAGAAAGAATGAGAGAGAGAGAAAACAAACAGAGCAGCAGTGGAGAGGGTGAAGGCATTGAGCTATGCTGAAGAGTTGGGAGTAATTAGTGTCATACAATAGGAAAGTGCACATATTCTTCCAGTTCCTCGATCCTCCTGTTGAAATATTTCTAAAATGCTGTGTTTCTGATCAATGTTCCGCATTCCTTTTGCAAGGACATTTGTTGTGTTGTGGAACGCTAAGCCGCCTGGATCAGCCTGTAAGAATATGCAACCATACGCGATACGCTCAGCAGATTGTCTATTGTTAAAGGAATACACACCTGGATGGACACCTTGAGCCGCACCTCTTTTGTGGGCTTCAGACATGCTCAGTACGGCCCATTATATTTAAGGACAGCTAGCTGAAGAAGGTCACAACTGTTAACCACAAAATGTCATTTCCAGCAACATTGGTCAGTATTCAGGGAGGCACGGTCAAAGCGTGAAATTCTAAAATACCCACTAAAACACAATTTCTCCTTCCTCTCCCTGCTTTTCAGCCTGAAGTGGATCTCCCCGTGAAAAGCCATCCATGCCAAGGTTGTTCAATTAACGCTTTTCTCTTTCATCCTGTGTTGGGAGCAGTAGCGCTTTTACAACAGAGAGCGTTTTTCTGCCCATCATTGTAAAGCGCCATGCCCACAGTGAAAGCCCTTCGCCATGAATCCCTGTCCCTTTTTCATAGCTGTACAGTGCGGCTCTGAGACATGCCTGCCACATAATAGAATACTAGCTACAACACACACAACTGGTAGAAGAAAATAATAAGAACATATTCAGCGGTGCTATAAAAACTCCAAAATACTGTATATTACTCCTTCTGTGCGCACTGCTGCTGCTATCATTACTTCATATAGCAGTTGTTGCTGATACTGATGCACAGCTGATAATATCAGCCTGGTCTCAGGAACAGGATTAGTCATATGTGAATAACAAAAGAAAACTGTACAATGTGCACTACATACATTTACACCTTTATGTTTGAATTACTCCACCAAATACAAGTCAAACCACAAAAAGAATTTTATACCAGTAGAATAATCCAAAGTGAAATTCTCCATAATGAGAGTGTTGATGCTGAAGAGCAGCTTGTTATCTCCAGACTCGTCATCTCCAGCTAGTTATAGGAATATAGGTTGCTGAATGAACCCGACTTCATGACCATCTTATTTTCTGCAAAAGTGAAAGCCACACGAGGCAAAAAGATACCCTCTCTTCTCTATACCTTTAGCAGAGAAATTACTGGGTTATTTATTTTGATTACAATTTTAATATTCTGAACTTAAAACACAGGGAATGAACGGCTTCAGTCCTGTCTACAGTCTCTTTAAACTGGAAGAAATGGAAAAGTTTTTGTTACTGTGTTACAACTATGCTATTATATACAGGTTTCTACCAGTTTACCAGGGCTGTAAACCAGGTAAAAAAGAAAATGAAGCAGCATTTCATTCTGAAACAAATTAACATGGTTTTAGTTGAATATCAATAAAAAATGTATCAACAGCTTGAAACTGCTTGAATTTTTGCACCAGGAGTGACATAAAGTCATCCAAAAGCAGTGTGTAAGACTGGTGGAGGAGAACATGCCAAGATGCATGAAAACTGTGATTAAAAACAGGGTTATTCCACCAAATATTGATTTCTGAACTCTTAAAACTTTATGAATATGAACTTGAATTCTTTGCAATATTTAAGGTCTGGAAGCTCTGCATCTTTTTTTTTTACTATTTTAGCCATTTCTCATTTTCTGCAAATAAATGCTCTAAATGACAAGTTTTTTATTTGGAATTTGGGAAAAAAATTTGTCCGTAGTTTATAGAATAAAACAACAATGTTCATTTTACTCAAACATATACCAATAAATAGCAAAATCAGATATACTGATACAGAAACTGAAGCTGTACATATATATTGTTTAGTACTATACAAGGAAATAAATAGAAATTGCTCTCTAAAACTGATAGACAAAATGGCATATATTACTTTGTTATCTAGAAGTGTGCACATAATCTCACTCCAACAAAACAACTGTAATTTGAACTGCTTTGTCTAAACATTTGCATGCCTCAATCTTTTTTGTTTTTTGTTGTCTTGTTGTTTTTGGAATAGCGTTGATGAACAAATGAAGCAGTAGTATTTCTGTGTTTATTTACAGTATATTTCTTCCTTCATGGAAGCGCAGCAAAAAAAAAAAAAGTCTTACCCGAGTTATTAAACAAGAGTTAAATAAATTCTTCCAGCAGTGAAAGCCTTCAGCCTGCACTGGCTTTAATAGCGTGACGCGATCGGGCACTTCACTCCGCTCTCAGAGTCAGTATGGCTGGAGGAGGTGTGTGTGTGTGTGTGTGTGTGTTTGCTTGTTTATGTTTCTGTATCTACAATATGTGTGTCTTTGAATTACAGGCTCGATATTTTTCACAATTAGAGAATTCTGCAAAGACTGACATGGCCGGTAGATGACCTTTCAGTCAGGGTCATTAGCAGAAGTAAAAAATAAATATTTTATGGACGAGATTTACTTGGAATCTATCGAGTCTCAAGCTCTTTTTCTCGCACCTGAACAGTGTGTATATCATATGAATAAATGGAGCATAGATAGAGAGAGTTTCACCTGCAGGACCTTCCTCTAATTCAAGGATTCAAGGATTCAATACCTCTATTACACATATGTTCATTCGCTCAATATATTGAGTGTTGCGCTCGGGCCGAGCCTATAGAAAGCATATATGTTTTTCAATGCTGAAATAACAAAGTAGCTCAGCCTCCTTCTCCAGGAATTTTGCATTATAGATCTGGAGAATAGCTTGCAGAAACTGGAGGTGTATGTGTGTAAGTGTGTGTGTGTGTCTGTGTGTGTGTGTCAGAGAATTTAAAGAAATGATGCTTGTTTGTCAAAAAATGAAAGGAGGAGAAGCACAATAGTGAGGGCTGGCCTGTGGTTGCAGCGTTCTTCAGAATGAAATAGAGGAGCAGACAGACAGACAGACGGAGGTGACTGCTTCCATTTGATCTGAAAACACTCTTGTTTTCTGCCACATTGGATTTCCTCACATAGCTCCTGTACTTCCTGCTCACCGTTTCCTTTCCTCCCTTCCTCTCTCTGTCTGTCATACACACATGCACACACATACACACACACACACACAGATATGTTTGTTTTTACACCTTGTCTGGACAGGGTACCCAAATGACATGAAATTTGTATCATGGGCCTTTACTTTTGGCACGTCCGATGGAAGCTAATGCATCCTGCAATGACCTGTTGGATATGTGTGTGAGCTTTCCTGCATTAAATGTGGATATGTTTGTCAATTTCTGTGGACAGTTTGAGCCAGACACTGCTGTTCACCAGGAATACATCATACAAGGCATTACCACCCACAGTGGAAAGTGCAGTGGGTGGTAATGTCTTGTATGATGTATTCCTGGTGAACACATGACACTGTGGATGAAGGATTGTTTAAAGCCTGCACAACTTCAATAGAATGGAATATCGCATCCACTATAAGGCTTTGCTCAAACTCCGATATGAGCATGCTGGTCTGTGTCCAGCCATACTCACAATATAACACCTCACAGCTTATACAGCTTATACAGGTGTGGAAGTTTCCAAGTCATTCCGTAATATAGCTCTAAATGATTAGATAACTCTCCATGATATACATGTACAGCTCTGGATCAAATAAGAGACCACTTTAAAATGATGAGTTTTTTTTTATTTTACCAAATTTAAAACCTCTGGAATATAATCAAGAGGAAGATGGATGATCACAAGCCATCAAACCAAACTAAACTGCTTGAATTTTTGCATCAGGAGTGGCATAAAGTTATCCAAAAGCAGTGTGTAAGACTGGTGGAGGAGAACATACCAAGATGTTAATTTTTGAACTCTTAAAACTTTATAAGTATGAACTTGTTTTTAACTTTGAATTATTTGATGTTCTGCAAATAAATGCTCTAAATTACAATATTTTTATTTAAAATTTGGAAGAAATGTTGACCGTAGTTTATAGAATAAAACAACAATGTTCATATATATGTTCTATAAATAGCAAAATAAGAGAAACTGATTCAGAAACTGAAGTGGTCTCTTAATTTTTTCCAGAGCTGTATATACAGTATTTTCATTTTTATATAAAAAAAATTGTACTTTAAATAACATAATTTATATCAGACAAGTGTTGTTTCTATTGTTTTAAACTCCTCTGATACACCAAATAAAAAAACTCAAAATGACCTGAAATAAATCCTTTTTACATTGATATTCATGAATTCTTTATTCATGAATGCTTTTCAAAGTCAAGAGAATTCTGTATTTTTTTTATACATACTTAGGACTTTGGTCCTGAAGATGTGGGAAAAACACACCCACAAACACACACCCACACACACACACTCCATTGCAGGCGATGGAGTCCTCTGTGTTTACTCACTCCAAACCAAATGATCTCTCTGCAGTGCTGCCACTTCAGATGTGAAATGGAATTTGCTGCTCTGTTCTATTCAGACTCCATTTCTCTCTCTCTCTCTCTCTCTCTCTCTCTCTCTCTCTCTCTCTCTCTCTCTCTCTCTCTCTCTCTCTCTCTCTGCACGCTTTACCAATTCCCAAATAGAGTTGGCCTGCTCACACATAATGCGTGTGAGGATGGAGTCGGACTCTCGGACTCGGGGGAGGCTCCTCAGGGGAGCACTGGAGGAGGATTGGACAGCGCAGGACGCTCGATTTCATTCTGTACTATTTGCCAAATTGTGTTTGTTCATTTGAGGATGGCTGGATATCTACATTTAGTGGTCAGTGAGCAAGCAATGAGAGAGAGAGGGGGTCCAGCCCAGCCACAGGTCACAACACACACTCTCAGCTCACTATAAGCCCACCCTTACCCAGCAGAAATCTCGCCTTTTATCCGTCTGTCTGAGCTCTGGCATGAAAACAGAAATTAGGAGTATTATGAATTTAATGTTCATACCAGATCATGAGTAATTAAAGGTATAAAATTATAAGCTTTTTCTGTTTTGGACACATTTTTAGTGAAGAATCTGCTACAAAATGATAAATATGTAAACCCGATTATGTAATTACTGGCCTACTGTAATACTTTATATAATATTACTGAAATAGTTACAGTGTACCTCTTATACTGTACTGCTTAATAACATACTAAGGTTCAACTTAACTTCCCTGTATTAATTTCCTCCCATTCCTTAATTTTAGGCCTGCAACATATAACACGCCTGCAACTACACAATGCTCCTACCCAGCTGACAAGTTTTGTATAGTAGATTATTTTCTGAACGTCACATTTAACATTTTTTAAATGTTAAGCTTTCTGAATGATGTTGCTACAACATCACCTATGTCAATGATTTTAGTTTAGATTTTAGTTTTGGAAATGTTACTATTAACATCTTCATAACATTAGTATTCATCTAGCTGGGAACATTATGTGAGAAATGTTCATATAACTTTTATTATGTCACCTGTTTTCAGAACATTCTTAATACAGTTATTCCTGTAACATTACAGGTCCACCTCCCTACAACCTTTTGAAAACCTTGCTAAATGTTCTTATAATAATGTTCTCTCTTAGATGTTTGAGTGTTTAAGGTGTTATTTTGTCATATTGTTCCAGCAAACATATAAAATGTTCAAAAACACTGGATCGCTGTCATATTTTTTGCCTCAAAGTGCTCCACACATTCTCTATTAGGAACAGGTTAGGTCTGCAAGCAGGCAAGTCCATTTCTGTCCCCTGTTTGTTCTGCAGCCATGCCTTTGTAATCTGTGCAGCATGTGTTTTTGCATTGTCTTGTTAAAAATGCATGAACAGAAAATATGTGATCAGATTTATATATATAGTATTTTTCTCTCTTTTATTTTTCCAAAAATCGTCAGTGTACCTTATAATCTGGTTCACCTTATGTATGAATTTTACCAGTCAGGTTGTAAGCAGCAGTCCGCTGAAGTACTGTGTTAAAAAGGAGTTTCAATTAAGTTTCTCCAGCACCAAGGCTGGAGCGGTATTAGCATTAGCCGGTAATAGCAGCGCTAACTCTTTCACCATTCAGAGGTGAGTATATCTGACTGTAGTCTGCGTGTTTACCATGTTAAAACTAGCTATGTGGGACGAATCACTAACCGATAACATTCTGGTTTACTTGAACACTCAGGGTTCCTCAGTGTAGCTCTGTCGGGTGGCATCATAGACTGTGTATAGCTGGACAGAGCATCGTCTCTCAAAAGTGAAGCCACCACAGGTCGGGCGCCCCCTGCTGTTCGGTTGCAGAAAGCTGTGTAACCCCACCCATCCCCATAGGTTTCAATAGCAAAACATACAACTTCTCCATTATTTAAATGCAACAGCTAGTGTAACCTCTACTTATATTGTCAATTTTTTATATTCCCACAGAATTCGTTTTTTAAAACGTTATTCAGCTCTATTCAAAAAGGTGTGGTTATTGTAAAAGGGGTGGGTTACACCTAGCCGGGGTGGGACCAATGACTGTATGGGCAGGACCATAGACTGTGTGAGCTGTATGGAGGCAGCCGTCAGGGGCGGGGTTATTTAAATCTGTAGGCTGTCTCTCCACAGTCTTTCTCCCTCCTCTGGTCTTTACTGCGCAGACTCAAGCTTCATTTTCATTGAATAAATGGGAACTGCGACACGGCATCCATCTCTTTTTCAAACTTTGGGTGGCATTTACTAGCACTAAGCACTGCTAACTGCAGCTAGTGCTGCTGCTAACTATGCTAAAATATTGTAAATCTAAGACTTCTGTAAATAAACAGAAGTGTTTTACTCACCCAAATAAACAGTTTTGAGGAGAGAAATCTGCATAGATTAACACCCAGCGCTCGCTTACAGAAAACAGACCAGAAAATAAATGTTCATTGATGGTGGAACTTAAAATATGGTGGGCCTTATTCTGTATAATATGGTATATACCTGTATATATATATATATACCTGTATATATATATATATATATATATATATATATATATATATATATATATATATATATATATATATATATAAAACACAACATAAAAAAAGAAAGAAAAGAAATCTTCCCAGCACCTGTCTAGGGTAAAAATCCTCAATACTGTGTTCAAGCCCAATTAAAAGACAGACAGGATAAACACAGCTCTTGTGTCTCTGTGCTTCCGGAAGCCATGATTAGCTATTAGCTGATCTATTGTATTTCTGCTCCGCTATCTTGCCCCGAACTCAGGCACCGAGCCTATGAGTGTGTGTGTGAGTGTGTGTGTGTGTGTGTGTGTGTGTTAATTGGAGTGCAGGGGGAGAGAGAGCTACATTGATATGTTCTCCACTCAATCTGTGGATCAGGCCTGGACTCAGTAAAGGAAAGGTCACAGGCTGAAGCAACTCGTCTCCCTGTGGGGTTCCAGCATCAGCCCGACCAACACCACAAACAATTACATACGCGCGCTTCCAGCGGCCCGCGCACAAGCAGCACTGGAGGCTGGAGGAGCCGGGCCCCGGCGGGTTGTTGCTGGTCACTCCTTAGAACAATAAACTAGTGGCCTGAGCAATCAATACGGCCACAGCAGCCACCGCTTCCATTATCGTCCCCGCCGTCCCCCAGAGCGCGCGTGCATGAGTATGGAGAGACATGCATTCCTCACCACCTGTGTCTCACCGCCACCGACTCTCTCTCTCTTTCCTCTCTCTCTCTCTCCCACTGAGACCAAGCAGAAGCCACCACTCAGTGCTCTCTTTAAAATCTTTCTCTGCAGTGAAGCAGCTCATCATGACCCCAAAACACAGACTGCTGCACATGACTGCACACACAGTGAGCTCCAGATCATCCATCACGCTGGCGAATACCTAAAGATATTCTCCAACAAACGGCGACATCAGTTTAGTGCTGCTCGTACCAGATGTGATGTGATGTAGATGAGCATCCTCGACACAACGTATAGCGCACACTGACATATAGCAATATGTAAATTGATCTTGATGTGTTTTACTTCAGGGGACAGCTTGGGAATGCCTAAACCTGTGTAAGTGGTGAGGTGTTATGCTGTGAGTGAGGCTGTTCAACACTGTTGAATACGGGCCAGCATACTTCTGGCCAGGCAACGTGAATTATCATTCGAGTTGGAGTGAGGCCTGAAAGTGGATTGGACATTCCATTTCCAAAGATGTGCAGGCATTTTCAAAATTTTATTTTTATTTTTTAGCTTTTTTTTTACATGGCAAAAGTCCAGGGAAAGAAAAATAACTTCTGTCCCATGAAATTTGGCATAATAGTGTATTACAGTAGAATTTTAACACTGCATCAAAAAGCACTGGAATTATTCCTGAATATTCCTGAACATTCCTGCGATCCTACACTGTTATCCTGGATACGTTAAATTTACTTTAAAAAAATCTGGCAATTCATTGCCTCATTTTTTAACATAATGTTCACTTAAACTTAATTTGAGTTAATTTGACTTAAAACATGCCTTAATTGTAAGTTAATATATTTTATTGATGTTTTTTTTTTATTATATTAACTGCTTTATTCAATGATTCTCCTAAGAATTGTATTGTAAGGCCCATGAAACAAATTTATGCATAGTTTTTTTGTTTTTTTTTATTTAAGTAAAATATAGATTGGAAATACATATAGAAAAAACTAGATGGAGAATGACAATTTTATAGAGTGAACGGTAAAAAATACAGACAACACAGAAAAAGCATCTCAGAAAATGGTGCTTGCTCTTACAGCCTACAACAGGAAAGAATCGGTCAATAGCATTTGTATGTATATGTGAACACAAATGCATATGTAACTCAAATAGATGTTTGAACTAACTGTGGTTTTAGAGTGTATTGTTGTTTCCTCTCAGTGTAATGTGCGTTTAGCAAGCTGAAGGGGTTGTAACCAGGTTAGCTTTTAGCCTTGCCCCTACTCATTTTATGAATGTGAGTTTAGCTCCACTTCTTGTTGGAGCTGTCCTTCTTGCAGACACAGACACTGGCACAGGAAAAGCTGGCCTGGTTTATGTGGACACCCATATTACCATAACTTGCATAGAGTCTGAAGGTGATGAGCTGCTCTCCAGTATCAACAACCCCATATAGTTCCAAAGTTGCTGTCACTTTTTCTCTTTTGTCAGCTTTGACTACGACTTTTGATAGTGGTCTGGGTTTATGTAAATTTCAGGAGCAGATTCATGACTAATCAAGCATTTTTGAGGTTTTGGAAGTGTCCCATTTCCAGCCCTGTTTTTTTTTTTTTTTTGCTAAGCTAGATTTAAATCTAAAGGAGAACACAGTATTTAAGGTTTACAGTGCGACAGTTCCATGTACTGAACTCTCATTATTAAACTTCTTCTAATTCTAGGGCCTTTTTAACACGGTATAGATAATTTCTCCAATTTGCTATGATTTACAGGATGGGAAATCTATAATAGGTATAAAAGGACTGTGATTGTGTAATGAAGATGTTAATACCCTAGAATTAAAGCTGACATTCTGCTTTTTAACATCATAGTCTTTGTTTCATTTCGAATCCAATGCGCTCGACAACTAAATCACTATCACTGTCCAATTCCTGACGGATTCCTGACTGCGCTGTGAAAATTCTGACAGTGCACACTTACACTATTGTCAATATATTCTCACACTTTCACACAGACACACACATACACATACACAGAGATTCAAAGCTATTTGCGACAAAATATTTTTTTTAGGATCTGAATGCGTGGAAAACCGTTCTTTTCTTCTTTAAATATGCAGCATCCAGCACCGCAAACCTGCTCTGTCAGATCCGCTGGGAACCTCAACGATCACACTGTGTTCTGCTGAGAGCCAGGGGGCATTTAGCGCTGACTGAAGATGACAATTTGTGTGGGAGTGCATGTGTGTGTGTGTGTGTGCATGTGTGCGTATGCCAGGAAACCTGCGTGTACCTGCTTTGACATACCGGCACTCCGCCTGGGGGAAAGCTAACGGAACCGCCATCAAAGCCGGCAGACACAATGCACAGGCTATGCCAGACAGCACACTCATCTGCAATAAAGAACAGAGCGAAAGAAGGGAGGGAAAGAGAGAAACAAACCCTGCAGCAGAACACAGAACCTAGCCTGAAGGCCGTGATCACGCAATGTAGTTTGATTGTTCGCCCAAATTGTTTTGTCAGAAGAGCACAATGACAGAATAAAGTAGCTTTTCTAAAGGTGAGATGGAAGCAATGAATAGAGGGGGTTCACAGGGTTCTCACAACCTTGAAAAAAACATAATAAAAAAGATACAAATTTTGCAGACAAAGAAAGAGATTATTCAGAATTGTTGGAGAAAACAATTATCACACTGCAAGTGGTCTAATGGGTCCGTTAGCCGCCGTTCTGTCAATACGCTTTAGCTGCTCTGTACATTAATGAATTCCTTCCTCCACTGTGGGAGAATGTCTTACCTAAAGCTTTAGAGTAATGGAGGCCCACAGGCATTCACTCTCAGTTCTTTCCCTGGTCTCGTTCTGTCACACACATTCACATCCACACACACACACACCGCAGATTTCCCCCTAATGCTATTGGCACATTTCCAACAAGTAGCTCTCCAGGGAGACGCAATGCTACAGTGCTTCTATAATTAAGCCATTGGCAAACAAAGAAATAGTCAGCTAAATGCTTCCTGGAGAAGAATCATAACATATCTGCTGGGATTTACCGTAGGTGATTTTTTTTTAACATTTCAACAAACTAATTGGTTCCCCTGTCTATTGTTTGTCATGCACGGAGATATGAAAGCACTCTAACTCAGAAGCGCTCATCCAAACAGGGAAAAAATAAAAAAAAATAAAAAAAAATACTGAATTTAGACACACTCAGGTCAGAGGATTCCTCCACTCTAGCACACACAGCCACACCACACATACACACACACACACACACACACACACAAACGCACTCTCTGTCACTTGGCAATTAGAGGAGACTGATATGTCTCATTTGAGCCAAACACCTGTCCATTGTCAGTGTAAGACCACAGGTATGTCACTGGAATTTCAATTGGCTAGTGTGTATGGATGCATTCCATAAACAGAAATGACTGCGAATATATTACAGCATTTTCTCTTGCTCACTTTAGCCATGTGAGCGTAAACACCACTCTCCAGGTGAAGCTGTGCATCTGGGATCACTGTAGAACATTTTTTTTATGTCAGTTTGTTTCGTTAAGTTAAAGTGCTTCTTTATGAGTGTACATATTTACATATAATAGTGCATCTAAAAAACCTCTAAGAATCTCTTAGAATATCAATGAAAAGTTACTTTATTTCAGTAACTCCATTCAAAATGATGTGAAATTCATATATTATATACTATACTATATATTATATAGTGTGGGTATGCCAAGTCCTGCTGGAAAATGAAATCCGTAAAATCTCCATAAAAGTTCTCAGCAGAGGAAAGCTTGAAGCTTGAAAGTTGAATTATAATCAACTTACCTGACAATTTGACCCTAGTTCTAGCTTCCTCCTTATTAAGCATTAGCCCCTCCTCTAAGCCAGCCAGTCCAACTAAACAAGACCAATGAACTCAATTCCCAATTATAATCAACTTGTAGGCTCTACCCCAGACAATATATAAACACTATAGACACACAATATACCTATTAAAACACAAACAAAAGATTTACCTAACAAAATCATTGCAAAAACAAACAAAACACTACTATAATACCCCCCTGCCCTAGCTTCAAGAGTGGTACGTCCCACTCCAAAGGCGGGAAACTCCCCTATATAGGGGCTCATTGGTACAGCTGCCTCTGTTTGAGAGACTCCATTGCTGCAACATGTAAGTTCTCACAATGTTTAACTTCCAAGTGAAAACCAAATAAATTATACTTTTTGAACTTTCTCTGAGGAGTGTTTTAATTTACAAAGTAGGTTAACTTATGGTTAAGCTCAAATAGAGTATGTGTTTCGTAGGGGGGAAAAAAAAGGTTCCAACAACATTCAACAAACTCATTGATCTCATAGGTGTTGCAAACAGGAAGAATTTACACAAGATGTTTCTGCCAACATGCCTGTGCTCAATATTCCCCTTTACACACCTCAGAACCATGATGATCAGTATAATCACTGTCAGTGTATCTCAATATAATAAATGGAAAACTCAAAATAAGCCAAATATTTAATTTTATGCAAATTAACAGACTGTGTACCTCAATTAATTGTTGAGTTTTTCTGATAGCAGAACATTTCATGGTTCATAAGAAAAAAAAAATGTAAATGCAAGATATCAGCTTTTGTTATCTTGAAGTCACAAGATAAATAAGTAATCATACAAAAACAGTACAAACGAGGGGTCCCCCTGTCACAGGGGGACGTAGGGCCCTCGCACACCAGCGCAAATCGTACCGGGCTAAACCGAGAAACCAGTTTAGCCCGAAACTTTGAGGTCTTGTTGAGTGTGGAAATTTTCAAGAGTTTTCTATTCTGCCAAACATGTCAAATATTTATTTAAAATATAGGTGGCACTATAGTGCTGATAAAACACATGTATTTGAAATTTTAATTCTAGATCAAAGAACAGCCTCAGATAAGCAGGCCTGTCAAATGTTGTAAGCTTTTCTCCGTTATAACCTCCTCAAAACTCCTAGAATTACCTTGGTGTCAACTTCGTGTTTTAATGTGGCATCTCAAAAATTAAACCATCTCCCATTTCCTCCTCGTTTGAGATATCAACTATTCCTTCACAAATTGTCATCACATATGTTCAATGTTTATTTTTACCAAAAAGCAAGAGAATTCAACAAATTTGTAGTAGTTTGAGTAGTTTGACAACACGCAAAAAATGTGTGTAAAATGCAGATATTTTAAAATGGTCGACTTCCTGTTGGGCGGAGTCCGTCCTACCAATACTGAAAACGTGTCTACTGATGTCTCTTGTGTTTTTGGCAAGTTTCAGGAATTTTCAATCATCTGTGTTCAGACCGTGTCATTGTTTCACTTTGGTTTAGTGTTGCGTATATAGTAAATCAATTGCCCGCCATTAAGTCAACGTTTTAGCGATCAACTAATCCTTTTGCAAATTTCATCAAATATGATCAATTTCATCAAATATGATGTATGATGCATTCACAGCTAATTTAGAGGTAAACCTGACAAAGACTTAAGGAGTAGTTTAAATGAGTTCCTTAAAAATGTGTAAAAATTTCATGAATTCCAATATGGCCGACTTCCTGTTGGGTGGAGCTAATACAAGCCAATGGAAAATATGTCACAGTATCTACACTCCTACCAAAATTTGAGAAGATTAGGCAAATTTTGACACATCCACAGCTAATTAATTATCAGAACAAATTAGGGGGCGCTGTAGAGTCCGCTAGCCACTCGTGAAAAATTTATCACAATATTTGTAAAGTGTTTTTAGGTCTTATGGAATCTGAAAAATTTTTTGAGCATTCCCGTAATGTCAAATATGCATTGAAACCTAGGTGGCGCTATAGAGCCGATGAAATACGTATATTTGAAATTTCAATTTCAGATCAAAGGAGAGCGTAAGTCAAGCAGTCCTGTAAAGTTTCGTGAGTTTTCATCAATTGTAACCTCCCCAAACACCTACCAACACCTCGGGCCCTAATGATAGAAAAAAAACTAGTTCCGAGTGTAAGACCCAGGGTGAGTTAGACTCCTACAGCAGTAGCACTGAGTGTGAGAGTCCTACAGCTGTAGCAGAGTGTGAGAGTCCTACAGCTGTAGCACTGAGTGTGAGACGCCAGGGGCCTCATGTACTAAAGGTGCGTACGCACAAAAACATAGCATACGCCATATTTCACGCTCACGGTCAGATGTGCTAAATTTGACTTGAACATGAGAAAGTGCGTTCCCCCACGGCACTTTCGTTTCTGGCGTAAGCTTTTTTGTATGTATGTAGAGGCGATGTATTGAAATTACAACTATTAAGATATCCTTTATGCACACATTGTAGTTAAGCATTATTGGGTAAAATAAAGTTAATTAATCAGACAGTTTCATTGGCTTACAGACAAAATCGTTTAACGTGTTTCCACTTAGCCTAGATTATATAAACATGCATAAAAGTTTGCGCTGGAGTTATTGGAGATGGCAACGTTGGCATTATTGGAAAATATTGCTAATGGCCAGATTCACTGAGCTCGCATTTTCCGTGACCATTATGTTTTTTTGGCCCATGATGACTGGCTTGTAAGCCGTTTTAGATTAGAGGATAAGAAAACAAGCTGAGTGCGTGATGTGTGGCTTTTTGATAAGCAACTCATTTAAAGCATTTAAATGAAAGCATTTGTTATCCATCTTAGATAATAATACAATTTAAAACATGGGTAATTATTAGTTATTATGCTATGCTTATATAATATTAATAATAATTATTATTATTACAACATTATACTCTGCGTAATTGAGGGAGGAGACATGGCAGGTGTGATGTTTTCGTGCACTTGCGCTTGATTTCGAGTTGATTGCAATGTACTTAGAGAAAGTACTTGGAATTCTGCCTACGCACAGTTTGATAAATCCGATTTTATTTTGTGCGTACGGAACTTTTCAGGTCTGAGCGTACGGAACATTTTAGAAGGAAGTCCACGCAAGTCTTACTACATGAGGCCCCTGGTGAGTGAGACTCCTACAGCTGCACTACTGAGTGTGAGACTCCTACAGCTGCAGTACTGAGTGTGAGACGCCAGGTAAGTGAGACTCCTACAGCAGTAGCACTGAGTGTGAGACCCAGGGTGAGTGAGACTCCTACAGCTGTAGCAATAAATGTGTGAGACCCAGGGTGAGTGAGACTCCTACAGCTGTAGCAATAAATGTGTGAGACCCAGGGTGAGTGAGACTCCTACAGCTGCAGCACTGAGTGTGAGACTGCGTGAGACTCCAGCAGTACTGTGAGGAGTGAGACTCCTGTGTGCTCCATGTGAGAGTGTGCTGAGAACAGTTCTTCAGCCATTACATAATCAATTCAATCTGTAGTACAATCCTTCTGCAAAAGGCTCTCATTACACACCGCTACTCTGAAGTATGAAAAGGGGTTCAAAGAGCACAACACTCCACAGCTAGAAGCTAATCTTGAAATTTGCTGCTGAAATAAGTGATGGAAAAGCGCTTCTATTTTTATAAATGAGGGTTTTCTTCCCTCCCTCCCTTTTCCTCTCTCTCTCTACCTCTACCTCTGCTCTAGCTTCATGCTATCATGATATCATTGTCCAATGCCAATTTTTCAGTTTTGACATCACTGTGTAGTTTTATATCAGTGAAATACAGTATTTCAGTTTTAAAGATTGTATTGTACACTTTTTGAAATAACCATTTTTGCTGTAGTATTAAAATTGGCATCAATAATAGTAGAATTTTAGTGATATAGTGATATTGGTAACAACTACCAAATATCTGGAATAGTGACATCCCAAAGGTGCAAAATAATGTTTAAATTATGCCAAGCAAACTCATTTATACATAGAATAGATCTAACAGGCTATTCTATGTAGTGGGATCTAGGAAAAGCCTCCACATTGAGAAATGTTTCCTTTTTTAGATTTTGATATCACAATTCTAAAATTCCAAAAGTTGGTTGATCAGATGGGTTTCAAAAAATGATTTTTAAACAGAGATTTAAAAAACAGAACTAATAATAATAATAAAAAATCAACAATCACTTTTTAACATGATGACCAAGCAGATTTTGGTGAGATTTTCCTTCTTTAGATGACCAAGAGCATGTTACAGAATAACGATTTATTGAAAACCCAATTACACCCAAAGTTTATGCACTGTGTGAAATGTTTTTAAGATTCCTTCAGATATTATAGATATAATCAACAATAGAATTAGAATTCAACTTCATCATTTCAATCATTTGTTTAATTAGGTTGAAGATATAGTGGCAGCTAAGAGATTAGATATGCACTTTTCACCAGCACCCCAACTCCCAGTTTTTTGTTCCCAGTCCATCCCTACTGGTACACACTTAAGTACAACTTTAAATGAACAAACCTTTGTGACAACAATGAACAATTAAACAGTTATTTAAGATATTAACTTTTTGTCATTATAAACTTTCTAGAAAACATCATGTTGGGTCTCTCATGTTCTAGTGAGTCCCTGATGATTTATATTTTTGCTCTACTCTATGCGTTGATGATTGTGTTATAGCAAATACTTTAGATCATCTAGAGGTCTCCATGGATCATTTTAAGAACCATCATCTTAACCAAATGACCTACACAGTGCACTTGGTCACTGTTACTTCATACAGTGTCAGTGTGATGACACTTGTGTCTTCAACTGCCAAAACAAATGCATGTCAATGATCTTCCTGCCTTCAGATCTCCCATGGGTGAATGTATCTAAACTGTGGTCTGCTATGTACATTACATAAAAAAAATGATTGGCAGGTTTGAGCTGAATAGAGTGTAATGTGTTTGTGTGTGAATGGGTGTTGTTCTTTTAGGGTGCTTTCACATCTACCTTGTTTAATCTGAACCTTCAGTCTTTTCAGTTTGGTCTGAACCAAAACAGCAGTAATGATTAGTGACTCAGACCATGGTCTAGTCCAAAGATTTAAAATTTGATAGGTACACAAAATTTCTTTAGTGCACTTAGCGAAATGCAATGTGAAACCAAAAATTAACTGAATTGAATGTATAAAATGTAACAAACAGATGATTTATACTTTAGTCTGGATTTTCAGGTGTGATTTAAGTTAATATAAAATCTAACAAAAATATATATTTGTTATATTAGGTAGATAATAGCTATATTAACTATTATACCACAGTTAGTTCAGACCCTGCAATGTAACTGGCTGAGAGGCGTTCTATGAGTGCCGTTATCAGCCGGTAATGCACTGTTTGCTAAGTGCGGACCACGCCTAAATGAAGTAGAGAAAGGAAGGAAAAAGTGGAGTGAACTCGGGGAGTTTTGGGCTGGAGTTCTGAACTGCGTGCTGAAGGAGCGTGCAGTTGGGTCGTTGGGGAGGAGGTGGGTTGAGAACATAGGGTTCGGGCGTGGTCCTTCTCCCAAACTTTTGTTATTACATAACATCATTAAACAAAATCGGCCTGCGGTCTCGTGCCTACGAATGCAGCACAGCAGTGCCAATATTACACGTTATAGCACTCCCTCTTTTGTATTATTGCTAAATTATATTGTCACTGTCCAATTAAAAACAAATATCTTCATTCTCACTGGTTTTTAGTTTACTACATAATTTGAAAACACAAACTACCCCTAACTGTCCATTCTGTTCACATTTGTTGATGAATGACCCTTACATGATTCTTACACTTATCTCTCTTCTGTAAAGTTGATGTTTTGGAGATACATGTTTCGCATTGGACAGTAATGATATATATATCTGTGTTTAATAAAAAAAAAAAACATTGTTTCAAAGTATTGAGCCTTGATCTTTTAAAGTATAGAGAGTTGGTTACATCTGTTTGCACAAACTCTAGTCTTAGGAGATCGATCGCACCTGTGCATGGGACACAACATGTAGTGCGCTTTGAGTTAAGACTGCCATTATCTAGAGATTAACAAGTTCAAGTCACCAGAAGCGGCACAGCCAGTCCTTCTCCCCCCAGCTCCTGGCCTTGTGCCAGCCATGAAGGTGACAGCAATCCTGCCGATGCTGCATGGCAGGACGGAGGGGGGAAATACACACACACGTACAAGCACGCACACATACAGGAAGGAGAGTGTGAATCTGAAAGTCAACTCAGTTATGGGGTTCCAACCTGTCCTTACAACTCAAAACAGTCAAACACAACTCCTTGACTCAGCAGATTCCTCTCCCAGTGGACAGAGAGAAAAGGAGGAACGGGGACAGGGGAAAAAGAGAGAGAGAGAGAAAACATGAAAGAGAGAGAAGGGTGGGGGGATGTGGCGACACACACATTCTAACAAACAGCCTTGTCACAGAACCTTCATCCCCATGCTATGCTAATTATTGATTGGATGATTAAGGCAGATGAAGAGATCTTTCATTCGAAAGCACGGACTCTGAGTGTGTATCCCCAACATGGCAGAATAAAAAGAGAAAGAAAGAAAGAGAGAGAGAGAGAAAGGGGGGTGAGAGGGATCGATACTCTCAATCAGGTTGGAGAGCATCTCTGTCAGTCACACCAGACTGAGGTGATTAGGATTGAGTCTTAAGACGATGAATAACTTCACACGGCTTTCTCCCAAGCCTACAGCTGCCTAGCGGGGTGCCTAATGAACTCCGCTCCACTCAGACGCATACACACCGTTAACACCAGCCAGCTCAGGCCTGCGCCGTACCCACACTCAGCCATCTCCCAGCCCACACTCACCCACACCAGCCTTTCTTCAGCCACCATCAGCTCAGACCCTCACCCACCACCCCATCCCATATACCTAATCCACCTCCAGCCTCTCTTTAGACCTGGCCTCGCCCACACCCACACCCACCCACACCAGCTCAGCAGTGACGTCTCAATTATTCACCACAGAGTGATTAATTAACCCTAATAGAGAACACTGCAGGCCAGGCCTGCACACCCAGGACAAGAGAGAGGAGTCAAAACAAGCGTTAGAAAACATGGCCACCCCATTTTATTGTAACACTTAAGATAATATTAAGATAAAACATCAAGGAACAATGAATATTGCATATACAAACCTGGGCAAGCCATGAATAATCATTCTAGTTAATTTTGTCCTTTCTTTATGAAGAGTAGGCCATAGAACTGTCCATTTATTGCCATACCTTCTTGCAGTGATTATATATAACATATATAACATATTTAACATTTCTCCTAAAACATATGTATTTCTTACATAATATTCTTTTTTCCTAAGTTTTTTAAAATGTCACATCTTTTTTGTTTATTCTGTTTAACTGTTCAATCCTGACATAGTTGAAAAATAGGGATTCAGTGCATGGAAGTGACATACCATAACCCCCAAACACTGAGTGTGTGTTCACATGCACTTAATAATAAGATCATATTCAGATTTCTGCAGTTATCTGGTAATCCAGGTGGTCAAGAGCATACTCCAGTTTCTTATCAGGTAAAAGCCTATACATTTGATTAAGAAATTAGAAACCATAAAAATATCTATTTTGTCCAGTAAAATGTGTCTATGTTTACAAAACTCTGCAGCCAGAACTTTAAAGTTTGTCACATGCTTCTGTGGGATTATTGTATTTTTTTATAATTAAATCTGATTAAACTCAAACTTTTCTCATTATCTGATTTCTCAAGAGCATGTAAACATACTGGCAAAATCAGATTTTCTGCAGTCATCAGATTATTAAGTGCATTTAAACCCACTCACTGGTGTCTATTTACTCAGAAGACAATTCTGCATAACCCACACAGAGCTGTGGGCAAATTCCCAATATCTGAAAAGGCTAAAATGCCAAAAGATATTTAACATATATTTATGTGAACACTGAGTATGAAATGTCTCAAATTAATTAGGTCATAACATGCTAACTAGCTAGAAACAGTAACTGAACAAATCAAAAAAGATAAAATAAATCACTCACTCAGTGAAACATCAGGCTGTTCAGACATCTTATCTAACTAGCAGAGCTATCTATCAAACTATCCATCTTTAGCTGAAGTAGCAATTCTTATGTGTTTGATAAAAACAGTCATTTAAGTAACACAAGGACAAACCTTAATGAAAAAAAGCATTAGAAATACATTTCAAAAGATGATGCATAAACTTTTATATATACAGTGAAAAGGGGCAAAAATATTATTAATGCACAATGTATCACAATATATACTTGTACTACACTCTAAGAAATATAAGTACAGATTTGTACTTAAAAGAGTACAAAGCTTGTCGCTGGGGCTGTACCTTATATTAAGGTTCAAAAAAGTACCTTTCAGTGAAAGTACTTTTTTGTACCCATGGTTTTTGTGCCAGTATAGATTATAAAGATTATAAACATTGTCATCAACTAAAAATGGCTCAAAAACTTGATGATACAAAATTGTCTGGCTTTCAAATAAAAAATGTGCAATTTAAATATATACTGTTCATTAGTACAGTGATGCAGAATACTGAATGTACCTTTTGGCTGGTTAAATGGTACAAATTTGTACTTATTGCTGTCAGGAAAGACATTGTACTTCAGAGGGAACAAATCTGACCCTGTAAAGACCAATATTGTACCTTTGAGGGTACAATTATAAAGAATGTACCTTCGAGTACAAAAAAGTACTCATATCGTACCTCTGTTTTTTAGAGTGTACAAGCATGTTGATCTAAATTATCCCATTTATAAGTCAGAAATAACCTGTTGAGAAATGTGAAAATGGCAGCATGTGTATGCAAGAAAATGAACATGGCTCCTGCTACTGCTCTTATAGTAATATACACTGTAACATTGCTTTCAAATGTCAAATGTGATGTTATTGCTCAAATTGAATTCTCAAATTATCACTTTTGCTGTTTACTTCCTTTAGTTAACCGTAGACATTTCCTGTTCTGGTGTTTCTAGTTAAACCATTGGCTACTTGCACAGCTGCAGAGGATTATTCTGCTTTGTTGCTGTAAACTAATATGCTCAATATCTACTATACTCTCCATTGTATGGAACTGTAGATTATGAGTTCAGATCTGGTATTTGTTTGCTTTGTGTTATGTTATGTGCTTTGTGTTACCTGTTCTAGTGTTTTCCTCAGATACCTTTAATATAATAGAGAAAGAACTGGAAGGAGATGCTCTTTCATAGGAACCAGTGGTATGATTCCTCATTATCTATCCAGCAATTTTGTTTTTTTTTTTAAATAATGAAACACTATCTCTCTTGCCACTCAACATGTGGCAACACTCAACAATGAAACTCAACATGTTCTGTTACTCAATCTTGATGTCCACTCACAATGGTGACAACGTGAGCTCCGCTTTAACCTAGACCTATCATCATCAATATGTCTATTATATACAACCATAGACTGTGTATAGCTGGACAGAGCATCGTCTCTCAAAAGTGAAGCCACCACAGGTCGGGCGCCCCCTGCTGTTCGGTTTCAGAAAGCTGTGTAACCCCACCCATCCCCATAGGTTTCAATGGCAAAACAGACATTTCAATCACGTTTTTTTCCAATATACTGTAATTCTACCTCCATTATTTGAATGCAACAGCTATTGTAACACCTGCTTATATTGTCAAATTTTTATATCCCCACAGAACTAGTTTTTAAAAACGTAATTCAGCTCTAATCAAAAAAGGTGTGGTTATTGTAAAAGGGCTGGTTATGGGCGGGACCAATAACAGACCGTCAGCTCCGCTCCGCCGCTCTGCAGTCTGTGACTGCGAGGCAGCCCTCAGGGGCGGGGTTATTCAAATGAGTAGGCTGTCTCTCCACAGTCTTTCTCCCTCCTTTGGTCTCTACTGCGCAGACTCGGGTTTACAACTGAATACAGTCAAAGTAAATACGGTTTATTTATTTAAATCTAAACCCAAAAACCTCATCTTCAACTTAATGACTAAAATGACTCTAATCATCAGGTTGGAATATTACAGACTTCATGTTCAAATATGTAACTGTAACATAACGCTGTTATGGATTGCTAATGTAAAGTAACATTATCTGATTACATTTTTTATAGTTTCTTTTTTTAACATAGTTTCTTTTTAATATAATTGTACATATGTATATTTACATAACAGAATCCTTATAAATAAAAATGTGTAACCTGGTTTGTAAAATAAAAATAAAAAACATCAAAATTATATATAAGATTTATCTTATTATACATTATTATATTTTATTCTACTAAAATTATTTTTTTCCTAAAATGAATGTAAAAAAAAAAAAAAAAAAAAAAAAATCAATGTTTTGTTATATCACCAAGAAGTATCACAAAAATCCCCTGTAATATTGTGATAAGATTTTAGGGCCATATTGCCCACTCCTGTATGCTAGGATAGCACATGCAAACTCAACTTTCTCCACCGGGGGCACCATTACCACTTAACCAGCAAAGAAGAAGAAGTCATGCAGCACAATAACAACAGCAGCAGCAGCAACTCCTTAACACACACTAGCAAACAAACACAGTGAGAGAAATGATGCCTTTATTATGTAATATATTCCTTATTTACAATATCTGTTTTAAAATGTACATTTGTAATTTAAATGTTAAAAAATGCAAACTTTGAAGTCTGTGACAACAGAATCTTTATATTGTCTTTTTTAAAGACCAGAATACACTTGCTGCATGTTCAGTAATTAATAATACTCATTTAACTTTATATTTCTTAAGCCGTTATCATATTTAACTGGATAATTTTTTTATTATTTTAACATTTTTATTGAACATGTGCTTTATTTAAACTTCTTTGTGTGTGAATGCACTTAAACGTGAATAGCTCAAAGAAAATTAAATGAGAAAAAGTAAATAAGAAAAGGTTGATATTTTGTTAATTGTTGGTAGGACTTAACTAATGAAACAGTACATTATCAGATGTGCTGGAGCTTGATTTTGAAAATAATATTGATTTTTCATCATGTTTTTTTTTTTGTAATTTAGTGATGATGTGACTTTTCTAACTCTTCTTAGCGGAAACATCGTTTTGTTTAAGTGTTTTTCATGACATTGCTCTGATGCATTCAATCAATACTTTGATGTCTTTGCTGAATTTACACTTTGCAGTGTAACTTAGGTCCTGCATGATATCTCTCTAGAAGTAAGACTCACCTGGCTGTTGAAATGTATGAAACTATATAGAACTGCATCTTCTCACTCCAGAGGTGTGTGCTTTGGTTCTATTGAGTTGTTCTCTGTAGTCCCATGGCAGCAGCTACTTTGTGACCCAGTAGTCCACTCACTGGTGTGCTGATTATGAACACACTGAATTTGAACTGTGTCCCTTGTGTCTTGCTGTGGCTGTGAACCGTCCAAGGCTATTCAGGTTACCACCATGGCTTTCAAATAAGGCTGCTGTGCTCTTAAGTTAGGGGCTGTTTCTTTCTGTCTGCCTTGTGTTTATTTGTAAAGTAAATAAGATTCAAATTCACATTACCAGGCATAGTTTGAGACTGTGTGTATATTTTCTGTGCCAGTTCCACATATTTTAGTAAAGTAGGCTATTTCTTAGCATCTTCATGAGGTCAGGGGTGTTTCTACACAGCAAATTTGCCAATTATTTGGTTTCCCAGACAGTAATTAAGCCTGGACTGTATTTTCCTGAGAGAATTACGAATCTCTATTTAGAATACTGTGTAATCCAGAACTAGGCGGTGTAACCATTAAGCCAGTTGACTATTTTTGTTGATGTACAGAACTTTGAAGGACTAAATAGATGCCATACTGATTATCTTCCATTCATATTTCAACCAGTCCTGCCACTACATACTGGAACCACTTCAAACCCTGAATTCAACACTAACAGTTTTGATACAATACTGTTCGATTTACTTGTAGCACCACAGCGTTCTGTATTTCCACAGTAGCAAGTTAGCGTTTCCTCTCTATTGTGTCTTCTGGTCATCTGTTGCTATTTTTTAGTCCGGCTGTTGTGAACAATCCCTTGTTTTTTTTTTCTCACTGTGTCTGTGTCCCCACTTCAGTTAGCTGTGTGCTAGCGCTAGCTTTGTGCTTGGTAATATGTGCTTTGACATATTTTGATTAACAAATTAGCTTGATAGCTCACTCCAGCATCAAGTCTGAGGTTAATTACAGTTTCTCAGAGAGCTCTTTGTCAAGTGTTCCCACTACAAGTATGTCAAGCATGATTTCTGACTGAGAGGCAGCAAACAAACATGTCTTGGCTAATTCATACGGTATTCAAAGAATAGCTTAAACCGGTGTTTGTTTGCAAGTTTGCTTCTTACTCACATTTTTTTCATGAGGATTTGCAATTGCATCTCCTTACATGTTACATGTTGTCTGTTAGCGAATCCTTGTTGGTACTGTATGTAGTTTTGTGGCAGACCTAAGAAAAGCTTGATAAATAGCTAGCTTATTAACTTGTGTTTAATACAATTTAGCAGTGAAATTAATTACAGTAAGTTAATCACTGTAAAACAAATCTAAATATTAATTAAACACCAGTGTGAGTCATGAGAAATGTTTGTTTAGGTGTGAGCAGAGAATTTTAGACTTTCCCAAATGGGTTGAGGAATTCAAACAAATAATAAAACTCTTTTAGCATATAATATAATGTAAGTAATTCAGCACGTATTTATTCATCAAATCAAATCATCAAACAAAATTTATTTGTATAGCGCTTTTTACAACTGATTTACAAAACATTGAACATACAATATACAACCCCCAGTAAGGTTGGGTCAGACCACTGACCAGACAGCTTTTATATGAATGTTAAAAGGTAATTTTACATCCACATACAGCTCTGTATTTTGAATTTTTGCACCAGGAGTGGCATAACGTTATCCAAAAGCAGTGTGTAAGACTGGTGGAGGAGAACAAGCCAACATGCAAGAAAACTGTAATTAAAAACTAGGGTTATTCCACAAAAATGTATTTCTGAACTTTTAAAACGTTATGAATATGAACTTTTTTTTTCACATTATTTAAGGTCTGAAAGCTCTGCATCTTTTTGGTTATTTCAGCCATTTCTGCAAATAAGTGCTCTAAATGACAATATTTTTATTTGGAACGAGAAATGTTGTCTGTAGTTTATAGAATAAAATAAGAAAGTAAATTTTACTCAAACATATACCTATAAATAGCAAAATCTTTTTTTTTCAAAAGCTGTAGTTAAAAAAGATAAAGTTACTCAAAACCGAACCTTTTCTTTATTCCTAAGTCAAATATTTTAACTTGGGATAAGACATGATCTGTTCAGTACTTATTCAGCACACAAATAACAGCAAACACAAAATATGGCATGACTTCCTTTTTATTGTATAACCATGTGTATACTTAAGTTCTTGCTGAAGACCATCTGATTTCTTTAGTAAATATTAGACACATTTCCCAAGAAAGTTATCAAAACCAGCCACAGTTCTATGAAATCATCATGCAAATTGTTATCAAACAACACGCAAGATAGTCTGTGAACTTACTTCACTGCAAAAAAAATATTGAAGCTCCTCTCAATGTGCCACCCAACATTAAACGGTGGTAAAAAAAAAGAAATAATGAAATAATAAAGCCCTCTGTTTTCTTCTCACTGTCACCATTTGTCAGAAGCTTCTACATGTAAGCCAGTCAGACTGTGTTTACCATCCTGCTACAGTAAGTCAGTATGTTAATGCCAACGATAGCACTGTGTGAATAAGCACAGATCACCTATCAGAGAGAGAGAAACGGTGAGAGTCACGAATAGAGAGAGAAAGAGAGAGAGAGAGAGAGAGAGAGAGAGAGAGAGAGAGAGAGAAGGAGAGATGAGATTGACAGAGAGATTAGAGGAGGACTCTGCTGCTGTCTCTTTGTGTGGTGCCTGTCTGTCAGCCAAGAAGGAAAAGAAAACGCCTCTTTCTCTCTCTCTCTCTCTCTCTCTCTGTTTCTCTCTCCCATCTCTCTCTCCTATCTCTATTGCTCTCTCTCTGTTGCTCTCTCTCTCAGCACTGATCTGTGTGTCCTTGTCACACTTAAAGAAAGGACTCTTTGCCAAAACTCCCCATTGTGAGCTGATGATTCCAAAGGCGGACACCACAAAACACAAGAGAATTGGTGGGGGGGTTGGGTGGTGGGGGGTTTAAAGGGAAGCTCCACTACTCTTCACTCCAAAAGCTCTTCAGTACTGCATTCTATACACAATATCTCCTCTGTGATGTCCATGTCTTCTACCACTCATCCCCTGGTTTTGTCACATTGCGCATCCCGCTGTCCTCCACCACTGATGCTGCGATACCTCCAGCCTTACATTTCAGCATTTCAGCATTTGTTTCTTAGTTCAGGAAGCTCCCAGTCATACATTTTTAATCTCAACACTGTTTGGATTTGGGTTCCCGAACATTCTGTCTCTTATTCTGTGGAATTGCACATTGCTGCTGTTGTTTAATGCATCAGAAATGTAATGTTTATGTTGCATTGCTCGGCTGCGAAGGCTAGGAGCATTTCTAAGCAACTGGATCTTTGTTTGCGTTAAAAAAATACAAAGTGAAAACTGCAGTTATTACGGTTCTGTTAGCCCAAATAATTCAAAACAATCCAGTCCAGGTTTTCAGGATCTTTTTGTAGATGGTGTTATCTAAACATGCATCCAATATGTGCATAGGAATGGAAGGCCAGCTTAAGAGGGGCGTCACTAAGAGGGCTTTAGACACCAATAAATGTCCTTGAGCACCACTAAATGTTCTTCAGCTTTCCTCAATAAATGTACCTTTATTGATGTCAAAATCAAATGGGAGAGAACTACTTAGAATCTGTTTCAATGAGGGGTGGAACATTATAGGGTCAAAGTCAGAGGCAGAAACAATCAGAGTATTAATTTTTGGGAGGAGCAGGACTTTTTTCCCCAAACAAACCTTTTTAGTATTGTGTTTATTGCAGGGCTAATTAATGTGAATATGTTGTAGGTGTTTGGGTTAAGACGTGGATTATGTAATATATTTCAGCCACACCTCTCATTTCTCAAGCTGTAGATATGTATACCGTATTATTCACACTATAAGGTGCACTGGATTATAAGGCACAAAATCAATAAACGTCTATTTTCTGGTCTACTTTCATGCATAAGGTGCACCGGACTATAAGGTGCATTATGCAACACTAGTAAGGAACAGCGTTGTCACAAGATTTTGCTTCTAATTCAGCATGTCTTGCTGCTAGGCAGCGAAAGCTAAACTAAGTTAAGTAAACAAAACTGTTATTTTTAAAGAAGCTATTTAGACAAGTCAGATTTCCCTCCTGATTTCTCTCCTGAAAACGAATTATTTGGGTGAGTAAAGCACTTCCGTTTATTTACAGTAAGCTTAGATTTCCAAATTTCTCCAGCACTAAAGGCTGGAGCATTAGCAATAGCTGCTAATTGCTAGCAGTAAGCTGCTAATGCCACCTGACAGTGCTACACTGAGGAACCCTGAGTGTTTTAGTAAGCCAGGGTGATAGTAGGTAGCAGTTTGTTCCACATATCTTGTTTTAACATGGTAAACACGCAGGCTACAGTCCAATATACTCACCTCTGAACGGCCAAAGAGTTAGCACTTAGTGAGTTTAGCGGCTAATGCTCATGCTGCTTCAGCAGTGCTAGCCAGGGTTAGCAGCAGCCTACAGGCTGATAATACTCACCTCTGGATGTCCAAAAAGCTAGCGCTTAGCACGGTTAGTGGCTAATGTTAATACTGCTGGAGAAGTAAACTGAAAATCCTATGTAACGCTGCACTTCAGCAGAGTGGCTTTACTGCTCCTTACAACCTGACTGGTACAATTCATACATATGGCGCACTGGCAATTTTTGGGAAAGTGCTCCTTAAAGTGCGAAAAATATGGTTCTTGTTTTTAACAAGTGAGAAAGCAGCTTAAAAGACCAGTCAGGTAAGAAAATTCTGACAGTTCAATTGAAAAAAAAAATAGATTGATTTGCAGCAGTTTAAAGCTCAGATCAGAGTTTAATAGTGTTAAAACAATGTGTTACTAAATATAGACAAAGAGAGTATGAGACAGAAGCTGAAGTAAACTGAAGGGCTGCTCAGGTACCAGGCTGTATTTATTGTATAGTATGTTTTAAATCCCCTTCGCAGACTTAAGAACTTTTAGTTGATCTTTCTGTTGGAAATTGTAGGACAGTGATTTAAATCTAATCTGTCTAATCATATTTATGAAGGAGCTAATCTATTGTGTGCCAGCTTCAAATAGGCCTGTATTTTTTTTTAGTTTTTTGTTTTTTTCATCTGTTGCTACTCGAAAGAATCACGATGAGAACTTTTTAGCCCCTGATTATGAAACCAGAGTAAGGTCTGCCCCAGACCAGTGCTGTAAACTAAATTCTAAAATAGAATATCGTAAAAAAAAATCATCATAACCAGAACATAATCATAACCATGGCATCCTAACTGGAGGGCAAAGGGGTACTTTATAATTTAAAAAAAAGTATACATTATAATAAAAATAGTCAGTCATGAATGTAACATTTTTAACCAACCTCTGAATGCACACTTAAGTACAAAAATATAGTAATGTATTTTCATTGTAGAATGTCTTTTAATATCTACATAATGTTCATATTTTATAGCCTTGTGGAAATTACCATAGTCACTTTTTTGGAGGGCAAGCCATTTTTTAGCCAGGTTTGATGTCAACACTGGACACTGGTGACTCCACTTGACATACTGTTGCTGCTGGTCTGGTAATCAGCACTCTGTTGAAAGTGGGTTGTGGCATAATTAGCGTGGTCTATGCTACATTGGTTTCATTTGCTGCTTCATAATCCTTCTTTCAAACTCAGTCAGAAGGGTGACGTTTATTTGCTTGCTGAGCCTCGCCATTTTTTTCATAGCTGAGTTATTGCTTATTATAACCATGCTACCACCATGTTAAACAGGCTGAGATTCAGCTCCTTAGAGTCTCCCATGATCTCTCTCTCTCTCTGCCTCTCTTTCTCTCTCTCTCTCCCCTCCTCTCTCACTCTCTCTCTCTCTCTCTCTCTCTCTCTCTGGCTGACACCGGCTGGCTTTGGGGGGAGTGAGCGACTTGTTAGTACTCTAAGCAACAGCAGGAACAGATGTGTCCCTGACAGTGGATGGATGGTCATGGTCCATCTGGCCAGTGCAGCACTGGACAGGAATGATGAATACAGCTTCATCAGTGAATGGCTGTCATCAATCCAGCGTGGCCACCGTCCACCCTGACAGCAGCCTGCCCCAGGTGGGACTACCCGGAGAGGGACCATTCCAGAATGCAGGTCAATCAGCAGCAGCCAAAGCCAATATTAGCTTTCAATATATAGAACACTATAACACATTACAGCCTGAAATCAAGTCCACGCTTAGAGAGCGACAGAGTAAAAGAGAGAGAGGGAGAGATGGAGAGGGAGCACGACAGAAAGAGATTGAGAAAGAGAAAGAGAGATGAAGAAAAAGTAAATCAGGTAGCTTTGATGTGGACATGGGGTGGCTGGTGTAGATTTATTTGCGCTCAGTCGGTTACGGCGACGCTTTCTTTGGGCGGGGGTGGTTCGCAGCCACAGCGTCTTAGTCAGGAGGATGGAGAATCCAAATGAAATGCTGCGCCCCAGCCCGCCAACACGCCCGCCCGTCCGCCTCCCCACGTGGCAGTACGGGCAAGGAGAACGATTGGAGAACCGACCTTGCCATGGCCCATTTTGAATATGTTAACAGTCCTCTGTTCCCTTGAACTGTCACAACTTCAAATCGAAGACTTTTAATGCTTTCCCAGAGCGGCTTATAATAAATGTCTCATGGCATGGCCACTGGACGTTTCACCTTGTTTCCAAAGGCCTGAAGCATCCGCACGGCGATGCAAAGGATTTTCCTCTTTATCTATATTCTCGGCCGCCATCATCGCTTCCCGTCTACTTCCTTTTCCATCCAGAGGGACCGTTGAGGAGATTGGAAGACGTGGATTGAGAAGAATGAAAACAATCGCAGGTATGATTGCCAGTCATAATGAGAAGAGGGAGGTGGGGGTGGGTGGTGAGGGGTGTGATGGGTGTGAGGAGAGAACGGCCACGCTGGACCTTGATGTCAGTGGTACGAGGACACTTCAGCTTTCAAGGGGCGGTTCAATAGCGCACACGTTTATAAATGGCAATGCTTAGAGCGATGCTGAAGAAAATGACATGCCTGAAACCCTGAACTGTAGGCAGCACGTAACAGCAGCCCAGGGAAAATATATATCATCAGAGTAATCACCAGCAAACATGGGAAACAAGCCTGCACATACACTAACCTTTATTTCTTCCCAAAGCAGGTAATGCCTCTGCGCTCTGTCACTCTTTGTTAAGGCTAAATCAAATGGAAGCAACAAGCATTATTCAACCTGGCAGCTGTAAAAGAGACATTGTTCTGGGAAAATCAGAATTACTTCTGTTGCTCTTTACTTCTGACAAACATTTGAAGATTTGATTACTCATACCAGCACTATTTTTGGCTTGCACGCCAATAAACCTCAACATCAATTACAAACATAGCTATAGTAGATTGGCGTCTGCAGAAAATGGCGTCTGTTAGAAAACTAACATCTTTGATTTGTTGCAGTTTATGAAGTCCTCCAGACTTGACACCCTATTGATTCATTGCTTCCTTTCTTTCATCCATTTTACACATTCATAGGCAGAGATCTGCACTCACAGAGGTTGTTCAGAACATGTAGAGTTATAGGGAATAACTCCAGCTGACCAGCTGTTTCTAGCCAACATGAGTGCCAAGATGACGCCTTAACTGTAGATGATGCTGTGTTCCATTTACCTTGGAAGTTGGACGTAGAAGCAGAAAATGACCTTACACTGTTTAGATCGTGTTTCATTTAAACAGATAATTTTGATAATTTTACACAGTTGCATTTCAAAATATTTCCAAATAACAGTTAGATAAAAGCAATTAGAGTCTACCACAACTGGTGGGACATTCCTTTAATAGTATTTTGGGGGTGAATCTGATTAACATTTGTCCCACTTTTATATTCCAGGTTGACATTGTACTGTTAACTGACATCAGTTTATACGAAAGCATTAGACCGTATGTTGTCCATCCAAACGACACCACAGAAATGCATAGTCCACAGATAAAGGTTGGACACTACTGTATGCATGACTGATTTAATGACACAATGATTTAATAATGAGTAAAAGTGCCAAATTACTCTAATACTTCTGCTTTTACTGCTGTTGATGTTTGATGTGGTTCTTTGTTTGAGCTTCTGCAAAAGCTAAGTGAATGTTACAGTTGAACATTCCTACATGGAACATCAGATCTTAAATAAAATGCAGCATCGTGTCCAGCAGTGTACTGTGTTGTTAAACCTGGTTGCTTCTCTTTGTGAGAGAAAGGGTTTTCCAACAGTATTTAGTAATCAATGTGCTTTTGGTTTGAGTTAATCATTAAAATGGCTCTACAAATCAAATGTTTTTAGAAGAACATTCAAAGGACTGAAAGGCATTATTTGATATTGATAAAGGTTCTGTAACAATATCACACCTCTGTTACAAACCTGGTTTTATATGGAACCAAAAGTGGTGTATTAGTAGCATAGATCAAATAACAATTTGAAGAACCTAAATGCTTGCAGTGGAACCCTGAAAAAAAGCCACATATATATATATATATATATATATATATATATATATATATATATATATATATATATATATATATATATATATATATTAAACATACAGCTATAGAAAAAAGAGACCACTTAAAATGATAAGTTTCTTTGGTTTAACCAAATTGATTATAAACCTCTGGGATATAATCAATAGGAAGATAGATGATCACAAGCTGAACTGCTTGAATTTTGCGCCAGGAGTGGCATAAAGTTATCCAAAAGCATTGTGTAAGACTGGTGGAGAACATGCCTGGGAATCCGGCACTTTCCTCTGAGTTTACTGGTCATATGAACAAAAATTTGCATAGACGATTAGCTAACATTTAGAAAAAAAAAACATATTTGATAGCCTTATAAAGGGTGCACAGGCTATTAGTAATGCACTACACATACAACTAAGGAGAACAATGGAGCTGTCGGGGTATTTATTTCTTACAGCTCATCTGCAGCCTTAAATACTTTGTAGATGTCAAAAATTGAAATGTCTACAAAGTGCAAATATCTGTGATGCTAAACCTTTTATGGTTAATTAAGTATTAAAGCTAGAATCCTAATACAGCAGTTTCTGTTTGCTGGTGGCTGCAGTGTCCGTTATAAATAGCTTTGCCATATGTAGTAAGCTGTCAAGAAGACTATAGAGAAACAAGTGCCCAGATGACCTCGCGGAGAGCTGGATTCCCAACTCTTATACATATTTATTGCTGTGATTCACCTCTAGTCTTGTTGACAGCAAGACTGAGCTTTGAAAGCCAATCCGCACTCGTGCTGTGCTCCACAGACTAGCATCCTTTGCTAAAACCCTTCCTGCATTCATTCTTTAAGGCTTAAATGTGTTTTTCTATTGGTGGGCTAAATTAAATTAAGTATCACGAATTGAGTTTTTTTTTTTTTTTTTCTCAATGTCACACAAAACCCTTGCATCTCTATTTTTGCCACTGGTCATTTTTTGACTAATTTTGAATTTGGCCATGCTTTTTTACATTATATCGGAATTGTATGATACATGGACACAAATGCTCCCAAATGATTAAGATTTAAAATATAATAATTTTACGTTGACTTCAATTGAAATTTGCCATTTACAGGAGATTCTGGAGATAGAAGGTTTTGCCAAGGACAACAGCAAATATATTATCTCCCTTTGTCTGCATCACCCTGTGTTGTCTGCATGTGCAGTCATGTTCACGCACACTGTAATTAGACATAGTAAACAGAAAACCAGACATCTTCCGCTAACAATGCAGAACAATGCGATTCGGTTTGGACAATGAATGGGGCCTGGCCTGCTTCCAGAAGCTTCTGTAACACTGCCAGCCCGCCAAAAGAAATGCAAACATGCGAATGCGTCTGGATATTAATACAGCAAATTAACATTCGAGATAATCGCAATAGCAGCCCTGGCATGCTATATTTAATTCAAGGCAGCAAACTGTGAATTGTCTGAAAATGAAGCATGTTTTATTATATTTTTATCTTGGAATTCCAGGGCTTTTCTAAAACCTGCTGGATGCAGAACGTGTTGTGGCAACGGACTATATTAATTAATAATCAACGATCATTCATTCATTTATTCAGTACAGTCACTGCCATATCTTACGCAAACACGCTTACATTAACGTAAATTACTTAAATGGAGGGACTTAGGCAGGGGGATAATTCTATACATAATTTCCAGTGGTTTTAATGGGCAGGCATAAGCCGGAGTTATTAAAGTGTGACAGATGCAATCAACAAATTATCATTGTTGAGATTCCATATGGTGCACAATCCATGATCTGTTGCTGTGAATCTGAGGGGTGTGAGAGAAAAAGAGAGGGAGAGAGAGAGAGAGAGAGAGAGAGAGAGAGAGAGAGAGAGAGGCAGTGAGGCTTGAGCCAGAGAGCTGGTTTTGTACGTTTTTGCTGCCCTGTCGTTTTCTCAGCAGGGTGTCTCTTGGGAAAATCAGGGCTGAAGGGGAGCAGAGAGAGGGGAAGGAGAGAGAGAGAGAGAGAGAGAGAGAGAAAAAGAGAGAGAGAGAGATGAAGAAGAAGAAGAGAGGGCTTGGCAAATACATAGCTCCAGCAGCATGTCTCTAAACAGAGAGAAAGTCAGCCCTGCACGCCAGCCGCATGTGATTAGCACATATTCACTTAACACCCTGTCTGATGGCATTTAATGGCTGTGTGTGTGTTAATGACACTGGCCGTGTGTGTGTGTGTGTCTGTGTGTGTGTCTATGGGCAGATAGGTAGGACTATTTGTTTTTGTACGTTTTCAGGACAATAACATCCCGACTTTGCCTCAGAAAATCAAGGTTAACCTACAATGACAGGACTAACCAAACGGTCCTGACTGTGTGAAGTGCTTTTCACAGAGATGCATGTTTCATTTGTTTAAAGCTGAAAGGGCAAATCCGTTCCTTTATGGTAACTGAGGTTAAGGTTAAATGTGGGGTTAAGCTTAGAAATTTCCTTTTTACACAGCGATACATACATCCAATATTTAATAGCTTACTAATGGGGCTTAAACACACACTGAGACATTTATTAGAAATAACAATACTGCTTTAATCTTACTTTTACTCGCAAAACAGCTTCGGTTCATTGGAGCATAATTTCCAAAAGCTTTTTAATACAAAATTCTGGTCCTTGTTAACTCTTTCAGACCTTGTACCCATTACAATGGACATCATGTATTTTTTTTTTTATGTTTAGTTGCAAATAACACTATTTGAGAGGTATATCCATCAGAATTGACCATGAACCAGCAAATAAACAAGTTAATAAACCAATTAAACAGTAACTTGGCCTTGCCCATAGACTGTATTTAGCTGGACAGAGCATCATCTCTCAAAAGTGAAGCCACCACAGGTCGGGCGCCCCCTGCTGTTCGGTTTCAGAAAGCCATGTAACCCCACCCATTTCCATAGGTTTCAATGGCAAAACAGACAACTTTCAATCACGTTTAATTCTAATATACTGTAATTCTACCTCCATTATTTAAATGTAACAGCTAGTGTAACCTCTGCTTATATTGTCAATTTTTTATATCACCACAGAATTCGGTTTTTAAAAAGTTATTCAGCTCTATTTAAAAAAGGTGTGGTTATTGTAAAAGGCCTGGTTGTGGGCGGGAACAATAACAGACCGTCAGCTCCGCTCCGCTCTGCAGCCTGTGACCAAGAGGCAGCCCTCATGGGCGGGTTTATTCAAATGAGTAGGCTGATCTCCACAGTCTTTCTCCCTCCTCTGGTCTCTACTGCGCAGACTCAAGTATCAGGACCGCCAACATGGCGGAAGATTTTGGCTTCATTTTCATTGAATGAATGGGAACGGAGACACGGCATCCATCTTTTTTTACAGTCTCTGGCCTTGCCCATTGCACTGAATTTTTAAGCTTTTTTTTTTGTAATTTGCTGTGATGTAGAACAATTTTTAAACATGTTTTTTACTGTTAAGGGATGGTTTACTGGTGGAAACAGGAGAGTTGAGGAGCACATTGAATTCTGCCGTGATTTGGGCAGCCGTGGTTTTATGTTTTTTGGATACAATCCGGGTTAGCACCCGAACATCTCTTTCAGACAGCTTCCTCTTACAGCGTCCACAGTTAATCCTGTTGGATGTGGTTCGTCCTTCTTGGTGGTATGCTGACATTACCCTGGATACCGTGGCTCTTGTTACATCACAGAGACTTGCTGTCTTGGTCAGAGATGCGCCAGGAAGACGTGCACCAACAATTTGTCTTCTTTTGAACTCTGGTATGTCGCCCATAATGTTGTGTGCATTGTAATATTTTGAGCTCTTACCCTGCTAATTGAACCTTCAAACCCTGCTCTTACTGGTGCAATGTGCAATTAATGAAGATTGGCCACCAGGCTGGTTCAATTTAGCCATGAAACCTCCCACACTAAAATGACAGGTGTTTCTGTTTCATTGTCCAACCCCTGTATGTGCTATGACTTTTACCATGTCCTATAGAGGTAAAAGAATGCTGAATTGCCTTGTGGTGTGGGGGTCTGGAGCCTACTGTATTGAACGTAAATGTGATTTTTGGCAGAATCTGTTCACGTTTACATTTTAGCCAGAAGCTGAGCATTACCACCCACTACACTGTCCACTGGGGTTGATAATGCCTTTGACAGGGTATCCTCAGTATGCAACATTGTTAATTTTTTTAATTCCCACACCACTCTGGAAATCTTTAGTCTAACCCACTATCAGGCCACACCAACATGGTATAAATACAGACTGTGTGTGTGTGTGTGTATGTGTGTGTACATGAGGACAGACAGGCCTGAGAGTTTGCGGTGGCGGTTGAAGAATGGTTGTGTCTCTGTACTGATCTCTGCACGCTCCTCAAAGCCTCCCTGAAACTGACAGTAATCCGCTTTTACTCTGAGAGACTGACAGTCGAGCGCAGCACAGACCAGCCCAGCAGCAGTGTCACGCCACACACTGAACATCACACACTGACCGCTGTCTCTCACACACAACAAGCAGCACATCACTCACACTTTACACTGACACACACAGGCATGCATTTACACTGATTTATTAAACACATTCTCCTGGATTTCTGTAATGCTCTATACAAATAAATCTGATTTGAGTTGATTTGACTTACACACAAACCCTGATACTGCTCTCCAGACTTCAGACTCAATTCCTAAACATGCTACAGTGAGATCAAATCACTGTCCTTTCAGCTCTGTTTAGCCTTAGAAACCTTAGAAACATTTATACCTTGTAATTATTAGTTATTATTAATTATACAGCAATACATAACTCAGCGGATTTGAAATTAGGCAACCAAGATGCAATTGAAGTGTGTATTTTCACAAAGTATAACCTTTCTTAACATAGTCTCTTAGGTCTTAGTTCTGATGACTAAAACATTTTTTATCACATGCCCACAAATATAATGTACAAGTAAACACAGCTTGAGGTCTGAAACCCATAGACATTACCAACAGTTGGTTATGTCTTCGCTTACAGTTGGTAATGAGAGCTTCAGTTACAGTGCATTATCGGCTAATAATGTCACTCATAAAACGCCTCTCAGCCAATCAAATTGCAGGTTCGGAAAGTTCTGTAAGATTTACACTTCAGGTTCTGCTGACAACCCTAGAATTTTAGTCCAACTAAATGTTTTTTGTAAACCAAATACGTATAGTGGGTCCAACTATTGTAAATATTTTGCATTGTGCCATCGACATTTGTTTAGTTCAGTTAATTAATAATTAGCATCAAAATTGTCAAACTAGTCAGTAAAATCTTAATCCTTTATTAGTCCCACAGCAGGAAAATTTACAGTGTTACAGCAGCAAAGTAACAGTAAAGCACATATAAGCTGAGAAAAGTGTTAACAACAAAGAACATAATAAATAAAAAAATATAATCGATAGTAATAATAAAAGTGATAATCAAAAATCTTGATAATATATATTTGAAAATAGAATATTTGGAAATAGGAGTTTATTTAAAGTTTGAACAAAGCAAACACAGCGAAGTTATTTGTGTTAGGTTTGTAAAACCCAACTTAACTTAATTCCAGATACTCAGAAATCTTCTAGAACAGCAGAGAAATTCAGGATTTATATCTTTTTAATATTTTGGTCCAGAAAATGGCAGAAATATGTGCATATGTGCAGTAGTGTCACAACACTGAAGCTCACACCCCAACTCCCATCATTTGCATTGCCTTGCCATGAGCACACTGGCCAGTGTTAAGCCTCACAACTAATACAGGTGTGGGTGGTCCCGGGCCCTCCTCTGAGTTAACAATGCAAGATTATTTTGCACACAGGATATCTGTAGAATAACTGATGTGATATTTTTGTATGGTTTAATAGAGATTAAAAAAAAACTTTGGAATTAGTTGTGTGCGGCCAAATCTTAACTCTGTTTTGATTCATTTGGTGAAGCGTGACTGAGAGAGCCTCAGGTAGCCTGAAGTGCTGAAGAAGGTGCAGTGGTTAAGCAGACACTCTGAAAATGAAACACCTCAGGTTCAAAACTGCAGAAGAAACTCTGGAAAGTTAAAGTTAATGAAACACTTAGACACTTAGAGACATATTTGGAGTGTAAACTTGTATTTAAATGCTAATATATTTAAAAAATCATTTGAGAACATTAAATATAGCCAACATCCCTGAGTCTAGCCAGATTCTTTTAAAATGTACAAACAGAGAACTTCCTAATGAAATTTCCATTAACACAGAAGGTCACATTGTTAAAAAGCTGAGTTTAGGTAAAAATGCTGTGAAACTAGCTGCCTTACCTTTTAAGGTCCAAACACACACACATACACACACACACACACACACACATACACACACACACACACACACACACACACACACACACAGAGCACGTGCAGCACCACAAATTGGAAATCCAGAGGAGATCATCTGTGAAGAACAAGCCCAAGTGTGAAAAGGAGAAATAGCAACCTGTATTTCTCTTTCTCTCTTTCTCTCTCTCTCTCTCTCTCTCTCTCTCTCTCTCTGTGAAAGCAGTTTAGGTGGATGTACAGGATGGTTTAGTAGAGGTGACAGTTTGTAGTCACTATTGCCTTGAGGAATATGGAGTGTCGTACTTGTCTCAGTCAATTTAACGATCTCTCTGTTAGCAGAGCAAATGAGAAGAATAAAATCATCAATCAGTTCTACTGAAGTCTCTGAAACACAGATCACCGCTAGGTAGTGTACTCAGAACTTGCATGAACATAATTACAAGGTGAATAAGAGACATTACAGCCAAATTAAACCAAACCATTACTCAACCAACATGTAAACTCAGATTCTGATAACACATTAAAGCCATTCAGTGTCAGTGTGCCATTTAATAGCAGCTTAGATTAGCATAATTTGTGTCAGAATTCTCTAACTACGAATCTTTCAGTTTCCTCTTAGAAGTCACAGTTATTATTATGTGGGTAAGAACAAAAGTGAGTGCAATTTCATGTGAATCTTCTTATTTGTAACTTATTGAAAGAAGAACACAGATTATGTTAAATCAGAGAGTTGTGAAATTCGGCTACACCTTTAAAAGCAAGTGATCATATATCATATTTAATTATGATTTGAGTTTGATTGAGAGGTTTTACTGGTTCACATTTACCATTTATTTTCATATTTGCTGTCTTGAGGTCAGCATAACACTTTTTTTTTTATTTTATAAAATCTAATAACACATCTCTTGAGTACAACCCAAAATCTGTAAAGGTTGGGACAGTATGAAAAATGTTAATAATGTAAAAATATATATTTTTTATTTGATTGCAGGCAGTATGACCCAAAAATAAGTTTTAATGTTTTGTCTATACTAACTTTATTTCATTTGGTAGTATACATCTATTTCAGGCGTGTAACAAATTCCAAAACAAGGGATGGGAAAATTGAAGGCTGAAATATTAAATTATGAAATTAAAAAATTTACCTCAGAAAATATAAAAAAAAATCTGACAAAAAGGAGCATATTATAGCATAATTATAACAATGGAATAAAAATACAAATTAGTCCAGCGTCTTATTGGTCTTCTCATTTTGTTCTCTCAGTATGACAACCAGTTCTTTCCTTTATGATGTGTGTTTAGCTTATTAGTCAGCTGAGAAATACCAGCTAGTTTTTTAGGGAGCAGACAATGTAGAGAAAAGATGGTAAAAGGCTAGCCTTAGCTTTTAGCCTTGCATGGTTCACTGTAGGGGTGGAAATCTTTTGGCATCTTACGATTTGCTTTGATTACGATTCCAAGAATGATGTTCTTTATTCTGAAATTACAGTATGTGTTAGTTTTACACCGGAAGTAACGGGACACACACCTTCCAAAAAGTTAAATTTTGTCATGTCAGCAAATGTGAGATGGGCCATTGTGTGTCTTTTGTTTTTGTTCAGCAGTGATTTTTTGCCTTGGAACTCATTTTTGCTCGAATTACAGTTTGGTAATCTGGAAAATGTAAGTATGAAAAAATGCAAAAACAAAAGAAATCTATTAGGGGACAAATACTTTTTCTCACCACTGTATTAGGATATCACAGGCCTGGTTTACACCAGAAACTACACAGCATGATGGTGTAAAGTGTTTCCATATTTTCCACTACAGTCTCTTTTAGGTGTAAAATGTTGGGCACTATATCTTCTGCAGGCTTCTTAAGTCAAGTGGTACAGGATTTTATACACGCATGCCGTTGTTACAGTAAGTGTCTCACGGCTGGTTTAAAGGACCACACTGATTAACACAGGAGTGCACTATATGTAGTGTCGAGCCGCTTCTGATTTAACATGTGCTTCACTTTACACAGCTGTGCTCTTCTGGGGAAATAAAGCATAAAAACTGTTTTCAAGGAGTCTTTACACTCATCTGGCCTTGAGAGCTGGCAAGGTGGGCATCTTTAAAGCATCAATAGTTAATCTGTAATAAAAAAAGTGCTACAACAATAACATTTCATAAAAATTGTACATATATGACTAAATGTGTACTTCAAGAAATGTGTAACATGCACAAAGATGTTCCATGCATATTTTACGATTTACACAAGCTGCTCCTTTGCCTAATACAATGCCCTGCCCCTGAAGAAGAATTGAGAAAAAATATTGCAGTTATACAGTTATATTTATCATGCTTTTCTCTGGTCTAAAAATGAATTAATTCAGTTCTATAAAGGAATTGATGGAGGTAATATCATATAGAAACTGTAAGTATCTCATAGTGTTCTATAGTTAAGTTAGGGTTCTGTTTAAAGGTAGGTTTGGTTTAAGGTCCAGGTTAAGTATAGGTTTAACTTGAAGTTTAGGTTAAGTTTAGGTTTGGTTTAAGGTACAGGTCAAGTATAGGTTTAACTTGAGGTGTAGGTTAAGTTAAGGTTTGGTTTGAGATGCAGGTTAAGTATAGGTTTAATGTGAGGTTTAGGTTAAGTTTAGGTTTGGTTTAAGTTTCAGGTAAAGTATAGGTTTAACTTGAGGTGTAGGTTAAGTTTAGGTTTGGTTTAAGGTGCAGGTCAAGTATAGGTTTAACTTGAGGTTTAGGTTAAGTTTAGGTTTGGTTTGAAGTTTTGGTTAAGTTTAGGTTTAATTTGAAGTTCAGGTTAAGTTTAGGTTTAGGTTAAGTTTAGGTTTAAATTGAAGTTTAGGTTAAGTTTAGGTTTAGTTTGAAGTTTAGGTTAAGTTTAGGTTTAAATTGAAGTTTAGGTTTAGTTTGAAGTTTAGGTTAAGTTTAGGTTTAGTTTGAAGTTTAGGTCAAGTTTAGGTTTAATTTAAAGTTTAGGTTAAGTTTAGGTTTAGTTTGAAGTTTAGGTTAAGTTAAGGTTTAATTTGAAGTTTATGTTTAATTTGAAGTTTAGGATAAGTTTAGGTTTAGTTTGAAGTTTAGGTCAAGTTTAGGTTTAATTTAAAGTTTAGGTTTAATTTAGGTTTAATTTGAAGGTTAGGTTAAGTTTAGGTTTAATTTGAAGTTTAGGTTTAGTTTGAAGTTTAGGTTAAGTTTAAAGTTTAGGTTTAGTTTGAAGTTTAGGTTAAGTTTAGGTTTAATTTGAAGTTTAGGCTAAGTTTGAAGTTTAGGTTTAGTTTAGGTTTAATTTGAAGTTTACTTTAGTTTCAAGTTTAGGTTAAGTTTAGGTTTAATATTAAGTTCAGGTTTAGTTTCAGGTTTAGGTTAAGTTTAGTTTTAATTTGAAGTTTAGGTTAAGTTTAGGTTTAATTTGAAGTTTAGGTTAGGTTTAGGTTTAATTTGAAGTTTAGTCTAAGTTTAGGTTTAGTTTGAAGTTTAGGTTAAGTTTAGGTTTAGTTTAAAGTTTAGGTTTAGTGTGAAGTTTAAGTTTAGTGTCAAGTTTAGGTTAAGTTTGAAGTTTAGGTTAAGTTTGAAGTTTAGGTTTAGTTTGAAGTTTAGGTTTAGTTTGAAGTTTAGGTTAAGTTTAAAGTTTAGGTTTAGTTTGAATTTTAGGTTACGTTTAGGTTTAATTTGAAGTTTAGGCTAAGTTTGAAGTTTAGGTTTAGTTTAGGTTTAATTTGAAGTTTACTTTAGTTTCAAGTTTAGGTTAAGTTTAGGTTTAATATTAAGTTCAGGTTTAATTTGAAGTTTAGGTTAAGTTTAGGTTTAATTTGAAGTTTAGGTTAAGTTTAGGTTTAGTTTGAAGTTTAGGTTTAGTGTGAAGTTTAGGTTAAGTTTGAAGTTTAGTTTTAGTTTGAAGTTTAGGTTAAGTTTAGGTTTAATTTGAAGTTTAGGTTTAGTTTGAAGTTTAGGTTAAGTTTAAAGTTTAGGTTTAGTTTGAATTTTAGGTTAAGTTTAGGTTTAATTTGAAGTTTAGGCTAAGTTTGAAGTTTAGGTTTAGTTTAGGTTTAATTTGAAGTTTACTTTAGTTTCATGTTTAGGTTAAGTTTAGGTTTAATATTAAGTTCAGGTTTAGTTTCAGGTTTAGGTTAAGTTTAGGTTTAATTTGAAGTTTAGGTTAGGTTTAGGTTTAATTTGAAGTTTAGGTTAAGTTTAGGTTTAGTTTGAAGTTTAGGTTAAGTTTAGGTTTAATTTGAAGTTTAGGTTTATTGTGAAGTTTAGGTTAAGTTTGAAGTTTAGTTTTAGTTTGAAGTTTAGGTTAAGTTTAGGTTTAATTTGAAGTTTAGGTTTAGTTTGAAGTTTAGGTTAAGTTTAAAGTTTAGGTTTAGTTTGAATTTTAAGTTAAGTTTAGGTATAATTTGAAGTTTAGGCTAAGTTTGAAGTTTAGGTTTAGTTTAGGTTTAATTTGAAGTTTAGGTTAGGTTTAGGTTTAATTTGAAGTTTAGGTTAGGTTTAGGTTTAATTTGAAGTTTAGGTTAAGTTTAGGTTTATTTTGAAGTTTTGGTTAAGTTTAGGTTTAATTTGAAGTTTAGGTTAAATTAAGGTTTGGTTTGAAGTTTAGGTTAAGTTAAGGTTTAATTTGAAGTTTATGTTTAGTTTGAAGTTTAGGATAAGTTTTGGTTTATTTGAAGTCTAGGTTAAATTTAGGTTTAGTTTGAAGTTTAAGTAAAGTTTAAGTTTAATTTGATGTTTAGGTTAAGTTTAGGTTTAGTTTGAAGTTTAGGTTAAGTTTAGGTTTAATTTGAAGTTTAGGTTAAGTTTAGGTTTAATTTGAAGTTTAGGTTAAATTAAGGTTTGGTTTGAAGTTTAGGTTAAGTTAAGGTTTAATTTGAAGTTTATGTTTAGTTTGAAGTTTAGGATAAGTTTTGGTTTATTTGAAGTCTAGGTTAAATTTAGGTTTAGTTTGAAGTTTAAGTAAAGTTTAAGTTTAATTTGATGTTTAGGTTAAGTTTAGGTTTAGTTTGAAGTTTAGGTTAAGTTTAGGTTTAATTTGAAGTTTAGGTTAAGTTTAGGTTTAATAAATTAATTAAACCTAATTAGTTAAGTTTAGGTTTAATTTGAAGTTTAGGTTTATTGTGAAGTTTAGGTTAAGTTTGAAGTTTAGTTTTAGTTTGAAGTTTAGGTTAAGTTTAGGTTTAATTTGAAGTTTAGGGTTAATTTGAAGTTTAGGTTAAATTTAGGTTTAGTTTGAAGTTTAGGTTACATTTATGTTTAGTTTGAAGTTTAGGTTCAGTTTAGGTTTAGTTTGAAGTTTAGGTTAAGTTTGAAGTTTAGGTTTAGGTTTAATTTGAAGTTTATCTTTAGTTTCAAGTTAAGGTTAAATTTAGGTTTAATTTTAAGTTCTGGTTAAGTTTAAAGTTTAGGTTTAGTTTAGGTTTAATTTGAAGTTTAGGTTTAGTTTGAAATTTAGGTTAAGTTTTATTGTGTCAGTAATTGTGTTGTATTGTGTCAGTAAATGTTTAATTTTATCAGTAATTGTGTTTAATTTTATCAGAAATTGAAGTTTAGGTGGAAAGTAACGAATTACATTTACTCACGTTACTGTAATTAAGTAGATTTTATGTGTATTTTAGTAGTTTTTAAAATACGTAATTTTACTTTTACTGAAGTACATTTTGACACAAGTAATCTACTTCGCTACATTGGAAAACTCCACGTTACTGAGGAGCTCGGATAAAATAGCCTCGTTACTCATATTTCATTCCGGCAACATAAAAAAAACAAACAGATAAATCGCGCCATCCGGAAAGCTTTTGGGTGGATACCATGTATAAACATATACCATTCACACCCTCTATTGGTGTGTATTTGATGCATGACCTGCACGTCACGTCAAACTCCAGAAGTGCGCCAGTGAGAAAGTTGATAGGAAGACCCCAGTTATGCGTCTCCAGCTGCAGAGAGGGGCTTTGGAATGGTTGGAAGCAAAAACAACTCTTTTTTAGGATGCGATGCAGCTCAGCACCACGAGATTTCAGAAATTCACCATCTAATTTGAAAAGGCATATTGAGGTAAACTGAATGTTTCCTACAGTTATATGTTGATAAGATATTGTATTGTCCTAGTGATGCACTAATGGTGAATTTGTAATGTTTGCTATGGCTTGGTACAGCCCATGACATGCCAAGGTTTGTTTGCTAGGTCTAGGCTATAATTTAGTGTTGTAAATTCGTTTGAAGAGCGCGTGTGAGCTTTTAATTTGATGAGTTTAGGTGTAGAGGTGGGTAATCTAGGTTCAAAAAGTAAAAATCCATCCCAGGATTTCGCTCCCATTGCCTGGCTGGCTCTGGAGCTAGTTCAACCTAATCCCTGGGATGGATTTTTATTTTCTGGACCTGGATTACCCGCCTTTAGCTCCGTGTGAGTTTGGCTCATCCTTAAAGAACAATTATAGGTTTCAAGCAGAGCTAAGAGAGCGTTGCAAAAGCTTTTACTTTATCGTCTTAACGCGCCCTGGCCCACCCGCGGGCCAGATAAATATAATAATTAATATCTGGCTGTGTTTATGAATAATTATAGGATCAATATATAACGTTACACCCACAATATGCCATATATTGAAGCTAAGAATCTCTGGCTTTCACTTGTCTTGCCTTTTTAGCTGTATTTGCTTTTAGAAAATGAACATTTACGGCGAAGTATGCCTATTTATTAAAAATATTACTTATAATTTGCATATTTGCTTTTTACGTACGTCCATATTTAATCCAATGCGGACATGTTATACATCATTCAAACCGTCTGACTCTCAGGATTTCCTGGGTAACTAGAGGTCAACACACACACACACAGCCCCCACCAGCGCTTACCTCTCCCTGCTGCTTTTAAAAAAATCCATCAATCCAATCGCCAATAATCCTCATTTTTGTCAAAGCAGTGCTTATTATATCGAATTTAACGTGCTATTTAAAAGGTTTGACTGGGTTTACAACTTATTAATGTACATTCACAGAATAAATAGAGTCTTCTCTGAAGAAAGACATGTGAATCGAAAATCTGAATAGCACCTGTATTCTTTTTCTTGTTTTACCATATTTTGAATATTACATGTTCATCAATTGTATATTTTTAAGTGTTTTCAGTTAATTTTGTAATATTAATTGATAAAATTAAAATTCTCTGAATAATTTAATATTAGTGTAAAAAGCTTTAAAATTTGAGGTGGAAATTAGGCTTGGAGCTTAAGAAGTTATGAAAAAAGCTTTTGTCGACTATTTTTATGTTTAGTTTACTGCATAACTCTGTAAATTCATATGTCATTGATTTGATAGCTTTAATATTAATCTGCAACAAATGTAGAAAAAAAATGAAAATTGACTGGTACTTTATATTATTGCTATATGCAATATTTGTAAGTTCATTGTGCAGAGCTACAGTCTACAGCTGGTTGGTTAAGCATGTAGTAAGGACAGGTATGATGCTGTCTGTGTGAGTCTGTCTGTAAAAGATTTTCATAATATCCCTCTGAATCTCTGAAGA